>NC_081787.1:1265000-1625000 GCF_963082965.1 Carassius carassius | reverse complement strand
GGTTGAGGATTTGAGAAATGGATTTCCTCAGAAAAAAAAGAATGAAGCACTTTAACGTATAAGCATTTTACTAGTTAGACTTTTTCCAAATACTTTTTCCAAACATAGCCTAATTCCTGACTAAAGGTATAATCAAGTGAAATATTATGAATACTCATCAAATAACAAAGCACTCATTTCACGTCCCTTGACTCGGATTAAAAAATTAACGGGGCCAACAAAATAACTTATGCTTGGTTTAACTGTTAGCCACTCATAGCACTTGTAGTTGCAGTCTTTGAAATGGTGTGATTATCGTTACTCCAGTCTTCAGTGTCACGTGATCCTTCAGAAGTCATTCTGAAGAAACATTTCTGATTATTATCAGTGTTGAAAACAGCTGTGTTGCTTCATTTTTTCATGCTTCTTTGATGAATAAAGTTTTAAAACAGTACAGTTTTTATTTGAAACAGAAATGTTTGTTTTAACTTTTGATAATTGATAAGACATTGATAATAATTAAAAATGTTTATTGAGCAGAAAATCAGAATGTCTGTCTGTCTGTCTGTGCTACCAATCTACCATTGTGCCCATTCCAAAGAGAAACAAAATCACATGCTTAAATGACTGGAGGCCCATTGCTCTCACACCCATCTTCAGTAAGTGTTTTGAGAAACTCGTCAGAGATTACATCTGCTCTGTGCTGCCTGCCTCATTGAACCCGCTACAATTTGCATATTGAAGCAACCGTTCCACAGACGATGCTATTGCTTTCACCCTACACACTGCTCTCTCCCACCTGGAAATTAAGGACACCTATGTGAGAATGCTGTTTGTGGACTACAGCTCAGCATTTAACACCATAGTGCCTGCCACACTTGTTGCAAAGCTCCAGACTCTGGGACTAAACAGATCTCTGTGCAGCTGGATCCTGGACTTCCTGACAGGCAGAAGTCAGAATGGGCAACAATACTTCATCTCCGCTAACCCAGAACACTGGTGCTCCTCAGGGCTGTGTCCTCAGCCCACTCCTGTACTCCCTGTACGCACATGACTGTACAGTCACACACAGATGACCAACGTCATCGTCAAATTCACTGATGACACAACGGTGATAGGCCTGATCACCAACAACGATGAGACGGCCTACAGAGAGGAAGTGAGCACCCTGACTAAATGGTGTCAGGAGAACCACCTCTCACTCACCATCGACAAGACCAAGACCAACGTCAGACTAATGAACAGTCAGAACTAATACACCCTACAGCATACTCCCACAATATTGTATGCCACACTGCACTTTAACTCCAACAGTTCAACACTGGACTACACATACACACTTCTTTTAATACAATACCCTACCCATTGTGATCAAATAAGATATATATAGAAAAATAAGCACAAATGGTGCTTGGCCTGTAGTGAGGTCACTAAATTCTAATACCAAGAATTTATCAAAGTCCACTAAAGGAAGTATAACTTTGGGTTATTTTTCTTTGAAATAGCCTTCCTAATAATATTTGGGGCTCAGGCACACTTTTTTTGTTTAAATTAGATTAAAATACATAGTTTAGTATTCACACAACACATCTAATAACCATGCACTCCAGTTATGTGTGATTAAATACATAATCTTTTGTCTGAAATATTATGAACAGCAGCAGCTATGCTTAACTTTCTATTTTTTATTTCCTGTTTCTATCTCAGGATGCCCGTCCCAAGGTTTCTAGAGATTACACCAGCTCCAGACTGAATCCAAACTTGTAAAAACTTCAGATGACACCAACGCTTGCAAAGACTACAGACGACGGCGACTGTACATGAACACACAAAAAATTTAACACACAAAACAAATATTATCCTTATTTTGCCGATAAGAGTAAATTTGATGATTTTCAACCTGCTTTATTGCAATGTCTCTGATATCTGTAAATGAACAGTATTTACTCTCTCTGAGTTATGTGGACCTACATGTCCCCTTTTATTTGTAAGCAGCACTCCACAGGATGATGCAAAATTAAATGACGAGTTTTGAGAAAATGACACAATGCAGTATCTTAATGAAAACATGCTGTTTTGCCGGCAAATAAACAGTATTTTGGAGAAAGAATAAACATTGTTCTTTTACAAATGTTACCAACATTGTAACAATGCAAAATTGATTAAATATTTTTAACTTACCCTTTAAAAATGTTGAAAGACAGTGTTAATGTTAATTGAACACAAAACTAGAGACTTTAGTAAGATTTTATCAGAAAATATTTTAGAATTTTTATCATGCAATTTAGAAAAAAATTAATTGCTTAATTATTGTTTGCCTGGTTTTATTTTGTGTTTATGTAACTCTTTTGTAAAAAGTTTTTGGCATAAGGTTAGCCTCCGATGCTGACAGCACTGAACACATTTTTTTTATCATGAACTAGAAGATGGTCTTCCCAGTGAGTCTCAGTCATCTGGCTTTTTAAACTGTAACCTTGAAACATGCATTTTCTTTAAACCTACTTTGATATAAGTATTGTAAAAAAAAAAGAAGTGCTATACTCATACAACATTTAACCATGCAAGTACTGTAGTAATGGTTATTTTTGTTTTAACTATGGTTTTACTGCAAAAGCTGTAGGAAATCATGGTTAATTTTCAAAAGACTACAAATAATCCCGAATTATCCACTTTTGATCAAAGCATCTGGTAAATGTTAATGTATTTGTACATGTAATATGAAATAAAGGAAAATATTAATAATTGCATCGGTTCTTGAGAGTGGTGTGTATTGTTTTATTATAAACCAGCGGCGGTAGCTGCAGGTGGTCCGTAACGATGAGCAAAACTCCGGTGAACCGCGTCCACGCAGAGCGGCCGGGATGTATTGTCCCAACATCGGCCGGAGAGCATTTCCGATCAGAGGCCGACGTCGCGGCGACATCTTCCCTATTAGCAAACGCTCCCTGAGCGAGATCGGCACAACGTATGTGTGCTGTCTGGGTTGAGTCAGTTTGGCAGTTCGGAGTGGGTTCGCGAATCATTTGAGTCAGTTCGGGAGTTCGGAGCGGGTTCGCGAATCATTTGAGTCAGTTTGGGAGTTCGGAGCGGGTTCGCGAATCATTTGAGTCAGTTCGGGAGTTCAAAGCAGGTTTGCAAATAATTTGGGTCAGTTTGGGGTTTGAGAATCATTTGAGTCAGTTTGGGAGTTCGGAGCGGGTTCGCGAATCATTCGAGTCAGTTTCGGAGCGGGATCGTGAATCATTTGAGTCAGCTCTGGAGTTCGGAGCGGGATCGCGAATCATTTGAGTCAGTTCGGGAGTTCGGAGCGGGTTCGCGAATCATTTGAGTCAGTTTGGGGATCGCGAATCATTTGAATCAGTTCAGGAGTTCAAAGCGGGTTCGCGAATCATTTGAGTCAGATCGGGAGTTCGGAGCGGGTTTGCGAATCATTTGAGTCTGCTCGGGAGCTCGGAGCAGGATCGTGACCTCCACAGTTACAAAATGAACAACAACAACTCCAAGGAATCAAGGAAACCCTGTTTACACTCTAACCTCACGACCAAACCAAAGCAAACAAGACTACAAGGAAACCTCTAAGACAACTACTCAATTCAAACAAGAATGGGCTAAAGGTATCCCAAAGGATGACGCGGTGGGTGAAGTCCTGCATAAAATGTGGACTTTAAAGACCAGTGGATCATCAATCACAGATGACAAAACGTACGTTGTCACGTACGTTGATACAAGGAACGAGGAGAGATCCAAGTGCAGGTATGAGTTTTATTTAAAGGGCAAATCCAAAGGGGTAAACAGTCCAGGCAGGGTCAAAACCAGAAAATCCAATAACACGAACACAAAACAAGAACACACGGAAAGAGCAGACTATGAACTGTATCTCACATACAACAAGGACTCCGTGACAAAGACTCAGACAGACCAGGTATAAATACACAAAAGGATAATGGGGAAACAGGAGACGGGTGGGGAACAATCAATTAACTAAACAAGGAGGAAGGTGACCAAATAAGGAGACAGGAAGTGATAATATGATGAACACCGTGGGAACTGAGGACACCTAGTGGAAACCCAGGGAGCACAACTCAGACACTGTGACAGTACCCCCCCTCTACGGAGCAGCTCCCAGACGCTCCAAGACAGACACAAAACAGAGACCAGGAGGGAGGCGGACAGGTGGAGGCTCAGGGGGAGGGACGGAGGGTCAGAAAAGAAAAAACATGGGGAACAGGAACAGGAGTGAACACAAACACAAAAAGCAAAAACAACAACATGAAGCTCCCCAGGGCGGAGCGGAAGACCACCACAACCGTGTAGTCAATGCCAGAGTCCTCCAGGGCGGAGCGGAAGGCCACCACAACCGTGTAGTCAGAGCAAGAGCTTCCCAGGGCGGAGCGGAAGACCACCACAACCGTGTAGTCAGAGCGAGAGCCCCCCAGGGCGGAGCGGAAGACCACCACAACCGTGTAGTCAGAGCGAGAGCCCCCCAGGGCGGAGCAGAAGACCACCACGTCCATGTGGTCAGAGCGGAAGCCCCCCAGGGCGGAGCAGAGGACCACCACGTCCTCGTGGTCGACGCCAGAGTCCCCCAGGGCGAAGCAGATGACCACCACGTCCTCGTGGTCGATGCCAGAGTCCAACAGGGCGGAGCAGAAGGCCACCCAGTGACTTGACCAGACTCAGAAAATTCAACGGTGACCAGCCTTGTCTCTGGACAGTCCATGGTACCTAGCCCTGGCTCTGGAAGGTCATCAGTGACTAGCCCTGACTCAGGAAGATCATCGGTGACTTGACCTGACTCTGAAAGGTCATCGGTGACTGGCCCTGACTCTGGAAGGTCATCGGTGACTGGCCCTGACTCTGGAAGGTCATCGGTGACTGGCCCTGACTCTGGAAGGTCATCGGTGACTGGCCCTGACTCTGGAAGGTCATCGGTGACTGGCCCTGACTCTGGAAGGTCATCGGTGACTGGCCCTGACTCTGGAAGGTCATCGGTGACTGGCCCTGACTCTGGAAGGTCATCGGTGACTGGCCCTGACTCTGGAAGGTCATCGGTGACTGGCCCTGACTCTGGAGGGTCCACAAGCACCTGACTAGCCTCTGGAAGGTCAACTGGAACCTCACTCAACTCTGAAAATTCAACAGTCACCTGACTCGACTCTGGAGGGTCAACTGGAACCTGACTCGACTCTGGAGGGTCAACGGTGACTAACCCTGACTCAGGAGGGTCCATGAACACCTGACTCGACTTTGGACTGCCTGTGGAGACGTGGGACGCCTCGGCTTCGGGCACCGCCACGGCCTCCGGAACAGCATCGGCACCGCCTCGGCCTCCGGAACAGCATCGGGCACCGCCTCGGCATCGGTCACTGCCTCGGCATCGGGCACCGCCTCGGCCTCGGCAACAGCATCGGTCACTGCCTCGGCATCCGGAACGGCCTCGGGCACCGCCTCGGGAACGTCCTCCTGGACGGCAGCGGCCCGCTCGGGAACGTCCTCCTGGACGGCAGCGGCCCGCTCGGGAACGTTCTCCGGGCTTTGAGGAACGGTAGGCGCCTGTCTCCTCCTCCTCCGCCCTCTATGATGGCGAGTCGGTGGCACCTTGTCTGGAGACTCAGGCGTTGAGTCGGCCATCTTGTGCTGTGGCTCTAAGCTGGCGGCCATCTTGTGCTGTGGCTCTGGGCTGGCGGCCATCTTGTGCTGTGGCTCTGGGCTGGCGGCCATCTTGTGCTGTGGCTCTGGGCTGGCGGCCATCTTGTGCTGTGGCTCTGGGCTGGCGGCCATCTTGTGCTGTGGCTCTGGGCTTGGGCCATCTTGTGCTGTGGCGCTGGGCTGGCGGCCATCTTGTGCTGTGGCGCTGGGCTGGCGGCCTCTTTGTGCTGTGGCTCTAGCTCAGCAGCCATGATGTGAACCGTCTTGGGAACATCCAGGATCCTTGATAGCATCTCAAAGTAATCGAGAAGGGTGTCAGCGGCCATCCTGGGCGTTGGTGCTGAGCTGGCAGCCATCTTGCACTGTGGGGTGAGGCTGGCTTCCATCTTGCCTCGTGGTGCGGGGTTGGTGGTCATGCACCGCAGCGGCGCTGGGTTGGCGGCCATCTTGTGCTGTGGTGCTGGACCTGCGGCCATCATGGGGAGTGTCGCTGGCTTCTTTCTTCTGCCCTGGTGAAACGGCGGCTCTGGTCCCTCCCACGTGAGCCCCGAGTCGAAGGGGGGCCATGGTGGAGAGCGATGCTGAGCTTCCTCTCGCCCACCTCCTCCTCGGCGACCTCCCCTGGTCCCGCGAAACACGACCAGGCGGGTTCCCTCAAACCGATTGCTCCTCTCCCGCTCGGTGGCTGGGGAAGAAGCATTAATTGACATACCGCTGGATCTCAAGGTGACGGAGTCCTTCTGTCACGTACGTTGATACAAGGAACGAGGAGAGATCCAAGTGCAGGTATGAGTTTTATTTAAAGGGCAAATCCAAAGGGGTAAAAAGTCCAGGCAGGGTCAAAACCAGAAAATCCAATAACACGAACACAAAACAAGAACACACGGAAAGAGCAGACTATGAACTGTATCTCACATACAACAAGGACTCCGTGACAAAGACTCAGACAGACCAGGTATAAATACACAAAAGGATAATGGGGAAACAGGAGACAGGTGGGGAACAATCAATTAACTAAACAAGGAGGAAGGTGACCAAATAAGGAGACAGGAAGTGATAATATGATAAACACCGTGGGAACTGAGGACACCTAGTGGAAACCCAGGGAACACAACCCAGACACTGTGACACTCTGTGTTTCAAAAGTGGCACATGATGGATAGAAATGAACAGAGGCCACTGGCTAAATGCCAAGAAAGTAAAGAAAATGGTACTTATAGATTGATGAATAAAAACACAATGACCCAAGAGGAAGAGTCAAGGAAAAAATCAACCACTGTACCCGGAAGAAAACGTAAAAAGCACCTAAAACCGAATCCTGAGGTCTTCCGCAAGATTAACACATATGCAATCAGTGCTGGAGGGCAGGTGAGAGAGATCAGATATCTTATGTGTATATCTTTGTTTTGGATGAGCGAGTAGTTTGATATGCGTTTATTTGGATTTGTAATTTGCAGCTCAGAATCAGGCAGATCTTTTTGGTGCGAGCAATCACCCAGATAATCACAGAGGGGGCATGCAGTGATTTAGACAAACTGGGTGCCATCTGGATCTGGCTTTGCCAATACATTGGTCAGTTTCGGTCTCACTCTCTCACACACATACTCAAGCACAAGTATCTTTCACATCAGCAGTCAAGGGTGTGTTTCTTTTTGAATTTCTCTGATTTAATTATGTCCTTTTCCTCTAAGCAATAACAACTTGGTGTAACTTAAGCTGTGTTACTACAACAATGTTGCAGGCTTGAATTAATCAAATAGGCCCTTACTTACTGGGCTCAACATCAGACATCAGTAGGGTTACAAAGGGGTGGAAATATCTAGTAAATTCCAGGCATTCTAAATTATAGATGGCCATCATTTTTCTGTATGCTTTTTATATTTATATAATTTAATGTAGGCTTAGTTAACTTAATCTATATCACACAAAGAGTACCATTTTTCTGCAGATGCATGAACAAGTTCAGTAAAACAAATAATTTTGTAAGATATAGAAAATAGGACTTAGGTTGCAATTTGACACATAGGACTAAATGCATAATTGTTTAACATAATACAGGTAGATGTGGGGAAACAGAAACGGTAGAAAATTATAAATGGGACAGGATTAAAATAAGAAATAATAAGTGTATATTAAGTGTGGATTTAACATTTATGGTTGATATTGGGCTGAGTAAACATATTTGAAGATGTTTTTGTTAGGGCTTCAAAAAGGCGGGAAATTTCCAGTAAATTTCGAAAACATTACACCAAATAAAATGACTAAAACTTCAGATATAAAGAGTTCTACTTCCTGGCCGACCCTGAGGACTTCATCAACAATCACTATCGTGAAGTGGAGGAGTTGCAGCTGTTGGAAAGCCCCATTGATCTTGAAGAGTTTGAGAAGAGAGTGCTGAAAATGTCTTACTTCTACAGACTAAACTTAACCCTCATTGACCCAAAGCACATCCTTATAGTCACAGGTAACTCAAGTTTATAACACAATTTTTTTTTAAATGAATACATATTTTTTTAAAAAAATTATGTATATGTATAATACCTGCTCCTGGAAATCAAAACATGCAAAACATTTACATTATTTGCCTACTTTTTTCTTTCTTAAACTGTACTTTGCATGTGTTCCATTCCTCTTAGTCAATTTTAATAAAAAAAAACTTGGTCATTATATAAAAAAGGGTATAAATAACATCTTTAATGTATTCTTGAATGAACTACTAGATGAGTTTCATGCCATTGATCCATCAGTCGATGAGCGGCTGTGAGTAATTGACACCTTTACCATCTGTGTGTCCCAGAGAACGGCGAGGCGACAATATTGATGAGTTTCCCTCAGCTCGTCGATTTCACCTATAAGATTTCCCAGCGTAGCGGCAATGAACTACAAGATCTGAGCAACTCCATCGGCTTTCTCACCAGCAGCGTGCTTCGCCTCATGCCCCCAAAGTCTGGCACAAATGAGGTCAGCATTTTTGCTCGACCTGGAAGCACATCCAAAACATTTGACTGGATCTGTTCCTTCCAGCTGGACTGTCCACCACCCAAGACCTCAGAAGAGCTGCCCGAGAATCCCTCTACATGCTGGGGCCTAAAACCATACATGATGAGTTTAGGACTCGAGCTTTGCAATTATGGGAATGCCATTATTTTGCTAGAGTCTGGATCCTTTAGGTTAGTCTTAAAGACTACTAGACCACTTACGATGGTTTGTGAACTGAGCCATGAGAACCTGGATAAAGGCCCGTTCACACCAAGCATGATAACTATAAAGATAACGATAAAGATATAGTTATAAAAATCGTTCTCAATATTAAAGAATAGCGGAGTCCACACTACAACTATAACGATAAAGGCAAAGAGAAACGATATCGTTGGAATCACTTTCAAAACGATTTTTTTTTCTGATGAACGATAAAAACATAGCCAACCAATCAGAATCAATCCTGCTGTAATGAGCTCAAGAATTTAAAGCAGCAAACGCGCGTCCGCTTAGAATACACAGACAATATCGTTCGCTGGTGTGGACGCTAATATCATTATCTTTATAGTTATCTTTATAGTTATCGTTCTTGGTGTGAACGGGCCTTAAGACTTTAGCCAAGAAGTGCTTGGCCATTCAGACTGAGCCAGACAAACTCACATGTAACGTCCTCTGTCCTTACTACGGTTACTACCGTCTGTCTGTGTTCGTTCAGGACTGGGCAAATGAAGCAGACAGCTTTGAGAATGCTGGCAACTTTCTTCTTAACTGCACAGCTGGTGCCGTCAGTCTGAATGAGCTTTTTCCCAGTTGCCTCAGCAGTTCCTGCGCAGAGATGTATAGTAACGAAGTAGAACTACTTCACTACTGTACTTAAGTACTAAAAGGCGGTATCTGTACTTTACTAAAGTATTATTTTTTTCTCCTACTTCTACTTTTACTTCAGTACATATTTTCGATGAGTTTAATACTTTTACTCCGATATTTTTTTTGTATGTGCTGCATCGTTACTCTTTACAATTATAAAAATGTTACGAATCATTCCATTACAAACAGAACTATAGATGGCAGGTTTGATGAAGCTGGCACATCATTGAGCGAATCAAGCGATTAAGAAGACTGCGCGTGCTGACTGAACTGCTGTGAAGAGAGAGATGAACACCGAGCCGAGCCAGATAATGACTCGTTCACGAGTCAAGAACCGGTTGCATCGGTTTTCGAATCACCAGTAGTTCTTTCTGACAGTTCGATTCAATAAACCAGTTGAAGAAAACAGTTCACCGGTTCTTTTGCGCTCGACGTAATGGCGTCATTGCCGTTGACTGCAAGCCTTAGGTTTAACTGGGCTCATAACATTAGCACAGAATCAGTTCAGAATCAATCACCAAAAGAATCAGTTCAGTTCAGACGCTCTGTGTGTCGGTTTGCTTTCAAGCTGAATCACACATGCGCAGTATCATCAGCTCATCGGTTCTCGAATCGGACACGTCTGACAGAAACGGTTCTTGACCACTGATCTATAATATAAGTTATATATATAATAATTCATTACATTTATATAGCGCTTTTCTAGGCACTCAAAGCGCTTACATTGTCAGGGGGTATCTCCTCATCCACCACCAGTGTGCAGCATCCACCTGGATGATGCGACGGCAGCCATAGTGCGCCAGAATGCCCACCACACACCAGCTTACTGGTGGAGAGGAGACAGAGTGATGAAGCCAATCAGCGGATATGGGGATTGTTAGGAGTCCATGATGGTCAGAGGCCAATGGGCGAATTTAGCCAGGATGCCGAGGTCACACCTCTACTCTTTTCGAAAGACTTCCTGTGATTTTTAATGACCACAGAGAGTCAGGACCTCGGTTTAACGTCTCATCCAAAGGACGGTGCTTGTTGACAGTATAGTGTCCCCATCACTACACTGGGGCGCTAGGACCCACACAGACCACAGGGTGAGCACCCCCTACTGGCCTCACTAGCACCTCTTCCAGCAGCAACCTAGTTTTCCCAGGAGTCTCCCATCCAGGTACTGACCAGGCTCAACCCTGCTTAGCTTCAGTGGGAACCCTGATCAGTGTTCTTGACTCGTGAACGAGTCAGTCTGTTGTTCGTTATCTGGCTCGGCTCGGTGTTCATCTTCAGTTCTCTCTTCACAGCAGTTCAGTCAGTGTACTGTTTGAGTAAATGAATTACTCCAGGATATTGGTTTGTTTTAACTCAGAGGGAGTGTCAGCAACATTAAAAAAGTTAACAGCTTAAGTCATTTGTGGATTAATGCGTATTGGAGACGCGAACCATTTAAAACGATTCAGTTCGATTTGGTGAACTGTTTCAAAAAGATCCGGTTACATCGAATGATTCGTTCACAAACCGGATAATCACAAACTGCTTTGTTTTGAACTCTCTCACACAACAGACACGGAAGAGAAGACAATGCTGAATAAAGTCGTAGTTTTTGCTATTTTTGGACCAAAATGTATTTTCGATGCTTCAAAAAATTTTAACTGACCCTCTGATGTCACATGGACTACTTTGATGATGTTTTTCTTACCTTTCTGCACATGGACAGTAGACCGTACACACAGCTTCAATGGAGGGACTGAGAGCCCTCGGACTAAATCTAAAATATCTTAAACTGTGTTCCAAAAATAAACGGAGGTCTCACGGGTTTGAAACAACACGAGGGTAAGTTATTGATGACATAATTTAGCAAATTGGGCGAACTAACCCTTTAATCAGTTTTTTGTTTACAAAAAGTTACAGTCAAAGGAATTGTGATTGTCCTTTAGGTTAATCATTTGAAATAGTAAAAACAATATGTTCAAACTTTTGACTAACGTTACTTTCTTTAATAACTACATAACACAATACTTGTACTTTTACTTTCAGTACTTGAGTAGTAAGTTTTCAAAAAGGCTACTTGCAATACTTAAGTACAAAAAATGTTGAATACTTTAGTACTTCTACTTAAGTGTGGTGCTTAAAGAGCACTTCAACTTCTACTCAAGTCATTTTTTTGATAGAGCACTTGTACTTTTACTTAAGTCTGGGTCTCTAGTACTTTATACATCTCTGTTCCTGCGGTCCTGGTATCAAGACTCTGGGGGCCGGCCTCTTCCAGTTCAACCATACTGAAGCTCTGGTTTATACACAGCAAGGAAAGTTTGACATCTCATTCCAAACCCTCATGATATATGTAGATCTCGTGTGTGAATTAACTAAAGAACAGGGCGATCGAACAGGTAGTCAAACCACTCTTTCAAACCACACCTTCGTCACTCACAATGGGAGCAAAGTCACTATAAGCCTCAACCTACCTGAGTCTGGAAGGTCTGGTTTGGGAAGGGTAGGTGTTTACAGGCAGAGGACAAAATCTCGACCTTGTTGCCAGCCTGGGTGAGACCTCCAATACGACAACCTTCCTGATGTCCTTCAGTGTGCCTGAACATAAGAAATGATTCACAACTCGCTTGTAAAAATGACAAAAGAGTCTATGAGGCTAGGCTATCCCTTATGAAAAAAGCAGTAGACTTCAAGTTTATTTTACTAAGTATATTAAAGTAAAGTTCAAGTATATTTTAAGTATACTTTATGTAGCAAGTATACATATATCAGTGTTCTAGTAGTATACTTGTAAGTGTACTCTTTCAATACTCCTTGGGACTAAATTGGCCAACTTTCTAGTATATAAAAGTATACTCTTAAGTATACTTTAAGTATAACAGAGTACACTACTAGTTTACCTCTATGTTTGTAGTTTGTACTGCAATTATACTAAAAGTGAACTTATGGGTACACAGTAATTAAATACTTTGTACACTTTGAAGTATAGTCTCAGTAAACTACTAATTTAGTAGTTTTATACTACAAGTATACTCATAAGTTTTTTTTAAGTGAACTTTACATCATATTTTAAGTATACTACTATGTCCCTATTTAGGTTTTAATGTGTATATATTTTGTTATATGAATATGCAAAAACATACAAAACATCCAAAGAAAGAACAGGGTATCTGCTTGTAACCAAAAACATTTTATTCTAGCTTCATGCATTATTTTTTAAAAACTTTAATGTGTTAAAATCATTACCTCTTCATCGGTTGACATTTTATTCCCTAACGTTACACTTTTGATGCTGTTTCATGTCAGATGATGGTGTTATATGTGTTAGTATCTGTTGTTCCTTTTTTCTTCTTCACGTGTGTATTTGTGGAAATTCTGTGCAGAAGATGTGTACTAGCGCCCTCTACTGTATAACAATGAAAACACAGATTCTAGAAATAGCTCAAATATATTGAGACTTTTTGTAAGTATACTTAAATGTCATTTTAACTATATTTATGTGGAGTACATAAAGCCCATTTCTGAGAAGTACATAAAAAGTAAACTAAAAGCATATTTTCCTAATTTTAGTTTAAAAAGAAGTATACTAATAGCACACTAGTATACTAATAGTAAGGGATGTCATGAATATTGCCCCTTAGTTGTGATTATAGTCGTGGCCCAACTGTCACATTATACATTTATACGAGCTGATGATTATGATCTGAATTTTATACATTTATTTTGGACTCTGATAGACCCTTCGCATTTAAAGCTGCGATAGTGCAGTGCATGAAGTTTCCACAAATTCCATGCTTTATTTTTATTCATTTTTCAGTTTATCAAGTGCATCATCCTGGTAATTGAAGTGCACTTTTACTTTTTTTTTTTTTAATTTTCAGTGTGTACACCTGCTATTTATTACTGCAAAATGACCTAGAATTATGCATAAGTAAGTGAATAGGACTAGAAGTGTGTGATATTTATCCTCTCCAATAATATCATAATTGTTGTTTTAAAGAGCAGGTTATACAATATTTTAAAGTGTCCTAATATTGTGTTGGAGACCCCTACAACACGTTTAAATGCATCTAAGGTCAGAAAACATTGTAATTCTCTCAGAATATACATTTTTTTATGCATAAATTTTGAATATTTTTTTTCAATGATTTCGAAAAGCAGTTCTGAGCAAGTATACACAGCTGAATAGTCCTCGGCTTTAATTAATCAGACATATGTGATTGCACTCATGCTGCCTTCAGGAAGAGTCATTATTTGGGGAGTCATTATTACAAATTGTCATTTTCATTTAAGTTGGAAAGAAAATGCAATATGAATGAAAATGTATGCATGATATTTAAGGGATAATGTATTTGCATAAGGTTGAACATACAGGGTAAGTTATCCATCCTTAATATTACTGAAACTAAAATAGCAAAATCATAATGTCAGCACAACTTCATTTGATAAGCCCCACAATATACATTAAAAAAGATGATTATAGATGATTATATAAAGTAAAGGATGTATAACTGCAGCAGGAATCACAAATCTAATGTGTCTTTTCATCATGCATGCTTCCTAAGAACAGTGCTGCATATCCCACTTTAATGAAACACTTGAACTAACGCACCTCATGAACTAAGCGTGAGTGTCTGAAGCTCTGGGTTTAGTGTAGGTGTGATTAGTCTGATATTAGTGGACAATCCCTCTTTAGACTAGATGTTTTGCACCATTAAGACTATCAGTTACTAAAACTGAGAGCCCTACATGCACATATGTGACCCGGAGCCTGGCATATTTGGTGTTTTCCATTGGTGGGCCAGAAATGCTTTATTCATTTATACATATATGCATACTTCAGATGGAAAAGCCTCTAAGTGACATCTGAAATTGTCTTGTAAAATTCTCTCTTTTGTTTATTCTTTTTTTTTTTTTTTCAGGCTCCGATGTTTAAGTCCAGTGATTTCAGTTTAATCGTAATAAACAGGCCTTTTCAATGCCATTAAAGAGAAATAACTGAACCTGCATAGAAACCTGATATTAATGATCATTTTAGAAGTAAATTTCTGTCTTTTGCATCTGAAGTCTTCATACAGTGTGTATATATATATTTTTTTCTTCTTTTTTATTTTTTGTTTGGAATTACAATTTTATATATCTCAGCTTTTTGTTGTTGTTGTTGTTTCCGGAATCAAGAATACAAAAAAAAAAAAAAACTTAAACCACGCAAAAAAAAATAAATAATAATAATAATAAAAAAAAAAGATAATTGTCAATTGTATTTTTTTCAACACACATCACAGGTTTATATCTCACAATTCTGAGATTAAATATTAAATTCTTACTTTTTTCAGAATTGCAAGAAATAAGGACAAATTTTGAGACATAAAAAATAAAGGAGCTGAATTATGAATAAAAAGTTGCAATTACTATTTTTTTTATTCTGTGCCTTCCATAAAAACTGATATATTCCCAGAATAAAAAAAGAGTGTTTAAAATTTCACATCCGTGTCCCTTATTCTTAAGATAGTTATGACACATATTTAAAAATCAAATATCAAAAGTAAGCATTTATCCAAAAACAAATAGACAAATCAAAGAAAATACACTGTAGTAAAAATAGAGCACAATAAATAAATTAAAATAATTTTTCAGTATTTATCAGGTGTTTTACCTCTAATTAAAATTTTCATACTGCATTGTGTTGTGTTTTAGATGAAATATAGTAAGAATATGTTCGATTCTGGATTTATTTCTTACAGCCATTCTTACTATATTACTGAAAATTAATATATATGGATTTATATCTCGCTACATTTAAGTCTGTTAAACCTTAAGACTCAAAACAACATGATATACCTTGCCAGAATAATTTTCCAAATATTTATAAAGGTCAATATTAAAACACAGATGTTAATAATAGTTGATTGCATTTGGTTGATCTGAATCTGTGCTCATGTCTCTTGTATCACAGCTATATCCTCTTACATTATTAAATAGTTTACACTCCAACCAATATTTTCACAGATTTATTATTTGCCACCAGACGACTGACTGGAGTGATGTTCATAAACTATCCACAACCTGACCTGACCTCAGCATGTGAACGCTTCTTGATGCATCTTGATAGATTTCTATAAAAGATGCTGGAGGTCTTTCCAGAGCTGAGGAACAGCATGTGCCCAATTCATTAAATGGCTGAAAGAGCTTTAGAAACATTTTGTTAATTATTATTATTAGAAGTTCTGATGTACACAGAAGCATCACTGACTGTAACATTGTGGTATTTCAAGCTCCAGGTTGAGACATTCAGATATCAAATACATAGTTGTGGCATTGTCCTTTAAAAGCAAAATATTCTGTCACTTTTTCACAGAGGAGCGATGTTACTGGTGATCATTCATTTGGATCTAATGCAGTCCTGTTGAGCAGCACTGTATATATATATCGAATGACAAGCTTAAAAAACATAAATTAGCTTTGACAACTAACACAAATAAGATGATGTTGAAGTACTAAACTAAAACTCAAAAATAAAAAGAAATTGAAACTGTATAGAAATATTACAAAAGTAACTATTTAAAAAATGACATTACAAAAACAAATAATATATTGAAAACTTGAAAATTATAATCAAAACTAAAAATTTAATAATAAAAGCCACAGTTCAAAATATTAATAAATATTACATATAAATAATATTCACACAAAAAAACATGTTAAAAACTATTAAAAATTAACAAAAATAAATAAAACATGTAAAAGCTTATACAGTAATGTTACCAAAACTTTAAAAGTTTTTCATTCAAAACTAAAATATAAATAATACTTAACCCTACTTTAAAAGTAAAAAAAAAATACATATTATACAGTATTTGATGCAAATAATGCAATTGAAATTAACAAATACAATTTTAAAATATTATATATATATATATATATATATATATATATATATATATATATATATATATATATATATATATACACATTTACTGGGCACAAAGTACACAATTTGTTTTAAAGTTGGACATTTAATTAAATTATATATAAAGATATATTGTTGTAACCCAAATGCCACTGATTTTCATCTAATCATAGGGTGCAAATAATCCACCATCACCTGAAAAACACACACTTAGAAACTGTCCAGATCTATGACAGGAAAGCAAATGGCAATGACTCTCACAAGAGAGCTGTACTGGCATGCAGCATGATTTCAGGTATACATACAGCTTGTTGCATGCTTTCCAAAAGCACTTCGTTTAACTAACCATCTAATAAACTGGAGAGGTGAAAGTGACTTTTGAATGTGCCTATAGAATTGGTTGGATCTAATATGCAGAAATAACAACAACAAAAAAATGCTAAAAACCAATATGTAGTGTATGCACTGGCCAGCAGGGGGCAGTAACCCAATAAGGCAAATCAGCCTGCAAAGGTACTTGAGTGCACATTGAAACTTTCTGGTTTTCTGATTATTAAACGCCTGCCAAATGCTCTTTCCTTTGCTTGTTATTTAGGTGAATTATCATGAGAAGCACACACTCTCCTGCAGCGCTCATCATCACCTTGTTTATTTATTTAGCAAAGGGAAGTCTAAGTACAGAAGCGTTAGCATGCTGGACAGTGTCCATATTCAGCCTGGCTGAAAAAAATACAAATAAATTGACATATGCACAGCTAAGAGATAATAATGCTTCACAGTACATCTGAAAGTAATTGCTTAGAAAGTGTCTAGATTGCATTATAATGGCTGGAGAGAGATCTGCACTGTTACCTACGCTGGTCTTACAGGACATAAGATTACTTATTAGCACTTTAATGACTTACATCTCAGCCTGATTGCGTCTGATTGCATTTAGCCGAGGACTGATTGCTGCCCTTTACCAAAGGTGTGCAGTAAGTTCACTATTATGATGGGCGTAAAAAAAAAAGAGTGATGCTGAAATATTTACCAGACGGCTTCGGAGATCAACGCCAGTGGAAATATTCAACAAACATGACACGGGATCAGAGGGGTTGTATTGCAATTTGTCCATTTTGATGCAGGGCCGGTTGGTGGGGATTCAAAATATGTTGGCAGAGAAGATCTTCCTCATTGCATGGAGGTCAAGCGAGTTTGCATTGCTCATTATTTTCTCCTGACAGAAGTGCATCTCGCTGTAAGCCGAGGGAAAGTTTCAGAGGAGGAATCCATCAGGCACAGCCAGGCTTCTCTGAGTGTGTGCTTGAGGCCTGACTGGATAGCCTGGACCACATGTGATAGACAGCTTACTGACTGACAGACAGACAGACAGACCACATGCGCTGGACGACGGTGGCTGTGCATGAGAGAGAGCTGAGATTGAATTCTGCAGATGATGAATAGAAATAAAGGAGAGTCAAAGAAAGGCAAGAAATCAAAGACAAAGTACTAAACTCTGTGCCCTTGTCAGTAGACAGCAGAACTAGCTTCAGGCTCTGGTTTGTTTATATATAGGTCAATGACATGACACTCCTGTATTGTCCTGTTTGTTCATTTATTTAAAAATGCAAAGAAAATGGAGCTTACATATATAGAATGTGTAAATAGCTTGGTGAGTATGTTTTTAATTAAATGTCATGATGAAGAAAAAGGGCTCATTAATAGATGAAGTTCTTGAAAAGAAGATATTTAAAGCAGGATCTTTTATTATTTCTTAAGAAAAAAAAATATTTTAACAAAATAGCTTCAGTGATGATTTATGTATGCACTGCCGCTCAAGGGATTGGGATCAGTAAGATTTTTGAATGTTTTTTAAAAGAGTTTATTTTCCTCAGCAAGGCTGCATTTATTTGATCATAAATACAGAAAAAAACTGTAATATTATTACAACTTAAAATAGTGTCTTTTTATTTTAATATACTGGAAAATATAATTTATTTCTGTGTTCAAAGCTGAATTTTCTGCATCATCACTACAGTCATGACTGTCACATGATCATTCAGATATCATTCTAATACGCTAATATGATATATATATATATATATATATTCTTTTTTTCAGGGTTATATGATGAATAAAAAGCACAAAATAACAACATTTATTCAAAATAGAATTACTTTTGAAACAATACTATGGTAAAAAGTTTGGGGTTACTATAATTCTTTCATGAAAAAAAAAAAAAAAAACGCTTGTGAAAGGTATTGTAGTATTCTAACCATCAAGTGAACACTGCGTTGAATGGCACTGTTCTGGAGAAGCATATGTTGTGTTTTTGATACTGGTGTGCTGACTTCTCAAAAGGACAGTACAACCAAAGAAGAAGAAAAAAACTAATTTAGTTCCAAAACTGAACCACAAAATGTGTTTTCAGTTCCCATTGGGTTTTTGTCCATTTAATGAAAGTCTTGTAGTTGTTGTTTTTGGTTTATTTAATGATGAAGGAAATTCTACGTCTAATTCTAGTTTGGAAAATTGGAAATATATAGCAAATAATACTTTTTAAAATGCACACATTCATTTTTATTTGTATGCCTAATCTCTCAAAAAAGCAAAATTCTGTTAGCAATCATGCAAATCATGTAAACAATACCATATTTTGCATTCAATATGGTGAAATTTGAGGAAAAAGTATTTTACATTACAGGACATTTCTGTCAACTGCTTAAAATGTTAAATTATTAGATGTTTCCCATCTTACAGTACCTTGCGCTCAACATTAAAACTGACGCTTCACGCTGGAATTCAGTAAACCCCACCTATTTTGATTTGATTGGCTCAATCATTGGCTCAATATCATTCATTTCGACACTAACGAGCAATGTTAGACCGCTAAGGCAGACCAGCTTAAAAATGCAAGATTTAACCCTTTCAGTCATCATAAAAACAAACAGAGGGCTGCTTAATGCACTGCAGCAGAAGTGTGCAAAAATTGCCGTTGCTCTTAGCAAGAGGTCAAAGTTTGGCTGGTTAACATGGCCTAGTTAGCAGTTACCAAAAATCATGTTTTACCATTCACACCCATTAAAAGTAAACAATAACCATAACTTAGTATGCTATCCATGTGCAAAGACGGCAGATTTTAGACTGGAGACTGCAGAGATGAATGAGCATGCTAACGCTGTTCAGAATGACCTGTTGCTATCATAATGTTTTCATCCAGACACATTAGAATCAATTATTCACATTAGTCACATATCAGCGTTTGACAAGAGCAACTATCTTTTTAGAGACCTGTGTCATTTGTATGCAACAAAAATAGACTGCATTAATTGCCTGCTGAATTTTCTGCGAGCAACCTGAATAGCGCGTCTCATCTTGAACAGTTTTAATCACAAAGGTTTCCGGCATTTATTAGCTGCATGGGTCTTTTTTTAGTTATCAAGAGCGCTTTTGACATCTCTCATCCCTGTTTGTCTGTTTAAGTTGGTGCCGGAGTGCATTTCAATTAGCAGTTATATAATGAGAGAGAGGTACTTTAACACAATCATCAAATAAAGCGCTCTTCCCTCCTCTCAAAGGTGAGCAGAAACCATGCGTGCTTAAAAGAGCTGAAATATTCTTTACTCACTTTCTGTTTCCATTTGGTCCACGTATTGATATCTCACTTCAGCAGTTATTGAGCACAACGGCACATCTGACCTTGAGTTTACTTCACTCCAGCAAAAAGATATTGGATGCAATAAGTTACAGCACAATCGCTTCATCTGAGGTGTTTATAAATGACTTCGATGCTTTCAGGTGTGGGTTTATTGAGCAATGCAGGAAAAAAAAAGATATCAAGGAAAATATTTTTGATATTTAGTTTATGATAAAGAGGAGATGGTCTTGCATTCATTTCAGTGGCAATGAGACTCATTGAAAACACTACTTTACGGCAATCCATTGTGGAAAGTCATCTGTGGTATTTATTGAGTAGCACAACAGCAAAACTAATAGATACTGTTCCCAAGAGCAGTGGAAATGTAGTGGTGAAAACTGCTGCTAGCCAATAATCACATCAATACATTTTTTTCTTTTCTTTTTTTTTTACATATTTATAAAGTTTAAAGCAAAGTTACTGTCCGCACCTAACACTGTGATGATGAACTACAGATTAAGGCTTTAACCAGCGTAATGTCATGACCGGTGTTGTTTTTGTGCATGAAATGGTTTGATTTTCTGCTGATGAATTTTGTATCAAAACATGAATTTGTGTTGTTCCCTTTTTAAAAAAGAAAACTGAAGAGAAAGAAACCTCTCTGAACTGCTTGCACCATTCTTTCACTATAAAATGTGCGTTTTGAAAGAAAATATAGTGCAAAGTTAGTGCATCCAAACATGCTTGATACTTTATACTTTATTCCCGATACCAATTTTATGAAATGCATTTTAAATAAGATTATATTTCATGTTACCTCAAAAAAAAAAAAAATGGTTTTATTTTTTCAGCTTCAAAGACTGATCTCCTAAACCACTGCATGAAGAAACAAAAAAAGCACAAAGGAATAAAATCAACTATGGGTGGCAAGGCACTGTTAAAAGATCTCCGGGATAAAGTTGTGGACAGGCACAAGTAAGGAGATGAATACAAAAAAAATTCAAAGGCTTTATCAATGCCTCAAAGCACAGTGAAGTCTATTATTAAGAAGTGGAAGGTATTTGGCAAAACACAGACCCTCCCTGGATTGGGACATCGCTCCAAACTGGTTGAAATAGCCGGACGAAACTTATCAGAGAGACGGCCGAGAAGCCGACAGCAACTCTGAAGCAGCTGCAGGAGTTCATGACAAAGATAGCCATTGTGTGCATTTGACAACAATATCACAAATCCTCCACAAGTGTGGCTTGTGTGGAAAAAAGCCACTCCTCGAGTAAGACCACATGCAGTCACGACGGAGCTTTGCCAAAATTCACCTCAAAGTTTCGGAGGCAGATGAGACTAAAACAAATGATTTGACCTCACTTCAAACGATACGTCCAGCTCAGCATCCAAATAACAGCATTCCTCCAGTAAAGCACGGAGGTGGTGAAAACCTGTCATGGGGGTGTTTCTCTGCAGCAGGGACTGGAGCACTCATCAGGACAGAAGGAAAAATGGATGAGGCAAAATAGCATCAAATTCTTAAGGAAAACCTGCTGCTCTCTGCCAGAAAGCTGTCAATGGGAAGAAGCTTTTTCTTCCAACTTGACAAAAACCCAAAGCACACAGCAAAACTGAACACACGGTGTTTGAAGGAGAAAAAGCTGAATGTCCTTAGATGGCCTTATTAAAGTCCAGACTTAAACCTCACTTAAAATCTATGCAATGACCTGAAAACTACAGTCCAAAAACGCTCCCCATCAGATTGAACTGAGCTTGTTCTGCAAAGAAGAGTTGGCAAATATTGCAAAGTCTAGATGTGCAAAGTAAGCAGAGATAGAGACAAATCCCAACAGACTAAAGGATGTAATTAAAGCAAAAGCCACTCTCCAATTACTCACCAATACACACATTTGCATGTGAACATACTTGCAATAGAAAGACATAATAAATGAACCTTGCACATATACACAAACCAATTTCCCTATGAATACAACAGACAATCTCCTGCCTACCTCAACTGGTCTTTGCACAGGCATATTATTAACCATGTTTACATTGCACTAAACATTTTATATGTACAGTATGCATATACTGTAAACTTACATGCACTTTATAAATACTGTGTATAGTATATGCTTTTGTTTACATTACAAAGCACCTATGTATATTTTATATAGACTTTATATACAATATTTATATATAGTTTATGCTTATGTCTACACTGCACTAATACTTTTGTAATTGTGTAACTTTTGAGCACTTGTGGTTTTTGTCCTCATATTCATTTTCAGGCTGCTAGAGGATTCTTAGAGTAAGAATTTCATTGTATAGAGTAAAAGAGTGTTTCCTGCACTTATGACAATAAAACTCTTGAATCTTGAAAACGGTGATTCATCAAAATATTAACACAACAGGGTGATCCTTTTCACAACTCACTTATAAGTTGCACTGAGTAAATACAGCTGGATAAAACAAAGCAGTGTCCCTCTTGATTTAAGGCTGCAAAGCAACAAAATGTGATTATTTTAAAGGGGCTGATTCTTTTACATACACACTGTATCTGCCTAAAATATTGGCTCTCTC
Organism: Carassius carassius; assembly: GCF_963082965.1. Taxonomy (NCBI): domain Eukaryota; kingdom Metazoa; phylum Chordata; class Actinopteri; order Cypriniformes; family Cyprinidae; genus Carassius; species Carassius carassius. Next base: position 1,602,453 of record NC_081787.1, on the reverse strand, counting down.
GACTTTCAGGAGTAGGGCTTAAAAGCAAAAGAAAGTTGGGCTAAAAGCCACAAAACTTCAAGTATTTGGAGCTCATGGGGTCTTGTGACATGTAGAGATCAAGAAGACCTTGGCCCTGTTTGCCCCTGGTATCAACATTCATCTTTGATGAACGGAAGGTGATGTAGATTGTAGTTTGTCAGTAACATGCATCTCAAATGTGCCTCCCCTGACAACTTGTGGTTGAAATTTGAGGTTGTGTACTGTGTTACTGCTTGTTGACAGTTCTTGGTAGATTACTAACAAATTGTAGTCCATTACTGATACAGATTACACTGAAAACTGCAGATAGTAATGTAATCTAGGTTATTCTGACTACTTTATGATTACTTTTAGATTGCATTTTTTTTAACGTACCATTTAACGTTCCATCTTGGCATAAAAAAAAGCGAAGAGAAAGAAAAAATATATATCCTTTTTTTTTTTCTATCAACATTATAAAATGCATTAAACATTACAATACACCAGGGTTTCTCAATGTAGAAACTGCAGTCCATAAAATGCTAATGATTAATGAAATCAAAAAATGTAAATAAATGAACACTAAAAACATTAATGATTTATTTGTTTACATCCATGTCAATGCATGTGAACTGTAAATATGTAAATGTGTCGTTAAATTATCTGAAATATGAACTAATTTAAAGTCAATCATTTGTAATCACGTGATTCATTAAAAGTAGTATTTTAAAATACAATACACTAACTACAAGTACGTAATTTTTAGAATCCGATTGTGTAATCCAAATTACATGTAATCAGTTACTATCCAGCATTGCATGTTGATAATGCCGATAAAGCTATAAAATATAATGCCTACATTTAATTTTTTCATCTGACTACAAGCAAGCAGATTGTTTCAAAGCAGCTTCACAGTAATAAACAGGAAAATAATGTAAAAGTTGCAAAGTTTATCAGTTTAGAAACACTCAATTTGACTATAAAGCAGCTCTACGATAGAGAATAGTGTTATTAACTATCTCAATGTTGATTCAGTTCAGTTCAATAACAGTGCTGATGTTGCAAAGTTCATCAATTATGAATTAAATTTGATTCAGTTCAAGTTTTGTTCTTCTCAAGTTATCAAACTCCTGTCAAACCAGAGGAACAGCCATTCTTTTTTGTGCATGGATATATAGTATATCAGGGCTTTATGTTTCAAATGTTTCAATCTGATATTTATCAGATGTTTTATCACTGGTAAGATGAAGCGATTGATTGGCAGATGAATGAGTGGCATATGGGACACCTACATGTGTCCTTTAAAGTTGCTTGTACTGTATGCATCAGGACTGATTAACTGATTACGGTGATAAAAATCCCTTGATGTTTGCCCCGTACTGTCCACTTATGATCAGATTACACAAAACAGATGTTAATACCAGGTTTAAATGGAGCCACTGGACTTTCTGCAGTATTTTTGTCTTCCTTTCAGGGAGTTTAAAGGGATAGTTCACCCAAATATGAACTGTCAAGTTGTTCCAAGCCAGTATGAATTTCTTTCTTCTGGTGAACACAAAAGAGGATATTTAGAAAAATGCCATTGACTGCCATAATATGACAAAAATAGCATGGAAGTCAATGGCAACCAGCAACTTTGGTTACCAACATCCTTCGAAATATCAACTTTTGTGTTAGGAGGGTGAATAAATGATTTTTTGGTGAACTGTCCCTTTAAGATACATGGACATAGGGTACATAACACTAATGCTGGTCGTTGGTTGTCCTGTTTTCTTCTCCAGATTTGGAACAGGGTTAAATGGGTTCACCGTGTGTTTCTTTTTCAGTGGATTGGCAGAGGGATTGGTCTCAGGTGGAAGGGCTGCTGGGCAGCAGGACACAGCTCCACAGAGGAATACAGGACAAAAGACACGGGCCGGGACGATCCAGCTCATCTCCTTTACTCTTTAGAGTTCAGCAGAGTGGAAGCTTGTACAAACATCTCCAATCAAAAGCATGAGATCGCATACAAACACACACACACACACACACAAAGAACAAATTTGCTTTTGCTGATGCGCATGAGATGCTTTAGAAATGATAATCCAGGGAACACATTTTTTTGAAAAAGTAGATCTTTCTAATATGCACAAAAAAAGCAATGGAAACAGCATATCAAGCTAGGCTGCATTTTCTTGTATTTTTATAGCCTTTTTTTCAATGTAATGTTTCATATTTTAGCTAAGAGGAATGTTCACTGCTGACGATTGATTTATTGAAATAGAGTTAGCTCTGGTCCTCGAATGGGACTTTTCACTGTTTGTATTACTATGTTCGTACTTTCCAGACAGATTTTCACTGACTCTTTTTGCGGTTTACATCATTATTTTACATCATTACCACTATTGTGTATAACACTGTTTATTCTGCCGTGACTTCCATTAGAAGGGATGAAACGATTACCGGTTTGATGGTAAATTATGATAAAATTTCCCAGGGTTAGTATAGCCGTTTCATAATTTTCATAATCATTAAAACTGTATTTAATTATCGCGATTTGAATAATTCCGAAAAAAATATATACTGCCCAGCATTTGGTACATGTTAGATAAAACATTGTGACATTGTTATAATTTAAAATCCAGACATCATTAATGGTATTGTTTTAGTGTTTGTGCAAACAAAATGTAATTAAAATGTAATGTATTTAAATATAAAACTTGGTGAAACAATTTATGTGTCACATTTTAACAATACCGTGATAATACTGATAACCGTGATCATTTTGGTCACTATAATCGTGATAATAAATTTTAAAAACGTTTCATCTCTATCTATTAGTTGACGTTAGTTAATGCATCAGCTACTAAAAACTAACACGTTAAGTAGTTAAGTAAGTAAGTAGCCTTGTTAACAAGTTTGGGTGAGTAAGGGTAAAATGCACAGGATCTAGTACCTTCAATGCCCTGTAGGTGGCAATATCACTTCTTCAGTAGCAGAAAAAGTGCTACAGAAGAAATTAGCTGCATGCAAAACATAACAAAATGTTAGCTGATTACATTCCTCATCAAAAATGTTTTGGACATACTGTATATACTGTATACTCTATACTCAAAAATGTAGTCAAGTTGAGTATAAAAGTTATTATTTTTGACACTAGTGATGAGCATTTTCTTGAGCGCTGTTGTGTGGATTCTCAAACATCTCTGATTGGCCATTGTGTGCTCGCACTCAACAGAAATGTCTGTGATTGGCTACAATGATCTCTGCTTCATGTTTGGTACATTTGACAACATTATTTGAACCTCCGTAAAACTGCAAAGTAGCCAAAAAGATACCTAAGTACAGTAATTAGTCATTTACTCATACACCACTGTAAGCAATACTTTTGTTTTAGTACATTCTCTAAGAAAAAAAGCTTTCATCATGTCAGTACCTTTTCAAAAGGACCATTTCTGTCCGTATTTAGCCCAAAAGGGTGCATATAAGTAACTGAAAAGGGACCACCACAATGACATCTTTTGTACCTTTTTTTCTTCTTCTGAGAGTCTATTTATTCATCTTTGTAAACGCTAGTTTAGTCCGATGCAATCATATGTTAAGATGTGTGCAGATTTCCACAGACGTCTCTAATCATCTTGAATGGATCGTGTTCACTCTGCTATTTTTCTTTTGACAGGCACAAGATGCAGTTATGGATTTTTATTTACTGAATTATTAAGTGCAAAGAATTCAAATCACAAAACTTTAGGCAACTGGGGGTCTCGGTGTCCTCTATCTCTCCTGTAATTCAAACACAGAATTTGTTTCTAATTTATTTCAAGGGTTTATCTCATTGATCCATCATTATTAATGTAGGGTGTAATTGTCTTTTTCTAGCCATCAGCGTTTGAAAGCAGCACCCTTTTCTTTGTATTTGCAATTTGTGGGGTTATAATCAACAACTCCAAGGAAGAACATAAAAATCAGGTGATTTCAACAACGGTTTGAAGAATCAAACCTGGGCGCTTATATTGGGTTACACACTTATGCTTTAGAGCAAGAAAAGTTTGCTTTACCGTTATAAAGGGGGGAAAAAAAACAGGAAAATGAAGTTGACATACAGCATGACTTTGCTTTCAGCTTTGTCTCAATGTTTACAGCAATACGATAAAAATCGATCATGATTCCTTCTTCGCCAGTGCTGGCTTTGGAAATAATGAAAGTTGTGTATGTGAGCTGCTCCTCTGAATGCAAACACACCACTGGGAAAAGACAGACAACATCCATAAGAGACGGACACGGCTAGGATGCTCTTAAAATGGCAAAAGATTTCGAAACCCTGCCAGCACACTGCTCAATCGTTTTTATTGATCTCGAAGGGATTTATAATCATAGTTTGGGATGAACTTTGGGAAAAAAATGAGGACGCCACAGGGATTATTCCATTGCCAAGCACAGCTGAGAGCTGACATTTTTTGAACAAGTTATGAATATTGTGATATGTTTACCATCTAGAAGAACAATCTCTCCAAATGCTCATGCCAGCGTCTCATTTTTCATCATAATCAAAATGAAATGTCAAAGGTAAATTCTATGACATGTAAACACAATAAAAGTGGACAAGCTACTGGCAAGCAAGCTGTCCATTTACTCCCAGTTATGGAGGTCATGGATTATTATTATCAAATCCTTGAGGTTCACTTAATGTTAGGGTCCTTCCTTGATGATTTGTGTTCTTTACTTTAAAATATAAGTTTCAGAATCCTCTGATGGTACACTGACTTAAAATAAGCCGAATAGCTTCTATTATAAATACACAAAGTACAGTTCTTTTAAATAAACGTTATTTTTACTGAGGAGGACGTGAAAATTGCAAGATGTTTTAATGGTACAAAGAGCACTTATATGTCACAAGATCAAAGAAAATTGTAATTCTCATGTCTTAACTGTTTTCACACTTGGTTTCCACCTTTCAGGGAGAATCCAGGGAATTGTTCCCAGGAGGTTTATTGGTTGATGTCTTGCTCTAAAGGCAGTCATACGCAAATTTACACACAAGTGAGCCATTTTTGGAGCTTGGTTACATAAATCCTCATTTTGTACTGAGAAGGATGTTTTAAGATACAAAACTTGTAAGAGTTTTGCCATTTAAAACTTGCCGTTTTAATAGTACAGAGATGTCAAAAAACATCAAGGAAAATAGATTTTTCATGTCATGACCCTTTTAAGATTTTTATTTCACACTTGGTTTCCACATTTCAGGGTGGAAAAATAGGGACTTTTGTCCTGGGCCTCATAAAGGGAGGTTCACATGGTAAATTACACTCACAGGACACGATGAAAAGAGGCTCACCCATAAAATCTATGTCCCCAGTCGCTACTATCCAATTTTGCCTGACATTTTCTAGGATAGGCGGTAAATCATCTGAGCTCCTGAAGCCGATCACCCCTCTGTGTGTTGACGCACCACTTCAGCTTTTACCATCATGAAATTCTAAATACTGTGAAATGGTAACAGACCATAATTTAGGCAGGAGGTGACAGAAGGTCGAACGCTATTCACTTGGAAACCCTGAGTATCTTGACATCCACACGGTGAGATGAACTAAACAGCTGCATACCACGCTGCATTGCACTCTGTGAAGTGAAAGATGGATTTAAATGGTAAAAGCTACTGAGATTTACAAGTTTTTCATGAGAATACATCCTGTCACCTTCTGCCATCTCTTAGCGTATTTTTATTTAAAGCCTAGTGGAAAGGAAACAAATTGCAGCATGCATGTTTAAATAGGCAGAGCTGTATTTCACACACATATGGGAAGTCATATAAGCTCACTTAAAAAGCTGTGAAATGCTGTATTTCACAGAAGAATGGATTACATAATTTCAGCACATATTCAGATAGATGCATCCATGGCTCTGATGGAGATGTCGGTGGCGTATTGAGATGGATCGCTGTGTGATGATATGGCTGGATCAATGCACAGTCTGGGATTGAAAAGGGACGGATGAGGGCTGGAAAGGTGCTCGGCTGTATTATAGCACTCTGCCCTTTCGGCGTGGGGCCTCTGGCTCTTTTTTTTAAATGAACTCCTGCTAGCTCGCCTCAGCAAATAGATTTAATTGATTTTACCCCAGCACCGTGATTATATGGGCGTAGTGTAAATATTTTAGGACCGGTCCAAAATGCGATGTGCTCATTGCAGCGGGTTTGCAAATGTCAGCTAAAGCAAATGAACACGGTCAACCTGTGTGTGCATCACATAAAACATTTCAGTGGTGCACAATTAGTTTAAATTACTTCTCGTGATGAATAACATCAATATTTGTGTTACTAAGTGCACTTTATAGACTGTGATGTGTACTTGTTTTACTTGTTTGCTTTTTGCAGGCTAAAGATAGGAATGAACAGGTGAACGAATGAAAGAATGAAGACTGGAGCATGAGCCAGGGAAAAAAAAGGAAATTAAAAGGAAGGGGAAAAAATTATTTTTGCTTGAATATGGGCCTTTTTATTTAAGAAATACGTATCTGTGTCTGGGATCAAATCAATAAATGTGTTAAATAGGATCAGAATGGAAAAGCTGCATTATAACTAAGGCCAAGACGGGCTGCTGCATTTCTATATATATATATATATAGACCAAAACCAACAAGACATGAACCGACATTGTAATAGCTGAAGAACAACACTAGTTTTAAGATTGTATCTAATGTACTCAGAAAAATACTTAGTTTTACACTGTAAATAAATGCAATATTTAATTAATTATCTCACAGTATTCCCATATGAATTATACAACTTCAACAAAACTGCAATGTGACTGTGTTGCTTGTCACCTTGTGTTACACATTTCTTTTTAGGTTATGCAAATTATGATAATAACACTTTTATTGTTATTATTATTATTATTATATTTTATGTTTAAAGAATAAATTTTAATGGAAATTGGCTTTTTAAATTATTGAATGAATATTATTTTATTACATTTTTAATAATATTTACATTTTATAAATGCATTTAATTATCACACATTTTAATTAAATTATTAATTTGTTTCTACGTTTTATTATTTTGTATATTCCTCAGTCAAATATCACATCAGATGAAGGTAGTACCATGATTTGTAAATACCTTTTTTGTAGACCAATACAAAAAAATTATAATAATAATAATAAAGTTCTCCAAAATATATCTTTGTAGAATTAATGGCTTTAGCACGGTCAGGTTTTGACAAAATGTTCTTCCCTTCCTGAGATCCAAATAATCCCCGTGCCACAGTTCACTTGATTTACCTGGCCATAAACCATCTCTGCGTCAGACCATAGCTTCTCTTCTCTCTATGAAAACCATTTCTCCACACTTTTGGCCCCAGGCATGTTTTTGACAAGAGCACACACCATGTAAAGTTGCACCTGAGTAACCTTTCCACATCTTTGTGCCAGTTTGTTTAAAGTTTCTGAGTCATAAACAACAGCAGCAGGCTTTAAATGAACCAGCATCTTTTATTAGTGCCATATGATGAACCAAAGAATGCTCCATAATGAGATTCCCAGCCTTCCTTGAGAAATATCAAGGGCTTTCATAGCAGCGTCTGGAGCGGGAAACACCTCCCTTACCCCATTCCCACAACACCAGCCCTCATATTCATGATCATAAACACCAGGACTCCTCGTGAACACATTGTATTATACATAAAGACACAGTTCTGGGCCAGGAAATCAGCTGTGGCCATGCCACAACCATGTTGAGTCTCTAAGATCGCTTATGTCCCAATAGCACATCATGAGCTTTGGGAAGAGTACTGTTTACTTCCACCCAAAGCATTACCCCTCTGTTATTGATCAGAAATAGCCTTCGTCTTCTCTTCAGTCAAGTTGCACAGACTGATATTAAATCATCGTTTCCTCAAGGGGATCTCCAAACGGTTGAACTGATGCATGAGGAACTATAAAAGAAAAATGTCTCTGCACATTTAATCAGGAATTGATTTTGGAGTGCTAGAAGGTTACTTGGGCTTTAGAAACGTTTAGTCTTTTGAATCAGCTCCCCACCCCACGAAAAATATGATTTTAGACTGAAACTCTCAATGAACAGCACAGTTTCATATTGACTCTGTGTGACGCTATGTGCATATGTACAGGTAGGTTTCCCGCTGGCCTTGCAAGTGCCTTGCAAATTCAGATTCTGTAGGTTTAACTGGTGCTTCCACAGAAACAGAGATGACACGATGACTCCAATGTTAGAGAAAAGAGGCCAGTGTGGACAGTTTCTCCAGCTTTTGGAGATGAATTGGGTCCAGTTTATCTGAAATCACGGACCGGTCAGAATGTCTTGAGTATGGTTACTGAACACAGCTGAGCAAGGAGCTGAGAAACACACAAATCCAGACGGGAAGCGACGCCACGGCAAACACGCGAGCCGAGTTCTGCTGTGTGTCGAAGGACGCGGTCGAGTCAGACCAAAGCCTCACCTTCACTGAGTCCTGAGGAACGAGATGAGAAAGCATCAACAGTTTGTTTGGTCATGTGCACAAGACATTTTCCATTGAAGGGCAATATTCAACCTCTGGAATTGATTTACAGGGACATTTAAAAAAAATTGCAATGGCAATATTTAATTAATCTATTAGATGTATCAATGGATGCCAATTAATAATAATAATAAAAAAAGTAAACTGCAAGTTTATATCTCACAATTCTTTTTTTTTTTTTACTTTAAGATATAATTACTCAAGACTAATTGCTTACAGTTGCTAAATTATATCTCACCACTTTGCCTTTTTCTCAGTATTATGAGTTTAAATATCACAATTCCTGTGAATAACCAAAATATCAAAATAATTAAAAAAAGAAAGAAACCTAACCGAAATGCTTTAAGAATGTGAATACATTCAGTTAGTATTTTATATAGAATAAAGTTTAAAAAAGTAATGCATTAAAATATTGTATCACCCCATAAAAATGCAACTAATCACTTTACTTACTTCTTATAACAAGTAATGCATTACATTACTTTTGTTTTATTTTATGTTACTTTTTTTTAATGTAACAAAAATCTCAAAAGTTTTATTTTAAAGTCCCATTTACACCAAAAGGAAAAGAACGAGCTCGCTCCTAACTTAACTGTCAGTGAATCAATGGAAAGTAACTTGCATGTGTCATGTATTTAAAAAAGTAATGAAATACTTACTAGTTACTTACTGATTACATAACTTGTAATTCTTTACCCCAACACTGAAATAACACATCTCATATCATTATTCCACTGAATTGCCACCTTCAATGATAATAATCACAATTTCAGTTTTATTAATCATGCAGCTCTTGTTTTTCCATAAGACACTCCCCATTTGCCATTTTATACAGCTTTAAAGAAATCTGCCCGATCTCTCAGCAGCACAGATGAAATGGCTCTTTATTGTGTAAAGCTGTTTCCTTCGGAGCCAAGACCGTTATAAACCCATCAGCGAACGGCATGGCTGGACTGGCCATTGGGCATACCGGGCATTTGCCCGGTGGGCCGACATGCTTTTTGGGCCGATATCTCATACTCATACTTTTTTTTTTTTTTTAACGGCCCATAAAATGTGTACATCGGCGGCCCATTCGTTTTGTTTTGTTTTGCTTAATTGGCGGAGCTGGGTTTGTGCCGGTGTAATGCATTGGTCAAAGTCAGTGTTAGTTTTTTTTTCTGACAGACCAGCCCATGAAACACGTAGATCAGCGGCCCATTGGCTCTTTTCTTGATTGACACTGGGCTGGCCCAATCACAACTTTAAACGAGTGAGCGAACAGCAGCAGTGTCAGTGTGTATCTGTAAAAAAAGACTGAGAAGAAACGCAAGGAATGGGCAGATAAATAGTGTGAAAAAATAGAACCAGGCCCTTAAAGCAGACACTGTAAACTGTGTCAAAATATATCTTTATTTTTTTGTGCATTTGTTTTACAAAATATGGCTATTACTGTCAGCGGATTAATATTATAACTATTATTATGTATAGGTGTAATGTAAATAGACACTGTAACTAAAAGAGGTTTGAATTTTTCTTTGTTTAATTTGCACACTGAATATGGGTTGGAGCTTTTAATTTTGAACTCTCAAAGTGCACCAGATTAATGAATTTAACATTAAAATGCACAAAATTTTCTCACGGGGGGGCATGCCCCCCAACCCCCCTAGAAGGACCGAGGACACACCACCATAGTTTTAACAAAAATCCTGTAAGAAACACTGGTATTGCTATGCCAGAGCCGCTTATAGCTTGTTTTAGGATTCACCGCTGTGGAGTATAGTTCAACTGTATTAATAAATATAACATTTTGACTTATTTCATCTGTTAACTCTCACTCGTTCCTATACTCACTCATTACATGGCATTAGTGGTTTTAATAAATAGGAGGGGTATGCATATAATTAAGGGCGTGCAAAGATGGGTGGTGTTTATGATCATATAGTGGGCCGGTCTGGGCAAAAATGCCCGGGCCGATTTTTTGTCCCAGTCCAGCCCTGGCGAACGGCTCCATCTCGAACCCTCACCTGTGTGGCTTTGGCTGGGCTCAGAGCGCTTGGTTCTGTCTCCGTTGTGACAAACACAGTCGTATTTCGTGGCCCTCGGTCCGTCACGGGGATGAACCGTGGCAGTCGGGTGGGAGTGGGCCTGAAGTCCATTCCATTCCCAAACGTCAGGAGAGCGTTCTCTATTCATGCAACAGACAAGACCTCCACAGCTGAGACAAACACACATCATTTCCATTCGCAAGCTTCTGTTATCAGACGCTTATTTGAATTCTGGTGTAAGCGGCGCTCAGTATTCGGCTCAGGCCGTGCTTCTGCACCTGCCTCTCCACATCCTCTCATTAACTCACAGATGAGTGGCTTGACCAAACATCGCTCTCTCCGAGAGATGCCACTCGGCTGTCTGAGGAGTTACTTCATGTAAGAGATCTCTGTTTGAACAGGATGTTATATATGAAACAAAAACATCACTTCCCACCATCTTAACGTATATTTCAATCAGTGGTGGAAATGACGGTACTGGGAATGATACTATAAACATTTTTAATTTATTTTATTTCATTATTATTTATTATTATTAATTATTAATTAAATTAATAATGATTAAATAATTTTAAAAAAAAATTATTAATTTAAATTTTTTTTATTAAATGATAGATTGATTGTTTTGCAATTTATAAATACTAAGTAGTTTGTATTATAGTTAATACATTTTATAAAATTTGAAAAAAATGACAATAAATGCAATAAAAATATTGAAAAAGTAAAATGGTAGTATATATATATATATATATATATATTTTTTTTTTTTCTTTTTTTTTTTTTTTTTTTTTAGGTATTTAATACTTTTATTCATAAAATGTGACTTAAAACATTAAAATGTTACATATATATACATTATTTTTTTTTTCTAATAAATATTGTTCTTTTGAACTTCCTATTTATCAAAAAATCCTGAGAGCAAAACACATGAGATTTTACAATAATAACAGGTATATACGAATGACTTACTTTAATGCAATAATTCTATCCTATAGACTACAGAACCGTTTATCTGTTGCAATGATTGTAAATTGTGACAAACTGCTTCTTGTGTGTTAAGCAATATGCTGACATATATTGTTGCTCAGTGGTATGATGTCCACCCTGTTACCCTTTATTTATGTTAATAAATAAGTTCAACAAATGCTGTGCATATCTTTGTGGTCACTTGTAGGCATTGAAACGGTAAAATGAAATAATTTTAAATAGGGCCAATTGTAACTCACTGGACAAAAAAAACTTACTGAATATATCCCAAAACAAACCACAGGCACACAATCCTAAAAAAAGTGACACTCTTCAAATGCTTTTCATAAAGTATGCCCTGGTTCTGCTTAAATGGAGAACCAGGACACAAGCGATGAGAGACAGATGAGGTAATTTCTGAAATGTTCTGTCATCTGATTGTTTGTTCTTCTGTGAACGCTAGGTTGATGTGACATACAGTAAAACAGAGAACACACCCTGTATGACTAATGGTGCAGTGAATAGCTAGACAAGATGCTTCATGCTGCTCTGAAGGACATGCGATTTTAATACAAACTTCTACTTTAAAGAACTATTAAGGTGTTTATGTACAGCTTATGTCAGCATCGCCTAGAAAACGTCTGCATGCTTTAAATGCATTTCCTCTCATTGCAAATCCGCATGTGATGTTCGAATGCATACAGTGTTTGAGATTCATTTCTGAACTTAAGGTTTTAGAAACGTTTGACTATGATAAATGGAGACTCAGACTCAGATGATGTACAGTACAGGAGCTCGGACTCACTGAGACAGAGGTTGTCGGTGAAATAGTTGAGGAACTCAGTGCACTGATCTCTCAGATTCCCGCTGGCTGAACACGAGCACCAGGGAGACACGCTGGATGTGGAGTTGTCCACATAGTTTGGGGTGATTGGACTGCCTGCGATACCAAACACATTTAGACAAATATCAGAATGATTTCTGAAGATCATGTGATAGTGAAGACTGGAGGAATGATGCTGGAAATACAGCGCTGCATCACAGGAATAAATTACACTTTAAAATACATTAAAATAGAAAACAGTTATATTAAATAGTAATAATATTTCATAATATTACTGCTTTTTCTGTGTTTTAGATCAAATTAAGGCAGAGTTGGTGAGCATTCTTAATTCCAAACATAAAGCACACGTCTATTTGGAAAATTAAATTGTCAGAAGTATGTCTGTTGAATAGAAATTTTAGTTTTAAGGGGATTCTGTTTGCGCAATATATAGCAAATGAGCATGAAGCAGAACTAAACAAACAAAAAGGCTCTATGCAACAGAAAGCCTCATAAAAAATATTGCTTTCAATCTGTTTTATTGGGAAGTGAATTCAATCTCTCCATGACTTTAAAAGAACCTGGGTAGTTTTATAGTCTCATGTTTCTCTGAGCAAGAGAATAACCAAGGTATCCCTCTCCAAAACAATTACATAAGCCTCGCTCCTGTTTTAATGGCCAGCCACGATCATGCATGCAAATCCTTTTCCAGTTTGCAGAACATTTGTCTAAAACAGCTTTAAACCACTCACCTATCAGTCCAGTGTAAGCAATAAGACATGCAGCGTAGTTTCCCTGTTTGCAGCCGGTGGCAGACTGCTCTTCTGGCTGGCAGTCGTACTGAAACTGGGCCAAACGGGACCTGCAGAAGAAGCACAGCTTATACAGTATATGCATGGACCGCCGCCAAACAGACAGAAGCGTCCTAATAAGTGTCGGCCGTACTGACATGATCATGAAGACAACGACGTCTAAATCTGCTTCTCAACTGGTTTTGCTTCACGATATATTTCAGATGACATTGAACATCAAATGGCATCTCAACACTAACAAAATTGTTATGCATACATAAGTAAACCAAACTCTTTCCCCATTAGGGTTTTTGTTTATTTATTTATTTTAAGTTGTCAGCTACTTCTAAATACATGTGAGCTTCATGCATTATGTTCTTTGCATGTGGGAAAATGTGTTTTTTTGTCAAAAGCTACATCCATATCAGATTCAGAACGATGAGCAAAGCAGATCGCTTTCATCAACACATTCACTAATAATCACAGTTTTAATTTATACGCTGTTTAATGTTTGATAATCACATTATTTTACACATGCATTGACTTAATAACTTTAGTTTATGCTTCTTCGCTGTCTGTAGATCCAGACATATTTCAGAAGACCTGTAATAGCTGCCAAGTCCGTGTTTTTCCTGCAAAATTTGACTATTTTAGTTATTTTTTATCCACGGGATGAAGCAAAAACTCCTTCCCCAGAACGAGATTTCGACAGAGGTGTGATTTTAATAGCCATTTCTCCCCAGAAAGTGATTGGGATAGTTTCGAGCATCAATTTTAGGCTGATTTTGTTCGGCAGATCTGGCAACCCTGAAACACGGAGAGCAGGAAAATTACATCAATTGTGGGAAGCACTGTCTCATAAATGGGGAAAGAGTTAACATTTTAAACAAGGGAAAAATGTATACTCATTTTTAGTTTAAAAGCAGTCCCTTTATTTTTTTATTTATTTATAGAGCATATTATTTTGATTGTTAAATCAAAATCCATTAAGCAGTAAGCATTGTTTTCCTCTATTTTCTGTGATGCTCCCAGAATAGACCGTGTTGTTTTAAATGCCAACATCCTGACAACATCTTTGATAAATAGTCATAATCATAGCGTGCTGCTTTTCTCGACGTCATTCGCTAAGGCATCCGACTCCGTTAATCACCCACTGGAAGTAAAGCATGCTACCTTACAAGCAAATATTATTTTTCATAGCAGTTGCAAATAGTTCCCATCTTTAACACCAATTAATTAATCATCAACAGATGGTTTTCTCTTGGTTATTTATAGCGATGGAGTGAACAGGAATGCATGTGACTGTGCTGTACAGGATATTAGTTATGATCAAGTGAGGTCTGAATCTGACTTCATCTAACCTGCACTGCTCAATATTTCATGCACAATGGTGAGGTTTAATCCAGACCAGTCTGGCTTCTCAAACATCTCAGGCTCTCACAGCTACAATTTGTCAGTCCAATGCCGATTTAAACAGACACGGATTACGAGGCATGTGAAGGTAAGTAATGCATGCATTCTCTCTTTTCTCCAGACAGCTATAGAAAAGCCAAGGCTTTCTTTACCCTGAGAAAAGAGTGCATGCAAGGTTGTTTATTCCCGTCGCCCACAGAGTACGTGGCTGGGCGAGAAGCTTACCTGCAAACATAGTCGGCCTTACAGATCCTCATCTGGGAAAGGCAGCTGGGTTTATCTTCTCCCTCATAGGAGCAGCTGGGCACGATGGTCTGTCGCCGTCTCTCTGAGCAGGCCATGTCGCTGCAAGGGCAGAACAGCAGCTCGTGGGTGTACTCCGGAGGCACACGGTCGAAGAACCGTCGCAAGGCCTTGTTGCACCTCGATCGGTTACACAGACCCGACTTGGTGGAGGATTTAATGCATGTTGACACGTACTCGGTGCGCAGTTTCTGGCACACATCGTCGACGTTGCAAGCTTTGGCTGCGTCCAGGCAGCGGTTCACTGCGGTCATGCCGAGCTCAGAATCTGTGGAGAATTCAAACGTTTCTCAAACCCATTCTTAACTGAAGTGATTGCTACATCCTTTATTTCACTATATGCAAATGTGACCCTGGAGCACAAAACCAGTCTTAAGTCGCTGGGGTATATTTGTAGCAATACATTTTATGGGTCAAAATGATTGATTTTTCTTAAAAATTAGATTATTATTAACTTTTAAGGCTAGTCTAAAAGTTTTAAGCAACCGGACCCAGATTTCTTTTGCTTCTTATTTCGCTTGAATGGTCAAATACACACATAATTATGTCAAAATGCCATCGTGTGGAGTTTTCACCTAAACACAGTCATTTATTTATTACATAAACATTGGTCTTAAAGTGATAGCAGTCTAATTTATCTGCTTCTGTGTGTCATTAATGTACATCAAACAATTTAAAGCTTTTCTTTTAATATTTATATAAAGCAGTGTTTGGATACAATGCATTTATTCTCATATTTTATATTCGTACTTGTAATGCTAAGACTTTTTCTCTAAATATTTAGTCTAGATATGTCTTGATGTTGAATGCATTGGATTTAATGCTTGTCCTGTTCCAACAAGATCTTATTTTGTCTCTTGCAATCTTTATTTTTTTAAGATTGCTGTGTGATCAGATGTGGGATGATTTGGTCACCTTTGCACATGTTGTGATCCGACTCGAGGTTCAGATAACACAAGGGCACAAATCATGACGAGCAAAGGAAACGCCTCATGATGTGAAAGAAAGTCAGGAATGAAAATGAGATGGAACAAATTAAAGGGAATGCTGTGGAAACATCTTTCAAAGAAATCATTTTAGCTTTCCGATCAACATCATCAAACCGAACGGCCTACATCATGATGGTCATACAAAAGCACAGTAAATAACTAAGTCTAAGGTCAGTAAAAGCTGAAGAAAATGAAAAAACAGCTCACTCAGACTCAAAATCTCTCTCTCTCTCTATTTCATTGTGATTAATCGTTCAAGCTTTGTTGATTTTTACAGAGCTGATGAAAAATCCAGCCTAGACGCAAAGCTTGAACAAAAAACTGAGAATCTATGACTTATTTCCATGCGACAGATGAACAAAAACAATGTTAGAACTAAAGGAGGTGACAGAGATGTCAGAGCAACATGACATTTGAAGTGAAGATCACTGTATACAAGAGTCCCTGTGTGTGTGTGTGTGTGTGTGTGTGTGTGTGTGTCTATGTGTGTGTGTTTATTCTAACGCTGCTTTTTAATTCTATCTTTAAGCACTGAGCTCTAGTCAGTCACAATACAAAGAGGCTCTAGATAAAGACACATTGGTTGCAATTACATGCATTTTCTTCCTTAACATTTATGGCAACATGCTTTTTTAAAAAGCATTTTCATATGTGACTGCGTCTTTGTTTTTCAATCATTTGAAAGGTCGTAGGTCACCATAATGAATTAAATCAAATCATCTTACCTGCAGTGATGGAGGCCAGACGGACAAAGTCATATCCTTTCTCGATCGCTTCATACGGATAGTTCTCGACCAGGTTAAGCCCTGCGAGAACAAACAGCTCGTTTCAGAAAATGCATCGTGTATGAAATGTTTTATACAGAACGATATTTTTTTAAGGGACCACATGGATTGGGTGATACTGAAGGTGTTTTTCACAAAAACAGGCGTAATTGATTTTTTTATGATGTCCTTTTCAAGTGAGAAACATATAACTGTAAAATGCGTACACAGTAAATAATCACAAATCTTAATCCAATACTGATTAAAAAACACATTTTAGGATATATAATTGGAATACTTTTTGATTACTTTTGACCAAACTCATTTATCACATTGAATAAAATATAATCTTGTACCATGCTTATTTAAAAAATGTAAAGAGAAAGAAAATATATTCAATTTGTTGTTATTAAGCATGAAGTGCATTAAACATTACAAAGTTTCCCGAACTGGGGTTTTGTTAAGGAATTGAATTGGGTTCATTTTTTTCATGAATTAAAATCTTATAAAATTAAACCATAAAAATGTAAAATTAAATTAAAAAATTTAAAAACAATGAAATATTTTATTTTAAATAAATATATTAGGTTTGCGTTAACAAAAAAAGGGGGAATCTATGTTACGTTAATTCGAAATTGTGCATTTTTTAGTCTGATTATGAGCATTTTAAAATCTTAATTTTTGGAAACTGATTACATAATCGAGATAACATGTAATTACATTATACCACTGCTTTGACAGCCTTTCAGAAGTACAAAGCTAAAACTTTCTGGAAGCAACTATTTCATTATAGATGTTTTGCCGGTGTCTGATTTCATAAAGGACTCTTAACAGTGTGAAATGGTCTTATATTTTTCCATCTACAGAGCAGTGAGATTTCCCAGCGAGCGCGACGTGGCAAGAAACACATCAAGAAAACCAAGCAACCGGCAAAATGTCCCGCTGTGGTTGGTTAGGACATCAACTTCGATTAAATTTGAAAGAGATTTGAACATTTAACGCTTTACAGCTTTGTGCCTGGCTATAGGCCACACTGTTGTTTTTAAAGCTTTGTTTCAATAAAAGGAAGTTTTTTTATTTTATATATACTGTATAAGAAATGTATACTTTTATTCTGCAAGGATGCATTAAATTGATCAGTAGTGACAGCAAAAGATTAATAAATGCTGTTCTTTCTAACTTTCTACGCATCAAAGAATCCTGAAAAAATCCTGTCACGGTTTCCACTCTTTTCAACATTGATAACAATAATAATAATAATAATAAATGTTTCTTAAGCAGCAAATCAACACATTAGAATGATTTCTGAAGATCATGTGACACTGAAGACTGGAGGAATGATGCTGAAAATACAGCGGAGCAGCATTGAAATAAATTACATTTGAAAATATATTCACATAGAAAATAGCAATTTTAAATTAAAAAAATATATTACTGTTTTTACAGTATTTCTGATCAAATAAATGCAGCCTTTTTAAGCATAAGAGACGTCTATATACACTATATATTTACTATATAGACAAAATATGATATTGTTACTCGCCGTGGATGCCAGACTGGTGGAGACTCCAGTATATGCTGAGACAGTTCTTCTCTCTCTTCATGCCTCGTCTGCATTGGCAGCCGTGCAGAGGGCTGGACAGAAGGGCAGAGACGGCGTTTGCACACTGACTGCGGGCTCCGGGGCCGAGTTTCATGCTGCCGTTACCGGCGACACACTGACGCAGGGTCCGCAGACGCGGGCTACACGTCTCATCACTGGAACAGGTGTCTCCCGCTATGAGACAGTCTCTCCCCGCAGAAAGCACAACCTGCAGAGCTAAAGACAATAAAGAAGGAATTCAAAGCTCAAGCCAGATGTGTGGTGAGTTTTATTGATATCACTCAGGCAGCAAACACCCAACACAGCAATAGTCTCCATTTCCATGCAATACTGCTATTAAATACCCATCAGGTTTCACAGGGTACCCTCAAACACCTGCACTTCATTAGATACAACCACATCTGCCATTCACATCTAATTATTCACTGATTACTCGTGTCTGTTACCATATTGTGTGTTGTTTTTACAACATACACTCTACTGTATGTAAATTGCATTTACAGTACTTGAATTCTTTGGATTTACTGTATTTATGGTTTTAAACTGACTTTGCTTACACAGGGTATAACAACCCCGTGCCAAAATGTTTATATTTCCACCTTTCCCCCCCTTTGTTACATCTAAAGTGACTGGCCTAAAAGCTTATAGATTTCTCATGATGTTATATTAATTCCAAATCGTAGATTAAGATGGTGAAAGCCGCTGACTTGGCAACACTGAGTTTTTCTGAGCAGGTTTTGAGTAAACATTGCCAAAATTATCCACGGGTAACACTTTTAACCCTCGCAAACTTAGGTGAATAAGTTCAAATAAATGAGGCCTATGATCAATCCATTTAAAAAAGAAATACAAAACCTGTGGTATTTGAAATAAAACAAGTTGACAAAGATTGAAACCAATATTTGGTGATTATATAGCATAATGAGAGATTTTTAAAAGGTTAGACTTGGACTTTTAGCACAGCACAAGGGTTAAATGTGAAGAACATGTATTTGATGCAACTTGATGCGTAATTATTTTTATAGCAAAAAAGTTAGGAAAACAGCTGACTAACAATAAATATAAAAATTTGTAAGCCAGTCGCAAACATTATATATTGCATAAGCATTTGCTTTTATTTCATTTATCATTAACTGGTAAATGTAAATGACGTCAGCTTCTAATCCTTGGCATTGCCCACAGAGTCAGAATGAATGCATTTACATAAAATAAAATGTGACATTCAGAGTCGTTTCCTGACAGATACATAAAAATATACTACAGGTTGCAACACCATCTGTTAATCCACTGATTAAATTGCATGAGAAAAGGGCTCTGAACGAAATTCAAACATTAAAAAACATTATTTCAACATCTAACAGATTTATGCATGTGTTAGTGTTTTGAATTAATGATGATCTCAAATAATTGGTAAAATCACAACCACATTTTTGGACCGAAACGCAAATGAACAGCTCACTGTTGCATGACTTTGACGTGGCTTTTCATCCATCGGTGTGCTTGTCAGAGATAGCTTGATGTTTTTCAGCCTCGGTCGGGAATAGCAGGACCTGTAGGCTGATATTTTGCACCCGAAAAACTCTTTCGAAAAAGGCTTTCTGACAGATGCAACCATATGGAGTCAGTTTTGTGGAGGCAGGGAAGGCGATGTATCATGACTACAGACATGAGAATAAATCAACATGACAGCGGGCAAAATGAGACTTTCTATATCTTATTGGAGCATTGTTCAACATTAGTGCCTGAGCTGGATTAGGGAGGGAATAGTCTGGAGAAAAAACACAGCCCAGCCACCATCTGATCAAACCAAACACAACCAGACAATTAATTATATCAATTAAACATGCATGCGTGTGAAGCTATATAAAGCTGTAGAGTTGTTTACGGTTCTTAGACTTCAAATGATGCATCTGTAAAATCTACATTTTAGTTCATTAGAGTTAGTTGTTAAAATAACAAAAGTAACTTGTATCTTGTAATGAGAAAATTGGCTCATATTTGGTCTTATTCATATTATGTCAAGTAAATGTTGTAACCTGATTAGCTTTACATGTGTAAACCCATTCTGGTTAAAAATAATAATTATAATAATGATAAATAATAATTCTGAATAGCCCCTGGCATATGGGTTTTGTAAACATCTTTTGAATATTAATATATATTTACGGAAATGAAAGTAGCATATGTGATACAAGCAGCTGTTAAAAATCAAGCAAAAAAAAAGGACAAGACTGAATTAAATGGGCTTTTAACTAGGGTTGTCAATTTAGCATGTTTAAAACAGCTAAATTAAAGAAAAATTAACAAAAACATTAATGCAAATTAACAAATTTTGTAATAAGCTTACAATTAAAAATAGTAACAATTAATGCAACCTAACAATTCATGTTGACTTTAACCATAAACAAGAAGCAATCTTCAACTGTGATAAATCATTTAATGCAAATTAACAAAGTCTATAATAAGAAACTTACAATTAAAAGATTATAAAACTTAACACAAATTAACAAAACATGTTTCCTTTAATGATAAATTCCATAAAGAATTGTCCTACCATCACAGAAAGTTCAGCATGAATTATCACAAGCTTAAAACCTAAATGCAAAGATGTTTTTGCACAATCTTCTGTCAGCGCTGCTTCGAATTAATCTTAAAGGGACAGTTCAAATATTAAAATGATGTAATCGTTTGGTCATTCCAAACGTGAATGAGTTTGTTTTTTTCTGTTGAAGAGTTGACGGAACAACGGATGGAAAAACTACTATGGAATTCAACTCTTTAGTTGCCTACACTCTTCAAAATATCTTCTGTTGTGTCATAAACTCAAAGGAATATCTACATAAAGAAAAATTCTAGTTACAAGATACAGTCCCACCGCCTCACAATTTAAACACATTTTTGTGCAGTAGAATCATTATTATGGAAGCATATAAAATTAGTATTCATTTTACATATTAAAACTAGTGTATGAAATGGCAAATGAAAATGATGTAATTTAATTTTCATTTTCATTTTGCACCAGACGTTGCACAAATGTATTGGAAAATGTTAATGTAAATACAGAAATGCATTGTCATTTTACATATTACATTCCAAGCTGAATATTGCTACCCATATGCTTCCATATATTATAGGGGACAAACCAAAAAAGAGCTGCATATTCTTATTTTAAGCACCTCTTTCACAATTCCTGGCAAAAGCTTTGATCCCAAAACACTTACAGACTCTATATGACCAAATAAAGGAAAGAAATCTAAAAATATGTTGTCTGAAGAAACTAATATGCTGCTATTATTGAATAAAGGGTGTGCTTTACTCAATAATTGTCCTTCACACTCTTACAATCATGCCTATTCATGCAATCTTGATTCACTCAAGAGAACAGATATTTGTGACGGTGAAAATGTAACGTTATAGCTTCCATATCATAACATACAATCTAATCAAAAAATATTTGTTAGCTAATGTGACATTTTCTGAATGTTGCATCCATGAATCCTGATTGTGCTGGACGTTACTCAAGTTGGAATATGTGCAAGAAACCTTTGCTTTCATCACACGTCTTCAGGAGACTTGGAATGTAGTTCACTAGTCATAGAATCTACTTTCCCAGAGTAAAAATATAGTCTTTAAAACGAGCTGTTTGGCGTTTTAGCTCTTCTAGGGTTTAACAAGGATCTTTTATATACAACCCGAATTCCGGAAAAGTTGGGACGTTTTTTAAATTTTAATAAAATGAAAACTAAAAGACTTTCAAATCACATGAGCCAATATTTATTTCACAATAGAACATAGATAACGTAGCAAATGTTTAAACTGAGAAAGTTTACAATTTTATGCACAAAATGAGCTCATTTCAATTTTGATTTCTGCTACAGGTCTCAAAATAGTTGGGACGGGGCATGTTTACCATGGTGTAGCATCTCCTTTTCTTTTCAAAACAGTTTGAAGACGTCTGGGCATTGAGGCTATGAGTTGCTGGAGTTTTGCTGTTGGAATTTGGTCCCATTCTTGCCTTATATAGATTTCCAGCTGCTGAAGAGTTCGTGGTCGTCTTTGACATATTTTTCGTTTAATGATGCGCCAAATGTTCTCTATAGGTGAAAGATCTGGACTGCAGGCAGGCCAGGTTAGCACCCGGACTCTTCTACGACGAAGCCATGCTGTTGTTATAAGTGCAGTATGTGGTTTTGCATTGTCCTGCTGAAATAAACAAGGCCTTCCCTGAAATAGACGTTGTTTGGAGGGAAGCATATGTTGCTCTAAAACCTTTATATACCTTTCAGCATTCACAGAGCCTTCCAAAACATGCA
Organism: Carassius carassius; assembly: GCF_963082965.1. Taxonomy (NCBI): domain Eukaryota; kingdom Metazoa; phylum Chordata; class Actinopteri; order Cypriniformes; family Cyprinidae; genus Carassius; species Carassius carassius. The sequence continues at coordinate 1,579,966 of NC_081787.1, read as the reverse complement.
AGCTGCCCATACCGTATGCACTTATGCACCCCCATACCATCAGAGATGCTGGCTTTTGAACTGAACGCTGATAACATGCTGGAAGGTCTCCCTCCTCTTTAGCCCGGAGGACACGGCGTCCGTGATTTCCAACAAGAATGTCAAATTTGGACTCGTCTGACCATAAAACACTATTCCACTTTGAAATAGTCCATTTTAAATGAGCCTTGGCCCACAGGACACGACGGCGCTTCTGGACCATGTTCACATATGGCTTCCTTTTTGCATGATAGAGCTTTAGTTGGCATCTGCTGATGGCACGGCGGATTGTGTTTACCGACAGTGGTTTCTGAAAGTATTCCTGGGCCCATTTAGTAATGTCATTGACACAATCATGCCGATGAGTGATGCAGTGTCGTCTGAGAGCCCGAAGACCACGGGCATCCAATAAAGGTCTCCGGCCTTGTCCCTTACGCACAGAGATTTCTCCAGTTTCTCTGAATCTTTTGATGATGTTATGCACTGTAGATGATGAGATTTGCAAAGCCTTTGCAATTTGACGTTGAGGAACATTGTTTTTAAAGTTTTCCACAATTTTTTTACGCAGTCTTTCACAGATTGGAGAGCCTCTGCCCATCTTTACTTCTGAGAGACTCTGCTTCTCTAAGACAAAGCTTTTATAGCTAATCATGTTACAGACCTGATATCAATTAACTTAATTAATCACTAGATGTTCTCCCAGCTGAATCTTTTCAAAACTGCCTGCTTTTTTAGCCATTTGTTGCCCCCGTGCCAACTTTTTTGAGACCTGTAGCAGGCATTAAATTTTAAATGAGCTAATTAAGTGGATAAAAGTGTAAAATTTCTCAGTTTAAACATTTGCTACGTTATCTATGTTCTATTGTGAATAAAATATTGGCTCATGTGATTTGAAATTCCTTTAGTTTTCATTTTATTAAAATTTAAAAAACGTCCCAACTTTTCCGGAATTCGGGTTGTAGCTGTGTATATATTTATCTTGCAATGCACACTAACATTTTAGCACTGAAACAACATTCTTGAAAGAAACCAATGTCATATTAGTTTTAAAAAATAACATAAAACATACGGTTAAGCTCAGAAAAGCCACAAAGCCTTCAGGTATAACCAGTTCTGGGCAATCTGTAGTCTGTTACCAATTCCAGATTACATGACAAAAATGTTAGTTAGTAACGTTATCATTACACATTTTAGGTAATATAATAAGACTACTTTTTGATTACTTTCAGATTACTCGTTTATAACATTGATTTTAAAATGATAGTTTTGTATCATATTGATATAAAAATGGCCATGTAACCAATAAAAATTAACATAAAGTACTTAATTTTTGGAATCTGATTACGTAATCCAGATTACATTACTATCCAGCACCGCATGTTACTTCAAAAACACGAACTCATTCTAAGGTTAACGGTTAGGTACGGATACATGCAACTATGGACTTTCAACCAGCAAAGCTTTATGTTTGTACACACTCAATAACAAACACACTGTCTGTTTCAAGCGGCTGGTGCCCTGTCTATTGTGCAAAGTGAGAAGCAAAATTGCACAGCAGGAGCTCTATTGATCAAAAAATGACAACCTGTTGTCTGAGAGACCGCTAAGTGGGCCTGTGATTGTAAAGATGAACGGTACATAGTCTGTGTGCACCTGATGATTATTGTCCCAACTCAGAATGGGCTCACTGACCAATATCTGATCCAAACCGACGGGCGAGACGTTTTTGCTCAAGTCTGATTTCCGAATCACATGCTTCAGAATCACTTACTCAAATCACTTCTTTAAAAGACACGTGTGCAATTCAGGATCCAGTCAGGGTCCCCAGATTCAGACTAAACTAACATAAGAAATGTTTTCTTGGCAACAAGTTTTTATATTTTATTTGATTTCAAGCAACACTTTCTTTAATGCTTTAGTTATGGTTTTATTAATACACTGTAAATCTCATGCTCTAAAACCAACAAAAGACAAAATAAACCACCATAAATCTGCTCATATGATTTTTTTCAGCACATAACTTGATTGGTCTAACACAGATATTCTCAACTGGTCAAATCAAAAGCAACAAAAATCTGCACTAATGGAAAATGTCTTCCCATAAACGTGAGTGTTTGTGGCAGAGACTGCATGCCGTCCCAAGCATGAAAGATGTTTATAAGCGGCTGATCCAGTGCATGATCCAGTGCATGAGGTCAAGTGCTGACAGAGACTGATGAGCTTGAGAAATTATTACCCAATGCACACCTGTTATGTTCTTTAAACTGCACTTTATGCATTTAAATTTATGCACATATTCATTTCACAAAAGTCTGTCATAGCAAGCGGGTCAAGCAGCGACAGAAAAACATTTTAGACAAAAATATACATGTTCAATAAATATTAAGTCTATATTTTAGTGCTGTTTACAGCTGTGGGCAAACAAGCATTATGCAGGTTTCCATTGTAAAATGTAGCTATATAAACCGTTGTGCAATATTGACAAAAACAATATTATCTATATTTTGGGGGGATTTTTCCATAACAATAATTAAACAATATTCTGCTTAGTGTGTATTTATGCTGTTATGTTGACTGGTTTAGTCCTGTCATAGATAAATAAATATTAAGCAATAACCTGTTTTAATGAGTGATTCATTTATTCAAACTATTCGTTCAAACGGGCCGATTTGTTTAGGAATGAAGCAATTCTTTATGAATGGCTAATTAAATACAACTGACTTGTAAAGTTTTCATCTACCACATGCTGGATCCTCTAAAACACAAGTAGGCACATGATTTATTCAGTCCATGTCATCAAAATCTGACTTGACGTATGTTATGTATAGCCTATAAGGTTTGTGATAATTCAGTCTATTTAATGACTGTTCGTTAATGACAGTGTGTGAATAAACATATTTACAACAAAGTTTTGTAAAATAATAGAATTCCATGATAAAATTAATGGTATTCAGAAAAAAAAGTTCAAACTTACCAAAATATTAGCATATGATTAGCATACGAGGTCTAATTGTTAGGTTGAATAAACCGAATCGATGTTAATTAAAATGTCGAGGCAAATAATGGTGAATAATTACATACTGTACTTCTCTATCATCTATCCAAATGTTTGATATTTTAAGTGAGCATGCAAAGAACCAACCCTGCGATCAGGTGTCCATAAACTTTGAGAGCTGGCAGTAGTGAAAAGACAGATGGTCAGATGCATGATTCCAGCAGCAGCGTGAAACCTCAGCCTCTCTAACGCAAAATGCATTCACTAATGCTGCATTGGCAGAAGCCAGAATAGACACCATGCATCATGAATGCAAATTAAGTGCTTGATTTGACATTTCCAATAAGCCTGTCTCAGTGTACCAGTGGGTTTAGCCAATTAACCATGTCAGTAATCAATTCCTTCAGAGCCCTGTGTAAGTCCTCACTTCTCCTAGCACATAAATCAAAGACAGATTAGCCGATCAGTTACCCAGATGCACCAAACTAACGACCCACTTTAGAATGGATGAGAGTGGAAATGAAAGTTAATGGACTCTGTTAGGTTGACACCACACCAGCAGAACCTCACCAAATGATCTGTGAGGGAAAAAAAATTATGTTCTGCAAATGTGAATGTCATTTTAATTATAATCAAACAGAGAAAACTGTTCTAAATGACTACGGTGATTTCTTTTAATTATATACACCTTCAATATATAAAAATATATTTTGGCAAAATATATATCAAACCAATCAAATTAGTCCAACATTTTCGCATTTGAATAAATTCTCATCTCGGTTTAACTCTTTCCCTGCAGAGTATTATTTTTAAGCTGTCAGTCAGCACCAGCATTTTTAATCATATTCACTAATCCACCAGGATGTTAAGTTGTATATGCAAACTGTGGATATACAACTCTCTGTTTGTTTGTTTGTTTGTTTAAAAACTTTTTAAATCAACACTTAATTTTTGAAAAAAAAAAAGAAGGATCAAAATATTAATTAAAGCTCAAGCAAATCAACACATGTAAGCTGGCACAGTTGTATTTTTATTTGCAAATCTATTTTGTGACACCAGAGGTATAGCAAATAAACACTTTTCAGTTTAACTAGTGTGATTTGTCAATAAAATTTAATCTCTGAAAATTTTATTTAAATGTTTAGTTCACCCAAATATTAAACTTTGCTGAAAATGTGCTCACCCTCAGGTCATCTGCGATGCAGATGAGTTTGTTTCTTCATCAGATTTGGAGAAATGTAGCATTGCATCAGTGTCTCATCACTGGATGCTCTGCAGTGAATGGGTGCCGTGGATTATTGTGATGTTTTTATCAGCTGTTTGGACTCTCATTCTGACGGCACCCATTCACTGCAGAGCATCCATTGATGAGACACTGATGCAATGCTACATTTCTCCAAATCTGATGAAGAAACAAACTCATCTACATCGCAGATGACCTGAGGGTGAGCACATTTTTGCCACTTTTTCATTTTTGGGTGAACTATTCCTTTAACCCCGATTGCTATTTTTCTTCATGCACTTTTGTAACGCTTTCGAGGTTTTTCCAGGATCTGCAATATTTAACTTTTTAATGATGCAGGACGCACAATATCTAAAAAGATTATATTAACCCTCTATGGTACGGTGTTGCCTCCAGGCAACATAGTCTATTTTAGCTTTTTTTATATAAAAACTTAATAAAATGTAATTGTTCAATGCTCTCTAAGGTGAGGGGAACTCGTATTTAACCAATGAAAATGCAAAAGAGTGGTCACATGACCCACATGGGTTCATTTTGTTCCCTCTTTCAGCACACGTGCACATGTCACATGGCTCCATATTTTCTCCACTGAAAAAGGCATTTTCCACTCATTTCTGTCCAGATAATCAGCTACAAAAAATCTGAATCACCTTCATTGGTTAGTAAAGAAGTATTTTCAAAAACTTTACATTATATATCATCAAATATATCATAGGAAATTACATAAAACTGCATGTTGCCTTGAGGCAACATTGTACAATAATGGAATCACATAAGGCCATACCAGGCATACTAGGTTTGAATACAAATATATTGGAGAACCAGCTTATGACAAGCTGTATAAGGTGCGCCCACTGCTGACATCCAAAACGCTGGGGATATAAAGTCTTTGTTCTTGCTCATAGCAGTGGCATGGTCTACAACTTTGAGGTATACACTGGGTGTATCTCTCCTTGCAATGGGCAGCCTGACATAGGCGCTAGTGGTAACATAGGACATGAAAAGGAAAGGAAGGGGGGCTTTTGAGGAAAAGGAGACCATTTACAATGGGGTTGCTCTTAGGGCTGTGAAGTGGCATGATAATCGAGCAGTCACTCTCCTCTCCACCTTTGCGTCAGCGAATCCAGCAACCACTGTGATGAAATGGGACAAAAAAAGAAGACAACAGTCCAAGTGAAATGCCCAAGCATTGTCACCAAGTACAACAAAAGTTTGGGAGTGGTTGATCTACTAGACTCCCTCATTGCCCTCTACAGAACAAAGATTCGATCCAAAAAGTGGTATCACCGAGTGGTCTTCCGCATGTTTGATTTTGCGGTTGTTGAGGCCTGGCTCCTCTACCGGAGAGACAGCAGAGACTGTGGCATCCCCCCAAAGGATGTGAGCAGCCTTGCAAAATTCAAAGCTGAAGTTGCAGGATGTCTCTGTATGGAGAAGAAGACCTTGAAGAGAAGAGGGAGACCATCACAGCACACTGAGGAAGAACAGCCTGAGAAGCGTCCAAAAACCCCTGTAGAACCACGACCATCAACACTGGTTTGCATTGTTCAGACCGGTCATTGTCCTCTTTGGGAAGGTAGATGCAAATACCCAGGTTGTTCAGGCATTGTAAAAGTGCAGTGCTCAAAATGTGTTGAGAGGAATTGCTTCCTCAGCTTTCACAAGCAGTGAGGTGCCATTAGCGAGGAAGGAGATTTTGTGTAAGTGCTCGTGTACATGCAGGTCCTTGTGTGTGTGTACAGTATGTGCATGCTTGTTAGGATAAGGTTCATATTAGGATAAGGTTATGGTTATTGTTAATGTTTTAACTTGAAACAACACCGATTGTAATGTTTTGATATCATAATTTGATGATATGATGGTTTGCGTTCCACGATGGTACAATGTTGCCTGAGGGCAACAGCTGGATTATAAATGTTACTTTTTATTAAATATGAAATGTGTAATTCATTAAAAACTTGATAAATGTGTTTGTTCAAGTGTTTAGTTAAAGAAATTGATGATTTCAGTAAATATATAAATTATTTCTTCATGAAAATGTCAAATGTTTCAATTTGTCCATTGTGGTACAATGTTGCCTGGAGGCAACAAACTTTTAATTAATAAATAAATGTAAAAATAATTATTATGTTTATTAATACTGTTATAGTGTCCAATTTTAAGCAGGAAAAACATAACAAGTATTTTTTTCCTCACTGATATCATATTTCGTACCATAGAGGGTTAAATTTAAAGCAGCTAATCAAAAGTTTGAGGGATTTAAACATTAACTTTCTAAAAAAAATATGAAGACACCACACACTAGCAGAAATCAGCGCACACAATTACTCAACTGGGCACAAAAACCACTTATTGACATCAAAGGAAAATAATTAGCTTGTAGAAAATTGAGACAGCAAAACATGTTTAAAAAATGTTGGAATCACAACTTTGAAAATCTATATGCAAGGCATCACACAATTTGTTTTGTGTGTGTGTGTACCAGAGATACAGCCCAGAGCAAAGACAGATTTGCTTGTACAATGTGTTGATAGAGAAGCAATTTCAAAAAGTCACTTCCAGGGGAAATATGTCCTCGACTTCCACAGCAATGCAGCTTTAAGGCAGAAAATACGAGATATTTTTATCTGCTGTTCAATATAGTTAAAAATTGTTTTTCCAATTTTTTTAATTGCGGAGTAAACTTACATATAATCCAGAAAACTGTTTTGATTAAAATACAGCTGAAGTTGACAAAAACAAAAGTCATTTTACTTATTTATAACAAATGTGCAAGCGAATAATCGGTGAAAACCAATAATTAAGGGTGCAATATTATTCCCAAGTCAGGTGCATGCTCCTAATGCCAAGGCTCTTCCTTTCTCATCCGGCTCTTCTGTGCACACACAAAAAGAATACCTCTCAAGAAACAATGAAGAGAAGCCAGTAGCATTTTATCACCAAAAATGCAATAAAATGCACCAGACACAAGCAGAATGGAGAAAACATTAAGGCCACCTAATGTCTTCTAACGGTCCACATAAAATAGACCTTGAATCTTGTAAATGCCATTATAATATAATGTTGATGACTCTGGAAAGTCAATGCTAATCAGCCTGTCTGATGCACTGAACACAGTGGCCTTCCTTTAATCATGTATTTTGTCAGCAGTAGATGCCTATTCCCCACAGCTCACTTCCAGCAACAAAACACAGGCTGGTGAATTATCTGCGGACATCACACGAGGCACGTCACTCGCGTAATCTCACACAAAGTCACGGAAGAATGCCATTCCCTGCAGAAACATGAAATCACCCACTGCAAAAACATTAACGCGTTCCCGTTTCCTCACACACCTGATCGCAGCAGCTTTTAGATCGGATCAGTTTCATTGCACCTGATTGAGGATTTGCTGCTGTACGTTTATGAATGCCTACATGTGCTGACTAGAGAGCACAACTTCAGATATGGAAGATATTTTTTCTGCTTTACATAAAAGAAAGTAACCACAATAACAACAAAAATAAAACAAGCAATTTTAAAACTTTGGAAATTATTAAAAAAAAAAAACGACTTATTTAAAATGAATTTAAAACAGTTAAAAATAGAAAATGATTTTACATAAAATACAGTTAAATACAGTGCAATCTTTTTGGGAAGGCCGTTGAGGAGCCCATTACAATAGTCCACCCTGCCGGTGATAAAGGCATGAACACGTTTTATAAAAATCTAGGGATATTTTCAAAAAACTCCTCAAACCAAGTCAACCAGCTTTCAGAAGGATCACATCACACTCTTTGTTTTAAGTAAAAAATTGGAGGAATCTGAGAAATTGTGTTCTTATGCCACAAATAACTGAGATTTAAATCACAGAATCAAAAAAAAAATCTGTATATTATTGACTTTTTTGTATATAATATAATATTTAAAATATTGAAGAATATAGTATAAACATATATATATTCAAAAGTTTACCGTCATTTTTTTATGTTTTTAAAGAAGTCTCTTATGCACACCAAGGCTGCATTGATTTGATCAAAAATACAGTAAAAACAGCAATTTTGAGAAATATTATTATAGCTGTTGTCTATTTATCAATGTTTAATGTGATTTATTAATTTATTTTAAGTTTAAATCACCTGTTTGTGTCTTTGAACCATTTAATATTGCTTAATAATCACAGGTCATGGTAGGTCTGTTTTGAAAGGTTCAAGCATATGTTGTCATTAAAAATTAATCTCTACATGAAAAACCCTAAATGCCTTCACTGCACGGAGGATGACTATTAAAAAGCAGATATAATCTGTTGAAATAAAGCTTGTAGTTGGCCATACTGGGAGTTATTTACAGGCTGTGGATAGGTTCACTTGCAGGACTGCAGGAGTTCACTTCAAACAAACACACCAACAGATCTCCGGGCCGCTTGCCAAACTCTCAGGACAACAGGGGAACGCACCCAATCGCACTTCAAAACAACACTTCTTTATTTACTGTCCGCAGAGAAGCCGAAAACAGGAGGAGCTAACAAATATGGCAATTAGTTACACACAAGTGACTACCTCAGAAGGTGAAATGCAACATTGCAGTCATTTAGCCAAGATGGGATTCTGACAGTGAGCATTTATCCTTGTTGCCAGAAAGACAATGGGATGAGAAAGGGCAAGACTTGATGGTTTGGTCTGTATTGGGAGTCTGCTCTAGTAATGCGGGGCCGTGCTATGGCAGGCTGCATTAATTAAACATTGCTCTGTGCACTTCCAGCATGCCGTGTGGCTAGAATAAAGATAAATCATCCTCAAGCACAAAGCCTGAAAAGTTTGGAAGCTAAAGTTGACGATGAAAATTGGAATGCATAATAGAATAAACTCTTGTCACACGTGCCGATTTCATACATTTCATCCATTCTGGTGTAATTGCCACCTGTACACCATCTCACCGACTGACAGAAAGCCTCTCATACCCGCAGGATATATAAAACACAAGAGAGTGTAAATGCAGGGGCTCTTCTATTTGTATTCAGAAGAGAGTGCATAGCGAGTGAGCGATTTCAGCCCTTCTGACGGCTTACAAAACAAGCATTAATTAAAAAAAATGTCTAATCAGGTGTCGGCAGATTCTCATATGCACCGATGGCTTGCCAAGCCTCAACACCCCCACAACAAAAGGCTTTTATCTTAAGACAGGGCGCGATGACATTACAGCAGCCACAGAACCTGTTGGTTCATAATTGTAGCAATTAACTTTTCTGCTTTTTGTCCTTCACTGAGCGCAGAGCATGAGCGTGATTCATCTCATTTTTTCCAGCCGTTGTGTGGTTGAGAGACTAATGTCATTAAAAACAAGGCCAGCATCAGTCCTCCTCTAATGCCTGACTGTCATGGTATTCATGCAAATATACTCATGAGTAGCTCACACTCCGCTCATGAACAGGTTAGAGATTGGTAATTATTATGGACTAACTAGCCAGAAAATCTAAATGTTAAATGCTTTTTGTAATGTACAATGCACAAGTGTTTATTCATATATCTGTAGAACAAACTCTGCAGGATGAGTTACACTAGGCATTTGTTCAAATCCTAATGATCAGCTATCCAAATAGTGAGGCTTGCCTCGGCAAACACCTCTAATTAAGTAATTGTAAATTAGTGTTTTTTCTTTAGGGAAGATGTATTAAATATATAATTGGTCGCACCATATGATGACATCAGTCTGTTACGTCTTGAAATTGAAATCAACACAGAGTCCTTCAGGCGTCATGTCATTGCGTTGGCTCACGTTGAGCTATTTCATCCACAAACATTAATTATTTGATTTCTCATTTGCCACACATCATACTCTTTCTTTGAAACCTGTAAAGCGTATTCGCTAACTCTATAGCAACACCAGTTTTCCCAAGCATTGCAACTATTTCGCATTTGCTAGAATAATCAAACAGACTTCCCAACTCACTCCATCCTCGCCATTTTACTGGGTTTCCCCTTTCTATGAGAACAGAGCATCAGGATGACCGCATACGAGTGAGATCTGTGCCAAGAATTAGCATTGCACATCTCAATTACATAATTTTTCCAAACACTAAATTATTCAGGTCACGGAAAATGGTGTTTACATGCTTATATCTTGTTGTAAGATTATTAAAAATTTCCAGATTTCTAATTATTGCAGTCTGTTTACACTGTGGTGATGAGCTCAGTGTTTAATCATATGACCTCTGATGCATGTCAGTTTTTCTACGATTAACCCTTGCGATTCCATTCTCGCCTTTGACTCATCTTGAGAAGAGCTCAGAGAAAGCGCTGGGAATGTGAAGCGGGATGACAGCACTTCTGAGCAGACATCATCACACGCTCTCTGTCACCGAAGGCGACTGCAGCAGAAGAAGGCACGACCGTGTGCATGGCAAAGTGCTCCATCAAAAGAAAGATGAGAGCTCTTTCTAATGAGACTCTTAGGAGTCTGTCACAAATTGATCTTTGTCAACCTCCGCTCTGTTCAGCAGGCTGTGTAAAACACCCAGAATGATTGCATGTCCAATGCAGAAAACTGTCTTGAAGTTAATAGTATTAGGGTTGTTTGTTAGAATCTGCATAATGTGCTGACAGTGGATCAACACCTGGACTAGAGGCAGAAATTAAAGTCTGGGTCATGCCAAAAATGTAGAAATGTATAAATACGCTTTTATTTTTCTGTGGAAAATAAAATAATTATGAAGAATACTTAAGCAGCTTTCGACAAAAAAATTGTCATTGAATTAAATTTATTAACTTATATTGAATAGTTTCTCACACAGATAATCATATGGCTTCAGATACTCTTGGACTCTTTTTTTTTTTACATTTTTTTTCCTATTTGGAGCTTCAAACCCCATGGTCACTATAAATTGAAGCTGTATTGTAAGAGATAAATTATGATACTTTTATGGCCCATGAAAAAAAAACAGTGTAAGGGTTTGATACAGTATGACGGTAAGTAAACAGTGACCTTTCATGCGAATCATTACTTTTATTTTGTTTATTAATCAATAATTGCTTCCTGGAGTTTACTTTAAAGGGTATTTAATATATTCACAAGTGCATTTTGTTCTCCGAGTACAAGAAAACACTGTAAATAATGTTAAATACTTAAAATACTTAAATTAAATCAACATCAACTCGTTTTATGGAATAATAAATAGGCATTATATTCAGGCAGGTTATAAAGAGCGGCCTATATTAGATGCTACAAATGAAAAAAAAAGAACAAGGTACTTTTGCCTTCTACATATATACATATACATACAGGTATACATACATTCACCGGCCACTTTATTATGTGCACCTGTTCAATTGCTTGGTAACATAAATTGCTAATCAGCCAATCACATGGCAGCAACTCAATGCATTTAGGCATCTAGATGTGGTGAGGACGACTTGCTGAAGTTCAAACCGAGCATCAGAATGAGGAAGAAAGGGGATTTAAGTGACTTTGAGCGTGGAATGGTTGTTGGTGCCGGTCGGCTGGTCTGAGTATTTCAAAAACTGCTGATCTTCTGGGATTTTCACGAACAACCATCTCTAGGGTTTACAGAGAATGGTCCGAAAAAGAGAAAATATCTAGTAAGCAGCAGTTGTGTGGATGAAAATGTCTTGTTGATGTCAGAGGTCAGAGGAGAATGGACAGACTGGTTAGAGATGATAGAAAGAAAACAGTGACTCAAATAACTCGTTACAACCAAAGTATGAAGAATACCATCTCTGAACACACAACACATCGAACCCTGAAACAGATGAGCTACAGCAGCAGAAGACCACACCAGACAGGAACAGGAACAGGAAACAGGCTACAATTCACATAGGCTCACCCAAATTGGACAATAGAAGATTGGAAAAACATTGCCTGGTCTGACGAGTCTCAATTTCTGCTGCGACATTCAGATGATAGGGTCAGAATTTGGCGTGAAGAACGTGAACGCATGGATCCATCCTGCCTTGCCTCAATGGTTCAGGCTGGTGCTGGTGTAATGGTGTGGGGGATATTTTCTTGGCACACTTTGGGCCCCTTAGTACCATTTGAGCATCATTTAAACACCACAGACAGCCTGAGTATTGTTACTGACCATATCCATCCTTTTATGACTACAGTGTTCCCATCTTCTGATGGCTACTTCCAGCAGGATAATGCACCATGTCACAAAGCTCAAATCATCTCAGACTGGTTTCTTGAACATGACTCTTGAATGAGTTCCCTTTACTCAGATGACCTCCACAGTCACCAGATCTCAATCCAATAGAGCAGTTTTGGGATGTGCTGGAACAGGAGATTCACATCATGGATGTGCAGCCGACAAATCTGCAGAAACTGCATGATGCTATCATGTCAATATGGAGCAAAATCTCTGAGGAATGTTTCCAACACCTTGTTGAATCTCTGCCACGAAGAATTAATGCAGTTACTAGCAAGGTGTACCTTATAAAGTGGCCAGAGATATATAGGGAAAGTGACGTGACATTGTGACGTGACATTCAGCCAAGTATGGTGACCCATACTCAGAATTTGTGCTCTGCATTTAACCCATCCAAAATGCACACACACACAGAGCAGTGAACACACACACACACACTGTGAGCACACACCCGGAGCAGTGGGCAGCCATTTATGCTGCGGCGCCCGGGGAGCAGTTGGGGGTTCGATGCCTTGCTCAAGGGCACCTAAGTCGTGGTATTGAAGGTGGAGAGAGAACTGTACATGCACTCCCCCCACCCACAATTCCTGCCGGCCCGGGACTCGAACTCACAACCTTTCGATTGGGAGTCCGACTCTCTAACCATTAGGCCACGACTTCCCCATATAGATATATTCACATCCTGAACCATTTTTATCTCATTATTTCTGATCTTTAGCTGCACTATCTTGGCTAAAGGAGACAATAGCAAACACTAATCCAAAATACTCTTTGACTCATATCTGCTCCTCCTCTGGCCAACACTGCTGATACATGCATATTTATTTCTCTGGTCTATAACAGAATCTTATGAGTTTGCTCTTGGTGACAACCAATTGTAAAGAAACTAGATTGAAACAAATTACAACTATAAATAGAACGTAAACCAGAGAACATGATGAACCAATGGCAGCATCTTTAAGGTCATCCAGTAGAGAGCATGGGGATGTTTGAGAGCGTGTTATCTGTAACACAGCTCCCCTGAGATCGCACAAGCTTCGATTTCATGCATTTCTCAGGTTTATCACGACTCGCTGCTTGTGAAAGAGCCAACAGACATCAGAAATCAGAAACCGCATTCAGTGACAACTTCAACACATTTCAGTGAGCCGTGGGACGGCGTGCAAGCTCTTATCAGAGCTATTTTTTATGCGTTTAATTACCAACTCAAGATAAATTTTCACTGAAAATACTGATTGTAGCAGGATGTAATAAAACCAGATTAATAAGGCAATGCTGAAATCAATGCAGGGTTAGAAAGTAAGGAAAACTTGTTAATCATCTCCCCAGTGGAAAATTATGACCAAGAATGATTTCCTACTCCTGAAGTTATTAAAAAAATAATTAGAGTAGTTGGAAAAGAAAAACTACTGAATTTACCCTCAATATGAAAAAGGTTTTTCAAGCATCAAAACAATAAAAGTTTAATACATCTTTTACGGTTATATTACGGTTTAATAAAAAAAATAATAATAATAATTCTGAGAAAATAATTTTACAATGATTTACAGAAAATGTAATTTAGCATAACAATAGTTTGACATCTAACAAAAACTCTTGTCAGGTACATTTAGACCCAGAATAATTAGATACATTAAAAGAGTGCAGCCCTTAAAAACTAATTAATTGTCATTTTAAATCTTTACCAATCTTTGACGCTATCCTTCAAATAACTAGGTTGACCCATTTGTCAGCAAGATGTTTTACTTATTTAACGTTTAATCAAATTTAGTATGATCACGTATTCTTTTATATATTTTAATAAGTACAGGTCAGAGTTAGTACGCTGTTTTTACATAAATATATCTGTTAACAATGTTGGGGTAATACATTACTAGTAACAACGTTAGTCTTTAAAGTAAATTAAAGTTACTTTTTCACAAAACTTATTTGAAACTTTAAAGCAGACACTATATGCATTTAATATGTTTTTAATATCTATATATGTACATTGATGCATCTCATCTCATCTCTGTATCAAACACGTATAGCCCTTGCGTGAGATGATGTTATTATATTTAACAAACCCTTAAGAGAAAAGAAAAAATCCTGATAACAAAAGGTCAAATATTTTCCATGAGTGACATCATATCCAAATAGAGTCGCTTCATTACTTCTGACAACATTCTTGTAGAATTAAATTGGATAATTTGAAGGAAATGAGGGAATAAACAATCCATGAGTGCGTCTGGATTGATTTTCCATTGACTTCAGGCATGACTATATAAATACGCACTGATCAAGTGAGTTGATAAATCCACTGTGCTCATGAAATAGGTGTATCATTATGTTGAAAAGTGGCTTACTCTGCATGCATATGGTAAGTTGTTAATTGTAGAGATGTTGGCTAGCATTACTGCACATGTGTGGTCTTCTTAGACGTTTATAGCACTCAACCACGTTCACCATCAATGGGCCTTTATTCATATTTCAGAAAGTTTCATTTTGGTTGCATTTTATGAAGGTTGTAGTGACAGATCCAGAAACATCCATTCAAGCTAATTATAGAGTAGCATCATGCCGGTGTGAAAACATGGTTTGTTTGGCATTGAAAAATATGACACGCTAAATGAACAGACTTTCAGCAGGCTCTCGAGAGCTCCTCATTACCGCCTCCTCTTGTCTTTGTCTGATCTACACAAACTGACTGACTCAGGTCATCTGTAGGGCGCTTCGCGTGCTGTGTGTGTTTCACTGTAGGAAAGAGACTTTCAGATTGTTGTGTGATGGGCAAAGTATGTCAGGACCCATCTCCATCTGCGTCTTTCTAGTATTCAGGGCATATGAACTGCCTAACTATGCAACCTATCTGTGTCTATCAGTTCCCTTGAATGTTTTGGGGCTTTTCTGTTGTCAGTCTGCAGCAGTCAAGACCTCGAATTGTGCACTTACGCAGAAAAGCCCGGAGAGAGGCGCAGATATTCACTGCTAGAGATGAGAAAATCATAAAACTGAGGTATATGTATGCTTTTCATATATGTATTAACAAAAACATTGTAATTGTGTCTGTGTGTGCGTAATGTGTGTATATATATATATATATATATATATATATATAGACACACACATACATGTTGTTGTAATGTACAATGCAACATATATAATAAAAACTAAATAAAAAAATTGTGAATGTTACATTTGTGCAATTATTATGTATTTTTCCTTACACATATATGCTTCTCACATGTGTATTAACAAAACACTGAAATTTAGCTTTTGTACATATATATATATATATATACACAGTACTTTTTGCAGCGTAATTACTGTAAATATTGGAAGCTACAGTTTAAGAGCACAGCATTATTTTGCCATAAATGTTCTTCATCTGTCTCTACCGGCCTATAATTTATGGCTTTTGTAATGATTTAAGAGTTGGTAATTTCATGGCGTCTCGTCATGAGGAGCGGCAAGGCCGTCTCATTTGTCTCATGATGTCTAGAGACGGCGGTGGTCGGCCTTGCTGTGCTTAAGGCAGTGTAAATCTGCTGATCGCTGGGCATACGTGAGAATGTCATGCCATTTCACGCCAGCAGTGAGATACGACTCCCGCTTTACATTATCTGAACACAACTGCAGGTGAAGACAACCTGGGCTACCCTGGAGATGGTAAAGCACTGAATACTTTGTGCAAAGGGACATTTTGTGATGTCTGATGCTTGAAAAAAGGGAAAGTAATTGGTTTACTAAACATTGGCATCAGTGTACTGCTTTCAGCAGCCAAACGGACACTGAGAAGAACAGTCTCTCTGTTCAGGTCTAGACTGAACACACAGGCTGAACGTAAATGAAATGCCACAAAAGTGCGATCGCAAACGTTGCAGGTATTATTTAGCCCAAATTCAGCCTCTCATCACTGACCCTGTTGGATCAGCCATACATCACCCACATTATGTTATGTTCCTTACATTTAAATGAACAACAAATTTATCCATTTGTCAATTCAATTAATTAAATGTGACAGCCAATGAAGGATGACCGCTTCCAGAGACTATTGGTTCTTAAGTTTCATTCTTCTTCCTTTACAGAGTTCAGAAATCAAACAGAGAGAGATCATTTTCCATCCAGGTTTTGAGTCACAGTGCTGTTATCTTTTCCACTATTTCTGCACAAAAATGCACTCCTTTTTAAAATAATGCTATTCATATTAAAATATACCTCTTCTATGATTTTTTTTCTAAATTTCTGTATTAAAATGTATTAAATGTTTTTGTTATATCCTCCAAAAATGTCATGGTAATACAACTGTCCTGATGTCATAATAAAAAAAATAAAAAGCTAAAGTAATTTTAAATATATTAATTTATTTAATTAATAAAAAAAACTGCTATACATATATCAAAAACTTTCTGTCTACATATGTAACAAATATGCACAAAAAGCGAAACAATAAATTTTGTCATGAAAGGATTGTGTGTGTACGCTTCTTAAAATATCAAATACATTTTTATGAGAAGGCAAGGTTATTTGAGGTTGTAAAATGTAATGTTGTGTGCGACAAGGAAACTTGATGGATCACTCTACTGTATTAAAATAATGTATTTTATTAAAGAGACCAATATGTACAGTTACGTTTTAAGTTTAAGACCTATTGCTCATCTTTTGATGATATAACCCATATCTGAATTAATGGAACATATGCAGTGGAGAGAAGAGAGTAGACATGGATGCTGAAAGATGATGCTGATATTTCAGACTCACAAAAATATGATTCACCTGCCAACTTTCACATTAGAGACGGTAAAAGGACAGTTGGATCTTGTAGAGACTGACGCCCACAGAAAATGCATTTCACTCTTGAAGAGAATGATGATTTAATTGCACTGAAGTTTAGAGAGTGTTTAAAGCAAAGTGAAAATGATCCCTGGCAGTGTGATGGAAACATCAAACCATATGTTGACTCTTCACCCCAGCTGAACGTCTTCTGAGACTCTTTGCCACTTCACATTTGGTGCCCACAGGGCATCTGTATCTCTGCCACAGCAGGTAATGTGCATTAGCAGGTGCGTATGTTCCTTTCCAAAATGCCTCTGTAAGTCTTTGAAACATTTGGCACTGGCATCACTCCTCTGCAGCTATGTGGTATTCCAGAGATAAAGTTTTCACGCATTTCATGTGCATTTTTCAGAGCAAGGACGCCAAGTCCACTGCAGACCCCAGTTTCAGACTTGCCTAACCAGACTTGCTTTCCTGTTAATTCGATCCCACTGTGGTGGTCGTCTGCGCCGCCCTGGTGGGATTCTGTCACGACCACACGGAGGTGGTGGTCGTCTGCTCCGCCCTGGTGGGATTCTGTCTTGACCACACGGAGGTGGTGGTCGTCTGCACCGCCTTGGTGGGCTTCTGTCTCGACCACACAGATGTGGTGGTCTTCTGCTCTGCCCTGGGGGGCTTCTGTCTCGACCGCACGGATGTGGTGGTCGCCTGCGCCGCCCCGGTGGGCTTCTGTCTTGACCGCACGAATGTGGTGGTCTTCTGCTCCGCCCTGGGGGGCTTTGGTCTCGACCACACGGATGTGGTTGTCTTCTACTCCGCCCTGGGGGGCTTCTGTCTCGACCACACGGATGTGGTGGTCTTCTGCGCCGCCCTGGTGGGCCTCTGTCTCAACCACATGGATGTGGTGGTCTTCTGCTCTGCCCTGGTGGGCTTCACGTTATTCCTGGACTTGTATTTTGTGGTTGTTTTGTTTTTGCTCTTCTGTCTGTTTTCCATCTATGGACCTGGCCCTCCGTCCCTCCCCCTGATCCTCAGCCGGTCCACCACCCTCCTGGGTTCCTTGTCTTTGTGTTTCTCTCTGTTCCCCTCTAAGGACCTGGCCCTCCGTCCCTCCCCCTGATCCTCCGCCGGTCCACCTCCCTCCTGGGCTCCTTGTTTTTGTGTTTGCACCTCTTGTCTTTGTTTCACCATTTTACCTGGTGCTCTTGTCTCTGTTTCCCCATTTTACCTGGCCCTCCGTCCCTCCCCCTGGTACTCCGCCGCTCCACCTCCCTCCTGCTCTCTTTGTGTCCTTGGTCTCTTCTTGGGTTCGGGTGGAGCATCTGGCAGCTGCTCCGTGGAGGAGGGGGTAATGTCAGACTGTCTAGTCTCTGTTTCCCTGGGTGTCCACTAGTGGGCTCACTTCCCCTTAGGCACTTCACCGTAGGCACTACAATTCCCACTAGCCTTGTCCCTTCATCACAGTAATTGCACTCCTGCTAATTGCACCAGGTGTCTTCACTTATTAGTCATTAGCCTCCCTAGATTTACCCGTCTTTTCCTGTTTGTCTTCATGAAGTCCTTACCTTCCGTTTCATGTCATACCCAGTCTTCTCATCTCCCGAGTTCCTCGCTTTCCGAGTTCCTGTTCCTTCATTGTTTGTTTGGACTGTTTTCTGGTTTTGACCCTGGCTTGTTTTGGATTACGTTTTGGTTTACCCTAATAAAAACATACATGTACTTGGATCTCTCTCTCTCCCTGTGTTCCACTGGGTCGCAATCGTCACAGTTATGTTACTTTTGCGTTACTTTTTGTCACCATGGTTGGGCTTGTTTATTTATTTATTTTAATAACAAAACTGTAAAGGCAATTTTACATCAAAGTGAAATTAAATAAATATTTGAAAAACTAACTCAGAAATTTAATTGTAAATTTAAAAGTAGTGTGTTACTAGTTACTTGAAAAAAGTAATCTGATTACAATACTAATGTTACTTGTAATGCTTTACCACAAACCCATTTATTTTATCTTGTTTCTCAAGTATTTGAGCTCTTTTATCGTGACTCGTTTCTCACAAGACTCATACCTGAGTGCAGTGCTGTACCGGGTGCACTCTTGAGCAAGTTTACTATGTCAGAAAAGCCATGTATATTGCGCTAATTATGTGATGCAAGTGTCCAAATGTATTAATTTATAAATCATGGTAATAACATTGTTTTGTGGAAGGAACTGTGCAAAAATAAACCTCTTATTACCCAATAATCTGCCCTGTAATCATAATTTGTGTGAATTGGAATAAAAGTTGTCTGTGTTTTCCTGTCACTGGTGATAATTTCAGCTGGAACCTGCATTGAAATTTTTAATTTATACATGTGTTTTTGGAGGTTTGCATTTATGTGCAGGCATGTTTTTCCTTTGAGCTTGGGTTGGATTTTATACATCTTAATCTGATTGGAAAGAGAAAAGAGATAGTATTGATTTGGCTTTGCTTTAGTTTTAGAGCCAGAGAAGGTTATGACATATTAATGAAAGATTATGGAAACCTTTTTTTCCTAATGGAGACTTAATGAGTTATTGAAGTATTAACTTCAGAGAAACATCAGTCAGAACATACAAGTACGAAAATGAATTTGAATAGCTCAGATAATTTAGTTTTGGAAGCAGATGATGAGAAATGTACATAAATTCATACAACAACTAAAAATCGGACTTTGAGCAAATCTAAACACAATTTGTGATGTCGAGAAATCTTCTGAAAGACCAGAGGAGACAAATGTGCATGTGCTCCATTAGCCCTCCATTTAATCTCATTACGGTCTAGGAAAAATAATTAAGAAAGATCGCATTTGTGATTTTTCTTTACACCGGGGAGATTTATTAAGAAGCTTAACTGAGTAAATTCTAATTTCAAATAGTCTTTAAGGTCGGCTGTTAAGGGATGTCTACAAAGGCTCTAGTTTCATTTGACTGTTTAACTTAATGTTACAGCTAATTCCCATTGACTCTGGGTGAAAGAGTGTGTAAATATTATGGAGCGAACGCTCTCCAGAGGCGGGTCTTTGGCTCTGAGCCACTAGTCTTAAACACTATTCACACTGAACTGTCAAATGCTTACTGACATTCTCTTTCCCCAGCTAATTTAGCTCCAACAAGCCATGGTAAAGGCAAGAGGTTGGGTCTCAATGACGACAGACACAAAACTATTATGTACAGGAACAATTACGCTGTGACAGAAGTGGAGGAGACACAATAATAGCCTTATGGTGCTGGATAAATAACTCCAAACGAATGAAACCCTCAATTTTATCTCAAGCGCTCAAGGAGAATGGCACAAAAACTCAAGAGATGACGCATCTGCCATCAATGCATGTGCAAATGTTATGTTGAGATAATCTAATCATTTTTATAACCGTCAGAATGAGAGTAGATGTGTGTGCCATGACCTTGACGCTCTCTCAGGAAACAGTGGACTAAATTGAATCATGATTTAGAAAATGAGGTATCATGCCATAATAATGACTGAGGAATATTGTTGTGGACATCATGTTTGTGAGCACGGCTAGACGGTGTATTAATCATGACACTGCGGGCAGAGGCTGCAGCCTTTCATGACTCGAACAGATCCAGCAGGTGCCCTCCAGCCGGTTTCTGTCTGCTGCACTGGTAATGGTTTGTTTCCATTCCTGGTGCATTGGAAATTAAGCCTGCATGCACTTCCTCAGACCTTTATCATCATTGCAACATGAGGTACTGTGGCATTTCCAATGAACCCAAGATTAGGCTCAAATGTCTCTTTCTCGAAAAGCATCATGACCCTGTGTCCAAAGACTTATGAGTGAAAGCGAAGGGAGCTGTATGGGGTTAAATATATTTAGCATGTTATATATGTGCCCCCAGCACTCTCTGAACTCATGATGCTTCTGGATATGGGATTTATCAAGTGAACATCCGAGCAATTAAGGTAAGATCTCTCCAAGGATAATTTTTGCTTCACATTCAAGGGCATATTGATTTTTAGACATCTTTTGATCCAAACTGAATGACGCTTTTGAGACCAATGTACAGTTAAAGCAGTATTTCACCCAAAAAAATCATTGCTTTTTTACTCAGATGTTTTGAAAAATGTTCCTGCTGCTCTTTTCCATACAACAAAATAGATTAGCGTTAGCATTAGCGACTAAAATAGATGTGTGTGCACTGTAATATGAATTTGGGAGTATGTGTGCCAATCAAAAGCCTTACATTTTGTTTGTTTGTTTGTTTAACATCATTACAATATCTTAAATGTTGTAACAAAAGTGTGGAAGGCCGTTTCTGCCACTAAATAAAATTTTTAAAAGGTAATTGCAACTTTTTCATCTCATAATTAGAACTTTTTTTCCCCTCACAACTTTTTCTCAAAATTGGGAAAACTATAGAAACCCTCAGTGGAAAGTTGTGAGATATTGTGAGATATAAAACTCGCTATTGTGAGAAAAAGGTCAGAATTGCAAGATAAAAAGTTGCAATTACCTTTTTACATTTTATATTCAGTGGCAAAAACGAGCTTCCATACAAGTGTCTTAATTATAATTTTTAGAAGGGCTTAAATTTGGGACTGGAAAACAGGAATCGCGATGCGACTTAATGTGATTTAATGTGACTTAATGTGACTTAATGTGCGACTTAATGTGACTTAATGTGAGTTATTACACTTCAAAAGGAAATTATTTAATGCAATATATGTAAGCGCTGTAAATTTCCAAGTACCGTATTTTCCGGACTATAAGTCGCACTTTTTTTCATAGTTTGGCTGGTCCTGCGACTTATAGTCAGGTGCCACTTATTTATCAAAATTAATTTGACATGAACTAAGAGAAATTAACCAAGAGAAAACATTGCCGTCTACAGCCACGAGAGGGCGCTCTATACTGCTGAGTGCTCCTGTAGTCTACACTAAAAAAAGAGCGCCCTCTCGCGGCTGTAGATTGTAATGTTTTCTCTTGGTTCTAAATAAATGCGACTTATAGTCCAGTGCGACTTATATATGTTTTTTTCCTCATCATGGCGTATTTTTGGACTGATGCGACTTATACTCAGGTGCGTATAAAAATACGCAAAATACGGTAAAAACGAAGTGCTGTTTGCATTCTACAGGCTACAGGCTTGAAGTACTAAAAACATTTCAAAATAAGAGGCTTGGTGTACTTCAGGCTTGTTTTATAATTAACAAACCAGCATTACGCAGAATATTTATTTTTTATATATTTTTTATTGCTGGTTATTGTTTTTTTTTTTTGGTTCCGCAATAAATCTGGCATTTAATAAAAAACTACGTAATAATTTTATAATTATTAAATAAATACAGCTTATAGCAGAAATATGTAAAAACCTAGTCTATGTTTTGAATTCAAATAAATAATTTTGTTTGTAAATGTCTCATCAAATTCCTTAATTAAGGAACAAATGATTTGATACACTTTTATTACATACCTAAAGTTCTTTATTCGCTCCTAAATGTTTTAATTACACTGTAAAAATAAAAAAAAGTTGTAAATAAAACAAAGATTACTGGAGTACATATTAAAAGAAAATATAGTCAAAAGAAAATAAAGTCTTTCTGCTTCAAGATTTCACATTTTAATTCTCTGTAATTATTTGTGAAATTTACTAGCAATTTCTAAGTGAAAATAATTTCTACACCATTTTTAGGAGCACATGTGCTTCTTGGAGGGAAAAGTATGTCTTCAGACTCATCTGCTTTACCATGTTCTTCCACTGTATTTAAAAGTACAGTACATACACGTACATTCTTCAAACCTTTTTAATTACTAGGTCTAACAGAGATGAACTGTCTTACTCAAGAGCACATTGGTGATAAATTCACTTATTGTCAGGTTCGAACCAACAGCACAACCTTCCGGCTATCAGATCATTGACTACTGTGCCACACCACTCCAGATTGATTACTTCATTACATTTCCTATTTAAAAATGACCAATCCAAAACCAAAATCTCCATATGACACTAAAAAACTGTGCCGTATGAACTGCATGCTGCATTGGACCTGCACTTGCAGATAAGCACACGTTTTGTCATGTACAAATATGTGTAAACGTCTGAGTGGCCTGTTATTATTAAATCCCATAGGTACTGAACCTGAATTTATGTTTATGAAAGTAAGTGATTAAAAGGAAAATAATGCATGCATAGCGTGTGAGTGTAAGATCCGTTCAGCGTGAGCAGCTCATTCGTTCTGGATGCCATAAACACTGTGTTGCAACAACAATGAGATCAGACAACCGCATCCATCACTGTTCTACCACTGACATCCTCATAGTTCCTTACCCTACTATCCAGCTCACTTACTCTCTCTCTCTCTCTCTCTCTCTCTCTCTCTCGTTGACAGAGTTTGTTCTATGGCTCTTCTCTTCTGAAAGCCATTTAATAAATTGAAAGACTGAATCCTTTTGCATTGTCTCTTGCATACAAGTGGCAATGAGTTGAAAGTGCTAAAATTGAAAACCAGCTAATAACATTTTGTTTTAGAGAGACATTTCAATTATGTGAGTATGACTGTAATTTGATTTAGTGTATTATATATACAATATAATATTAGATTAATGTTAAGATTTTAATATTTACAGGTATGTATGTGCACATTATTGTTTTTGTAACCTTTTAATAAATAATAAATATTTGAATGTTTATTTAATAAATCTTGAAATAGCAATAAAAAATAAACATTAATAATAATAATCCCCTAGAAGCAAATGCTAAAACTAGGCTTCTGTTTGTAAATAACAAATTACATGATTTAAATTCATTATAATTAGAAATTATTAGTTATATAATTAATTATAAAATTGAAATACTGAATCATAAATTAATGACTGTATTTTATATTATGGAAGCAAAATTGTTAAATAAAAATTAAATATAAATTAAATTAAATGTTTTTTTGGGTTTTTTTCTTGGCAGAAACATGCTTCCATTTTATAAATCTGCCCCTCGCTGGTGTAAGTGGCACATGTGATTCAAATCAAAGGCATGCAAATCACCTACTAAAGAAAAGATCTCACATTTTATCTTGCAAAATTGACTTTCACCAAGATTATTTGATGCCTAAAAAAAAAAAAAACTACACCATGTAGCAGCAACACTGTCATTCCTGACATTAATTAGAAACACTTTAGAAATGTTTACTCTATACTTTATTATTAATAAAGGGCCTATAATAAGCTATTATTATTAATAAGCCTGTTTGGTAGAACTCTGACTGCGCTGCAGATTGTGCTTGAGTCGATGCAGGAGTTCATCTCTAGGGAAGAGCAGAAGACAGCAGCTCTTCATGAGAAAAACTCAAAGGCAAGAATCAGTCAACGGATCTAACCCACTGTGACACAAACACACAGCAAACCAAAAAAAACATGTAAGAAAGACCTTCAGCATCTGAGGCCCCCTTACCGAACAAATCGACTGGCTCTTGTGGAGAAAATGACCTGACATCTAATTCAAGAGATTATTTCCCCAAGGATCCAGTTAAAGACAAAAGTCAAAAGAAGCGCTGTCCGCAGATGGTGCCAACCTTGAGGAGCGAGGTTTATTTCTTCCCAAAATCAGTTTTAAGATTTATTAGAAAGGGTTTTTTTTTTGTCTGTTTTAATGGTGAAAAAACATGTCTAATTTATTGAAGTCATGAAAAATATATCATTTTTTTTGTGTGTGAGTGTTTTTTTATTATGTTTTGCTTTAACCAATTCAGTGTTATTTATTTTTTGGGTGGATTTAATTGTTTTTTGTTTTTTACAATAATAGACAAACAAACCCTTTCATTTTGTTGGCAAACAAAAGAGCTGCACTACAGAGGTTTACTATTAAAATTAAACCATACAAGAAAAATTGTGTGATTATTCCTTAAAAATAAAGTTTTAATAACAATTTTATCAGCAGTAGTAGGCTAGTAGAAAATCACACAATCTGCTGTACAATAATAATATACTTCTGTCACCATTTCTTCAAGTTAAACTGAACTTTTATTTTGACGGGTTGCCGTGAAGAGCTTTTTTTGTCTGTCTATATGGGTGCATTCACACCATATCATAATTACCAGAATTCCAACTTGTAAAAAGCATTAACGTCCTCGTTGGTAGCTGGGAGTTTTCTGAGAAAATATAGATCAAAACAACCACATTTTTTTTCAAACAACAAAGATCCCATCCCTGTGTCCATCTGTGAATAAGGAATCTGTTAAGGAAAATACATAAGACTTCGTCTTAAACTGGCACTTAACCTGTTAAACAGCTAAAGCCCTCTATTTGAAGTTGTTACAAGCCAGATGCATTTACATGCAGTGCAATATTCAGACTGCTGGCCTGTTCCAACCGAGCTGTTTGTCTATTACTGTTCCAGCCATTTCATTCTATTTACATTTGCATTCACATGGAAAAGACGACATCCTGCGCCATTACTGAAACCAGAGATGCTCTGTCGAACACTTCGACTGCTGTATGTGCCATTAAAATGCAAGAAAAACTAGGGTAAAATCGAGATCATTTAGTCATGAATAAGATATTTTTGGTGGTGATGCATTTCAAAGAATTGGTCAAAATAATATATGGATTTGTGCATAAATCATTCACAATAAGATTAATGAAATGCATTTAGAAAATGGGATGAATTTTCATTTCATGCAGACTTTAAAATGTGTTTGCATGCTGTACTAATAGGTAAAATAGCAAAACACTCACAGAGATCTTTGTCTCTTAATTCATTCCATTTAAAGCATCTCGCACTGCCAAGGCCATCAAAACAGTGCTTGTGCACAAAATCACCTCTTTTAAATTGAAAGACACTTACAGACATCAAATCTCCCGCTGTAATCAATGTTTTCTTTATTATGCACAGTCCACAGGTTTATTTGTGAGTTGTTGCTGGGAGATTTTTATTTACGACTTGCTGTTTACTACTTGCCCTCGGGCGTCTGTCGAAACAGCAGTCACATGAATGCTTCAATAAATAGTTGCAGCACAAAAGTTCCTTAACAAACAGTGTTGTGAACTAGATTTTTCTTACAATATTTCGGATCTAATTATGAACTTTTGAACAAGGGAGCAGAGAGCACTTCATGAGTTCAAGAGCTCAGGTTACACTGAAGCGTATCGTTCTGGCTTTGTGCTGATATATTTTGGAGCCTCTGACGTTGATAGATTGGTGCAATAAAAGTTTTTGGTTTTTTTGTCTGCTTGTGCATTTTTTGTATTTTGAAGAAAGTTGGTAACCAAACATTTGATGGTACCAACTGACTATTGACTAAAGAAACGTTGGTTATCAGCAACTGTTTGCATCACCAATTCATCAAAATATCTTCTTTTGCATTCAGCAGAAGAAAGAAACTCATACAGGTCGAGGGTCAGTAAATGACAGTTTTCATTTTTGGCGAATTACCCCTCTAAACACAAAATTCATGCTGTGAGACCAACTCAACCATATTGGAAGTGACATCATATTAAACTGTACAATGTGATTCATACAGAAACGTGCAATTTTAACGATGGTTAGCCCCTAAACCCAACCATCAGCGGAGCATAAGCAGATTGTATGAAAATATACAACTGAAATCGCCACCAATGGACAATTTTCACATTTCCAGGGTTCTTAAAGTGGAAGTCGGCATAAGCTCCTATAGCGAACAAATATATTGTTTACGTTCCCATTCGCTCTTATAGCAAAAGAAAAAAAAACGTGATGCTCTGTTGAGGAATGTTACTTTTAAAAGTAATTCATTACGTTACCGTCTAAAAAAGTAACTACTTAAGTTACATTTTATGTAAAGTAAAGCATTACGCTACTTTTGTGTTACTTTTTCTCATCTGGGCTGGTTTGCTTTTTGTTTGTTTTTAATATAAAAAGTTTTATTTTGCTAAATGTAAAAGCCCTTTCACACCAAAAGGTAAATGAAGAAGTCGCAGGCAGAAAAAAAAGAAGAAAATTCACATTTGTACAGTAAAGGACGCAACTCAAACAAACCTTTCAATAGGATGGAGTAGAAAGTCATTTTTGGTCATCAGTATGGTTGATATGGATCATTGAAGGTCAGCAGCAAATACATCAGTTAATAAAATGGGATAAAGTATATTTGTGTTAAGATATTTAATTATTGCAGATTTTAATTCATTTCGAGGAATACTGAATCTGTTTTTGTGTAAGAGAGAAGCCTACAGTACAGTATAAAGCTCAAATCTGGCTTTCCTGCAGAGTTTTGCTCTAACCCTAATAAAAAAAAACCTGAGTTTGATAATCAATGTCTTCAGGATCATTAGAAAATCACAGGTACCTGTAGGTTTGTTTGATTAGGTTTGGAGATAAACTCTCACTCCTGGTTTCTCTCATCATGAGGACAGGAGAGCTGCAGTCAATACAATCAGAAAACAAAGTAACTCAGATATTTTCAAGCAAATTAGAAAGTAATGCATTTCTTTAATAGTAACTTGTAATCGGATTACGTAACTCTAGTTACTTGTGATGCTTTACCTTCAACACTGTTGATTACAATGTTTAGAAGACAGAGATTTTTCATCACTCCACCAGCTGTTGTATCAGAAATCACCTACACAACAACAAATGTTTTATGATGTTAATAACTGTGGATACACGTAATGCAGTTGCTAAAGACATCTAAGTACTAATAAAAGGCCTGTTATGGTTTGTCATGTCAAAGTACAGTTACACGTCAATTCCGTCTTCTGGGAATTGTTTAAATGGGTTGCGTTATCGCAGTCCATGCAAACGTAGCCGTCATATATGTCCGCCAGGAGAGCGCTCTATCTGTCAATCTCTCTATGCCAGAGTACCTGTCAACAATCACTCAACTAATGAGCCTCTGTTTGGCCCTCAGAGGACACCGTAGTCATCTAAGCTAGGAGCCATCTCCTGAATTTCTTAACAGGACTGGTGGGGAAAGTGATCTAACCTTTTATTCCAAGCAAATATCCCACTACACACAGTGTTTCAGGCTGCGGGCTGATTTCCATTCCACTGCTCAGCAAGCATTTTAAATGACCTGCCACTAAGATTAATCCTAACCAGGGAACCTTACAGTTCTCAACTGTGCCTCCATCTGACTCCTAATATCATGTACTGTTTGGAGCTATTACGATTTAATATTGTAGGCAGATGATAATGTGAAGAATTGAACAATGTCAGCATGAAAGGTCAAAACCATCAAACTGACTGACGTTAGATGAATGGCAGAGAGGCCGCTTAACTGCGGGGTCTAGAGCATCTATAATTAAACATAAGAACTGTTTTAAATATAAAAGCAGAATCGAGATGCCAGAGCATGGGTAGCCCACATTACAACCCATTCTGACTTTTAACACCCATGTCTGCCAGAGCAAATGATACGCTGGCACTCGGTTAAATCTAAAAGCCGCCCCTGCTGCTTAAAGACTAAAAATGTGTTCGGCCCTGAAAGAGAACAGGAATTATAATAACGAAAGATTAATTTGGATCGAGTCTGATAACTGAGCAATCAATCAGGCCATCACAGAGTGCCTGACAACGAACGTGCTTGATCGATTTTTATTAGATAAGATACTTAATGCTGTAAGAATGCTAAATGGTTAAAGTTCATTGAATTGAATGCACACTTATTAGACGAGCTGTGTGATATATTCTTTGAGCAGTGAGTGATATGTCCGTTGCACTCTGTGCAACCAGTAAAAATTGTTATCCATAAAATATGACAGGGGGCATTAGTATTGATTCTCATGATAATGGCTTTTTGTCATTTTAACCCTTATGCGTTGTTGGGGGCGTTTTCGTCCACTAGGGGGTAAAGTTGAGTCTTATTTTGGCCACAACTTTCTCTGTGTTTGAGCTAATGGAATGATTTTTGGTGACAAATCTTATTTTGACCCATATTTTGGGAAAATGCTTTGAAATTTTTCAAAAATTTAACGGTACACTCTGGGCAAATTCACTACCCTTTCGGGATGTTCGTGGATGAAAACATCCACTAAATTAAACTGCTGTAAAAATGTATCAGATAAATATTTTTTTCTAAAAAATTTTTTGCATAAATCTATTAATCAACCTCAGTCCTGATCAAAACTACCAAATGTTTAAAAAAAAATCCAAGATTTTAACTCTTTAATTACCAAGTTCATAAATGATGTCACTGATTTGGGAAATAAAAAACACACAAAATTACATATTTTCAATTTAAAAAGTGATTGTGGAGTGGATATTTTTTTACCTTTTATTACAGTCTTGGGCATGTCAAAGATTAGTAACAACATTGGCTTTAATGCATTGTTAGTTTTTGTGCAGCATTAGATTTTAATTTTTTCTCCCTAATTTGTTGTTGGTGGCTGTTTTTGCCCCATTGACTTCCATTATAACAAATTTTTTTGATTGCAAAGCCATGACACCATATAATCATGTATTCTTGATTGTTTGTGGTTTTCCCTTTTGGGAAGAGGTAAAATTTGTTATTTTTACAGTTGATCACTAGGTGGGACCATTAACCCTTTAGATAGGCCTGTGCAAAAAAGGCTTAGTTTCTGGCTTGTGTATGGAGTATAACAGCACATTATAGTGTTTGTGTGTGTGTGTGAGAGAGAGAGAGAGAAAGACAGGGTGTGACAGAGACCTTTGTGCACTTACCTAGATGTATTTGAAAAAATCCAAATATGCACCTCAGTTCTCAGGTGTAAACAATAAAAAATGAAGTGTGTTTATGCACCTGCTGCCTTTTGATGGTGAAAAGTACGGATGGTCTATGTGTGAAATGCTCGTCTTTTCTTGATGGTAAAGCCAGTTTAAAACCTTAAAATCATGTAAAAAAAATTTACTTTGCATCAAATTTATGAACATAATGTATTATGAACCAAAATGCAATACCAACTTCAAATAAGCTCCAGCTCGCTGGAGGGGTCAAGCTGCATAATCATTTCTAAAACTTCAGTACAAGTCAAGCCCTTTCTCGTGTTGCTTGCCGCTCTTCTCACCATTAAATGACCAGCACAATGGCATGCAAGTGTTTAAATCCACGTACTTTGCTTTTGTTTAGTCTATACTTATCACCACCATCAAAAGGCAGCAGGTGCATAAATACAGTTTTGTTTCTCCATGTAGTTCTGAGAGCTGAGGTGTTCATTGTGATTTTCTCAAATACATCAAGGTAAGTGCGCAAACGTCTCTCTCACACACACTCTCTCTTTCTCGCACACACACACACAAAATATAATATGCTGTTATACTCCATATAGCTTCATATACAAGTCAGAAACTAAGCCTTTTTTGCACAGGCCTATCTAAAGGGTTAACGGTCCCACCTAGTGATCAACTGTAAAAATAAAAAATTTTACCTTTTCCCAAAAGGGAGAACCACAAACAATCAAGAATGCATGATTATATGGTGTGATGGCTTTGCAATCAAAAAATGTCGTTATAATGGAAGTCAATGGGGCAAAAACAGCCACCAACAACAAATTAGGGAGAAAAAATTAAATCTAATGTTGCACAAAAACTAAAAATGCATCAAAGCCAATGTTGCTACTAATCTTTTACACGCCCAAGACTGTTATAAAAAGTAAAAAAAAAAAATCCAGCCACAATTACTTTTATATTGAAAATAAGTCATTTTGTGTGTGTGTGTTTTTCCCCAAATCAGTGACATAATTTATGAACTTGGCAATTAAAGAGTTAAAATCTTGGATTTTTTAAAAACATTTGGTAGTTTTGATCAGGACTGAAGTTGATTAACACATTTATGCAAAAGAAATTGAGAAAGAATATGAATCTGACACATTTTTACAGCAGTTTGAGTGGATGTTTTCATCCCGAACATACTGAAAGGGTAGTGAATTTGAACAATGCACAAGGGTTAACATAGATCTGTATTATATGGATATGGATAAATCACAAAGCTATCAATAGGCATTTACAATTTATGCAGGCAATGTAAGTAAATCAAAGTTGCAGCCACAATGCTAGTGTGTTTAGGATGTTGGTTGTATTTTTTATTATCTTAGAAAAATAATGAAATGCTTCTCCTCAGCAAGCCACACAATTTGTGTTATCATTCATATCTGCGGCACGAACTGTGCAGGAAGAGATACTTACCAGTTTAACAAGGGTTAAGGGTTTGTTCAAAGTCTACTTTTAACTAATTACTCCTTCTCAGACATTTCACACTCCAGGGCCACCCGAGAAAACGAACCATTAATATTCAGTGTAATTTCCTGAAGTTTCAACTTGGAGGAGCTTCTTCACCACCAATGACAGTGAACTCATAAATGTTTTTCATATAAAATATTGTTACAAAATAAATAAATAATAAAATAAAGTAACAACCCTAGAGACGCCTACGCTTTGCAAGTTCTGTGCATTTTGAAGCATTAGTCTGTCACACTAAATGATCTACACATTTGTCATGTAGATAAAATCAATAATAAAATGATAAAATCAATGCATTCCATGCCCTACCATCACTACCAATGCCATTTTGCTATCATACAACAGCTGTATCACCAATCCCGCTAGATTTCATTCATTAACACAGCAACCAGCTGGAGATTCAATTCAGATTTTTCAAGTCCAGCTGTTCTGAATTCTAATCAGCAATGCAATGTTCAGGCACATGTAGTTTGATGGTTAAGTGATAGTGGCAAACTAATCTCAAACTAACCATGGCCTGTAAGGTTGTTAAGTGATGGTATATGCATTTTTAGAAGCCAAAATTCAATATGTTTCCACCTTAAGTAAAGTACAGTGCAGTACTACACCACTTCCGATGAGAAAATACAAAGGACTTGTGTTTAACGTATGTATTCATGGTGGAAAACTGCATTACCCATGATGCTCTACAGGAAAATTCAACCAATAAGAGAGTTGCGGCAAGCAACTTTTTTTTACTTTTAACCAAATGTTTAATAAAAAAAATTATGTTTATATTTTTTTTACTAATAAAACCAAGATATTTTTTTTTTTCACATTTTTTTAAGGAAACCTAAGCAGTTTTGAGGCATGAATTGAGGAACTGATTAAACTGGGGGAAAAAAAATCACTAAAGAAAGAAGGCTACCTGTATATTATAAGAGAATTAGCTTGATTTTGTGGTTTTATTTTGGCAGTGATTGTTAGTTCCCAGCATGCTTTGCATATGGCTGGATATGGAGAGTAAATATTCAAATTAAGGGCTACAAGTAACTTTAACGAAGGAACGCCCACAATCCATTGTGCTTTGGCAAAGGATTCAGCTCAGAACTACAAACTAAAAAAAAACAACAAACATGGCAGATGTGTGAGACCGACTGTTAAGTAAAGAGGTTTAGATAAAAGGGTTTGAGTTATTAATAATCAACATTTAACGTGGTAAAATGTATTTATTTAATGTTATCTGTGTTATGTTTCATCTGAAACTTCAGTGTAAATCATCCGTTTGGCCTTTGCATAATAAAGACCCACGCATAAAAACATTCATAGGACTGCAGCACAAATTAGATTCTCAATCCAAAAAATGTTTCGATCACCTCTCAAAAGAATAAAACAAAGATATGTGAACAAAATGCAAGTATCGGCCATTAGCAATCCATATAAAGAACCTGGCACAATTTTTCAATCACTAAAATGTTTATTGAGAAAACACTTAAGCACTCAAAGTGCTTTTAAAACAGTGATATTGAAAGATCAAATTTAGCACACACCTTATTGACGATGCGTGCTTTATACACTTTCACTTTCAAATATACAGGCTTGTACCTTTCTCTTTTTGTCCAATATTTGAAGTACTTTCTTGCTTCAAATAAAAGTTTGTGATTCACCTCATAGCTGGCTGGTTTGGTTCACAGCTAATAATACTTTAACAAAGACTTTTTAATATCCCTATAGGAAAAAATGAAGAAAATAAAACATGTAGAACCAACACAGCTTAAAAAAAAAGTAGGCAGGCACTAATACACTCTCAAGCACATTGATATTTCTCTATAGGATATAAATATTATGGCTACAGAAAAAAAAAAAAATTTGAATTTAATTTGCCACTGACAATTATTTTCTGTGGGATATCACCATTATTTGAGTATATCGCAGTAACTACTTAAGTAACCATGAATTATATATACAGTATACAGTATACAGTATATGTCTAAATGGGACTTTTTCATTAATAATGGCTTTCATTAAAGTTTATGCAAGCTACTTTATTAAGAATCATATTTCTTTGAGTGCAGATTATACGTGGCGTCAGACATTGAGAAGCAGACTGTCGTGTATAAAGAGAGAAACACTGAGTCGGCTGCTGGAGAGAGGCTGATCTTCAAGATGTCAGCTACAGTTTGATTATGGCTTTGAACTGAGTATTTCAGCTGGAGCTTGCTCTGAAAACCTGAACCATAATGATCAATTGTAGTGTAGGTCCATGTCAGTATTGATAATGATATTATTTATTTTAACAACAAGGTCAGAATTAGCATATGTCAGTCATGGCTTGAGCTAATGGGCATTGATAGAGTTCTTAATTTACAAGCTCTCGGAGCATGAATGGATCTTTACCTTGGCTAATCGCTGACAAAATGCCTGCTTTTCAGTCCCATTGAGTGACAGTGGAATTACCTACAGAACTGGAGCTAAGTCCTACATTCACAGGTTCACATATGTAGGACATAAAAAAGGTCTTGACTGATGTTCATAATGTTTACTCAAGCTCAATGGGCATAACAATGGAAAATGATCCAGTTTGGGTAAGTGTTAGAAGAACATAGTAGTAGAGAAGTAACAGTCAGCTTCTATATATACAGATAGATTTGGAAATTTAAACTTCACAATGATGAGTAGTTGAATCCCTCATATAACATGTTACGGTAACGTAAACACTATTATACCTTTGTGTTTTTTTTCCCTTATGGTCAGATAAATAAGTTTTAAATCGAACGTCATGATATCATTCAGAGCTGGCTGGTTTGGTTCAAGGTTTAAAATTCTTTACTGAAGAATAGTCTGAAAATAAACAGGAGGAAACATTCAGGTGAGCTATAATGCTGGATTAGGTAAAGTAAGCAGCAGCAGTGTTGTGATTGTTTAACACATTTTCTCAATGTCTCTTAGGAACTATAAAATAAAAAAATAAAATAAAACATTATGCACATGAATTTTTAAAACAGCAATCAATATTGCAAGCTCTGGTTCCAGCCAGAAAAATCACAGTTTTTTATATATGAGGAGATGACTGAAGTTATCACACTGCTATATTAATGCACAATAATGTTATGTTTCAAAAATTGCAATTAAAATTACGTTTCAAAGCTATGTTTATGTTTCTTGGGTTTCATTTATGAGTTTCATTTTTAAAAGCTTTCATCTGTGAATCCATCAAAGCATGCAAATTCACTTGTTATAATGAAATGCATACATCCTCTGTTCCATACCAAACACACACACACACACACACACACAAGACAATCTACCTGAATTTCTAATTATTTTAGCAGCAACACCGAGACATCCTTTGCACAAATCCAATCAACTAAAAAGCACAGGCTTTTCAATCAACTGAGTCTACAAATTTCAGGTCACTGAGAACACATAGTATCTTTTATAAAGGAGATATATATATATGTATCTCAGTGCATACATTCAAAATGAACTTATTAAAGGTTGTAACTTTGGAACCACTTCAAATTTAAGGTAGCAATTAAAAGTTTAGTGGGTTAAAATTGATATAGCCCTTTAATCAATAATTTTACTAAAAGAAATTGAGTGTTAGAACAAATGCCAATGAAAGCAGTAACCTTTCACACCTGAGCAAACACCTCGTTAGCCGACTAATAACACAAAATAGCCTATGTGGGTTCATAAATAAATCCAAATGAGAAGAAAGCGGGTTATCCTGCTCACATTTCTTCTTTCGTTCTTATTAATAAAGTTAAAGTCTGATACTACAGAAAGTGAATAGCCAATAAAGACAGAAACTCGCAACATTGTATCATCTCTCTCTGTAGCGGAACTTTGATGTCAGTGAGCGCAGAAGATGAAACGCGCGTGCCGCACATCACCTACCCGCGAAGCAGAGATGAAGCAGGTAGATTCCCATAAGATCCATTTCCGCGCGTGTCCGACGAGAACTGGCTCAAAATGACGACAAACTGCCTCTTTTATATTCACCAGAGAAAAGCCGTTCTGTTTTCAGCGCGGTTCATAACAATTCAGCATGTTAAAGACTCTTAGAATGGTCAAAAATTAGATAAACGTCCGCTGGAGATGCAGAACAACAGCGCACCAAGCGTCAACACTATCAGGACGTCAGATAAAGCTCGAAATGAAATTAAAGCTCTAATGAAAGTTCTCCATCTGCTCCATTGTCTCCTATTGACATTTGCTCCATCCGAGGGCAAGAACACGAGTGAATCAAGAGTCGGATTTCACTGAGCGAAGATCAAACTCTGAGAGAGAGAGAGAGAGAGAGAGGTTTGAGCTGAGCTGTGTCTCAAAACATAGTAGGCTGCCTACATAGGTTGTATCACATGAGTGTCCATATTAAATGTGTGCGTCAAAATGCTGTCTAGAGACAGTTCAGTATGTTTTGAGTCAGAGAGGCTATCAGACTGTCTGCTTCAAATCCTGCACTTTGATTCTGGCTTTGAACCGAGGATTTCAGAAGCTGGTGCTGAAATATTAGCTAAAAAAAAAAAAAAACTCTTCAAAGTTGCTCTTTTTATCTCCTTGCCTTTTTGCTGAAAGGACGGCCACTATTGTGGTGGAAGAAAACCTTTCAGCATTCACTGTAGACTTTTAGGGGACTGATTTAAGGGAATAGTTCACTGAAAAATAAACATTTTATGAAAATGTACTTACCCTCTGGTTTTTCAAGATGTTGATGAGTTTGTTTCTTCATCAGATTTGGAGAAATGCAGCATTGCATCAGTGTCTCATCAATGGATGCTCTGCAGTGAATGGGTGCCGTCAGAATGAGAGCCCAAACAGCTGATAAAAACATCACAATAATTCACAATAAACATCTGTTTCTTACAAACACTCAGCTTTTGTCTTCTCCAGATGTTAACTGATGGACTGGAGTGCTGTGGATTACTTGTGATGCCTTCATCAGCTGTTTAGACTCTCATTCTGACGGCACCCATGAACACAAATATAGATGTACTGTGTGAGGGGAATGTCTTGTGGTCACAGCCCTGGTTCATAATGGCAATCAGAGCGTGCTTTGGAGAACTGCTAACCTTCTCACCAACCCTGTGGTGCTACATCATAAGCCATGGCCTTCATGAATGCAAACTGAATGTGTTATGATTCATAATCACAATCATGTGTTGCATTTTTACTAGCCAAGTAATTATGACAAACTATATTTAAAATACAGAAATGGGAACCTTTACTTTTAAGAGTGTGTTCAGAAAGGGGTTGCATAATCAATCCATCTCATTCACGTGTGCTGATGACAGGACTGATTCCAGCTGTGCGCTCTCCTCGTGGCTCTCTGGAATGAGAGTGTGCTCTATTGTTTAAACTGAAGCTCTTTCAGGATTGGGCTGTGTGTATGTGTTGTGACATGGGTGATCGTAGACTTCAGGGGGGGTTTGAAATGAGGGACAGAGATGTGCTAAGAAAGCACTGACAGTCTGAATGAATCATAAGAGGATTAAACATAAAAAAGTAAAAATGCCCGAGTGATGCTGCCTGGAGGGAAGAAAGGCAATAAAATATCTGCAACTGGCTTTGAAAATCAGTAGAAAGATGTTTTAATATAGGCTGTGGTGGCATGTAATACCATAAGCATTGCTGGACTGATAACCCAAATTTACATGTCGGCAGTTTCTTTATTTTTATACTGAGGGTTTCAGAGAAAATGTTATAAAAGTAATGCAAAAAATAAATACAATGAAACAAGGCAGTGTAAACATGCAAAATCACATAATGCAAACATTAAAAAGCAGTTGTTTTTAGATTTACTAAGTTTGTTTAAAAGAAAATGTCTATTTAAAAATGCATATTTTATGTACTCAAAATGAGACAATATTTTTAGTATTTATGTACAGTAACTATGTGGGGTAAGCTGAGTCACAAACTGTGTATCGCTTTTGTCATTTGATCTTGTACTTACAAAGTTCTACATTTGTATGCATTAAATATTCTTAACATAGCATGCATTTATTCGATCATTCGTGTGTTTCGTTATGTGTTCACCAAGGCTGAATTTGGCTAAGAATACAGTAAAAACAGTAATATTAATAATATTATTAAATATTATGAAAATAACTTGTATATTTTAATATTTTGTCAGAATCTAGTTTGTTCCTGTGATGGGAATTCTAAGTTTTTTTTAATGTTGCATCCTTCCTAAATCATTCTAAAATGCAGATTTGCTGCTCAAGAAACTTTACATTTTTATCAGTGTTATCAATGTTGAAAACATTATGTATTATTATTTAAAAAATAAAAATATAAAAAATCATAATGACCCCGAACCTAACCACATACAGTAATTGGCTCAAGATTGGCTATGAATTATTGGCTAAAACATTTTCCTGTCATATGCATCATATATGCTTTAGGGTAAGCTATGTCAGTGACTAAACTAATAGTGATAGTAAGATTTGCGTGCAAATTCAGAAAACAATAAATAATTAAACTCGAAATGGGGACCACGTTTTTTGGAGGAAATAAAACGAGCTGAAAGCCACGAGAAACCCACAATTCAAAGAAAAAGATCAAGAGTATTTTTTTTTTCTTCCTTAAGTTGTGTATTGAAGAAGCTAACTAGAAAATTTCAAAGAAGCAACATTTCCCTGCAGCCTTGATGGTTTGAACATGAAATAATGTGCCTCAGTTCACCATCTTTAATCAAGGATCTCTACAATAATAATAATAATAATAATAATATAAAAACTTCCTTCTGAAACAAAGTTTCACAACTTATTCAGAAAATAAAACATTTTCTTTGCTTATGAGAATCTATAAGAAATATGTGAATAATATGCAGCAAAATAGGACTTTAGGTTGGGATAGTGAATTATTAAATATTTTTTTATGAAAGTGGCACATCTAACCTCTCTCTCCTCTATTGGTTTAAATGCAAAAGCTGCAAGCACAAACCTGCAGCTAAAGCAGATGGGGCTGATTTATAAAGATCATGTGACTCTGAAGTGAGGCATTATGTACCTCTGTGTGGTCTTTGTCTCTGACCCGAAGTGTGCTGCAGAAAGAATAAACAGAGGAGCATTAGCTAAGCATCACGCGGCCTGATAAGAGACTTCTGCTGTGTGATTGATCATTAATCAGACCTGCTGCTCTACACAGGGCAGGTGTGAGAGAAGAGTGAGCCTGGACTCGTGTGAGAATTACATCAAACGCTCTCATCTGTTTCTTCTGCTTTACAGTGCAAGCTGCCTGTGTAGACAGTAGGATGCAAGACGGGTGATGTTTTGGACAAAATGTTGCCTTCAATTGCATCTGTATGCTTATTTGTAACACTGGAGCTTTTAATTTAGTGCAATACTTTGTCATTGCAACTATTTAGTGCAACTTTCACTAACAACCCACTGGTCACTAGTATTGCCATCAACATGTTTACTCATTTTATCACCACACTCAAAAAATATAATAATAATGAATTCATATATTAATACTAGACACTTTAAAGATAGCATGTACCAATGATCTGTGTCATATCTTAATGCTAACACGCTTTACCAACCTTTCGTTTTCAAGCTTTGATGCAGCCATCATCTTCTCATGATGCAAACAGGAAGTAACCTGCTCTGGTCATGTGACAATTTGCACTAACCATGTGACACTGCACATATTTAATTGAGACACTTTCATTTTGTCATTAACATTTTTTAATATATATTTGCAGGAAATACACTAAAGTATCAGTCAGTAAGATTTTTACCGCATTATAAATGAAAACCTTCTTGTACAACTAGTGGGATTAAATAGGTTAGGTTTGCTGAACTCTGAAATACTTCATCAGTACAGTGCACTCTTTGTTTTATTTCAAGTAGCATGTATATACTGTACATGCATTAATGTATTTACTTTCACGTTGTTTTGTGCAATAATTAATTTAAATAAAAGTATTTGTTTTAGATGCATCAAGCATTTAAATAATCATATGAATGCAAACAGAAAAGACTCATTAATCGGAATCTAATTTATTTGAATCACATCGAATTTCATTGTGAACCATAAAATCTGAATTGTGAATCAAACTAATTGTTATATACATAGACTACACCATGAAACAACGAGCTAATCTGTTATGCTAACTCATGCTAAGAAATGGCATGCTACATGCATAATAGCGTTTAACATAAACAGTTGAGTCGTCAAAACGTCAGAAGTGTGCGCTGGATGATTTACGTCCCACAATGTTCTGGAATGTTCCAGAAAGCACTCGAATATTACAGAAACTTGTAGAATGTTCCCATCCTCACAAAAGCAAAATGCAAAAAAAAAAACATGCAGAATTAGTACAAAATGTTTCAGAATTAATGCTAGATGTGCCATAGTTTCCCTCTTATCATGTATGCACTTGTAATTGGGATATTTCCAACTCCACTTGAAAGGGACGAGAGCTGAGCTATTCTTCCCGTCCCCTGACACTGATGTCTTTTCACTGGATCATTTACACCCACACTGGGTCTCTCCCTCACACTATAAAGAACAGTTTTGTCTAAATGAGCTCAATGAGCCACTGATTGTTTGAGATATATATATACTTGGCATAATCAATATGCACATTTTTTCTTATACAAATGTGTTTCCACCCAACTTTATTTGCTACTCTTATCATTCATTTATTTTTTACATGCAGCACCATCAACGAGCTTGTAAAATAACAAGTGTTTCTCTTCAGCCTCCACTTCAGCTATAAAGCCTTGAGATTTATTTCTGAACTTTAACAGTTTGGTAGGGCTGAGATGTGCGAGAGGAAAGCATTAGACACCTGCCACAAGCAAGGATTGTTTCAATTCCAAGAGATTCCAAGCTGGGATCGCCATAGACGTAATCGAGCTCCCACTTTCCATCGCAACAGATGGCACAGTGTGAGCAGAACAGGTTAAGATGCATTGCTCCTGTGCACCTTTAGATATCACCTCCCTCACACACACATACAGGTCAGCGGCACATTTTCATACGACATTTCATATCATTTATGTTTTAATATAGTGGATCAAATATTCAACTCAGAGACCAAATTTATTCAGAGACCACAGAGGTGAATTTTTAATCACCACTTTGGTTTGAGTTGATGTTGTGATTTTGTCTTGTTATGCCTTCTAACATTAAAAACTGGCGATTTATGTAGACATATTCCAGGGGTTTCATCCATTTTTTATTTTAACAATTCTTTTTAAATCTTACACCATTTTATAAGTGTATTTTATTAATTACAAAATGTTCATAACAATAGGTTGATATATGTTACTTTTTAGATTTTTGCCATTTTATAAATATAATTGTGTATTTTATTAATTACAATAAATGTATTTTTTTGCAAAAAAAATAATAATAGTAATTAATTTTATTAAATGAAATTATATTTTATTATTATTATTATTATTATTGGTTCAACTTAGGTCAGAAAGAAAATAAAAATAACGTAAATATAGTATAAATAATATAGCTACATATACACACACACATACAACCATACATTAATTTTCTTTTTCATATAGCAACATTTTTCAAGTCCAGTAACAGTTGAAATGCTCAAAGCTTTTTCATAGCTAAGACTTCAAGGCATGTGTCTACAAAGAAGCTGACAATCAAAAATAAACCATTAAAAATGTACAATACAATAGCTAATACTTTCTACTTTTTCTACTCACCATTTCCTTGTAATTGCTAACGAATTCTACTAGCAATTTCTGATTGAAAATTGATTGTACTTTCTGTTTTTTTCAGTGCACCCTCAGAATTATTCACTGGAGTAAAAAGTGTGACAATTAGGTCATGTAGTTCCTCTGTCCTCTGATGACTGCTAAAGTTTCAACACATTATCACTCCTTTAATGAAAGATTAGTCACGTCCCGGTGAAATACCAGATGGTTCGGATTCCCATCCCAGTGTCGGGTGCTAGATTCATAAAATGGTTTGGTTTTATAACCGGGCCCTCGCTGTCTCTTTGGCTCTTTATGGGGGGTGAAAAGGTTGCTTTCGACCATTTATCACCGATCTCACCAACACCCCTGGTGGCCAAAAATAATCAGATGGCACCTGAGTCAACAGCTGCGGGTTTTAAAGTCCATAAGCTATCAAAGGTCTGGAAGGTTGGGGGTTGAAAATAAAGCCTGGGGTGAAAATAAACACTGGA
Source organism: Carassius carassius (assembly GCF_963082965.1). Classification (NCBI taxonomy): domain Eukaryota; kingdom Metazoa; phylum Chordata; class Actinopteri; order Cypriniformes; family Cyprinidae; genus Carassius; species Carassius carassius. Next base: position 1,538,519 of record NC_081787.1, on the reverse strand, counting down.
ACAATGATTCGGAAACAGTCTGTTTTCTTGGCAAGTTAATTGAAATAGCACAATCCACTAATATCCAAATATTGGCATGACTGCTGTGTGCTCGGTTGGGTTTTGTAACCTAATTGCAATGCTTGCACAAGGCTTGAAATTAAAGGAAAATTAAGTCAAGCAGTTCACAGTAGCCATCGACTTCCATAGTATGAAAAATAAAACACAAAATACAAAGGAAGTAAATTGGCTGCCATCAACTAACCGTTTGATTACCCACATTCCTCAAAATATCAACAGAAGAAGAAAACTCAAGACACATTTGGAAAGATATGAGGATGGGTGATATGAGGTGGGAGGATTTGGGTGAACTTTCCCCTTAAGCATCGTTTTGTGCTTCTCGAGGAATATCATCACGTTTTGTCTTTATAAAGGGTCGTTTCCCACTTTTTTCGTGTATAGTCATCTTTAACATCAAATTCTTACATTTAATCAATAAATTCAGAATAATAAGACACTGTATAGGTTGCGCCAAGTCACTTTATTAAAATATAAATTGAACCGTTTCGTCCAAACAGCTGATTCATTCAAGAATGAATGAGTCTTTATGAATGAGTCACTGAATCGTTGACTCACTCGATTCATTCAAAACAACTGAATCGTTCAGTGAGGAAGCACTATTGTGTGTTGCTCAGAAATGCACAACAGGTCAGTTGTGGATTTGTTTGGAATAATTTGGAAAAATAAAGATAGAGTCACTACTGTGTCTAAAATGTAAGTCGACTGTCATAATGTTAAATTATTTCTTGAACTACTGTTGTGTAAAATCAATGTCACATTTGCAATCGTGCTGAAATTTGGGAAAACACATAAAGCACTCTTGGTCAAAATGTTTTCTACTGCAGTACTACTTCTGTGAATGGGTTGCCAAGTCCACAGTTTTAACGCAGGAACATGATTTCGGCAGAGCATTTACGTATGAATTTTTTTGGTTTTAAAAAGTTTTGGTGCTTCTCTGATTATTTTTTGTTATAGACATTTTATCGGTCGGTAAAGTAGAATTTTCTCTTACTTGCTCCTTTAAAAATCGCATCCTGAACAAGCATTAAAGCCATGTTTGTGTTCACATTTCTGCTCACCATATTTTATAGACTTGATAACTGACAAAATACTGTTGTTGCTTTAGGAAGCAAGATAACATTTTCATTTTATAATGAGTCTGCAATCCTGAAGTGCGACCAAGCGCTCAGTTTTCCAGCTGCATGATCCTTCAGCGTGCAAAATATCTGTATGAACATCTTTTAAAGGTTTACTACAATGCATTGTATCATCAAAAATTCAGCATGGACATCTTCGTGGATTTGCACCACTGGGGTTTTGCTTTACCTTGAACACAGCGAGTGCATCATAACTGAATAATGCATTATTCTCAGCATTTCACCGGCTGCTTTTACTCTCCAATATGTGTTTTATCATTCAAAATGCGTTTATTTAGTCTTCTGCGACCGGCGCCATTAAATATAAAGGTGGTCATTAAAATGTCTGTGTGGCTACGGAGATAGATGGGCAGCCATGAACGGATGTGAGTTTAAGTGAAACCTCTTAAGAGCAGGAGGAATAAGCACCGTCCTCAAAATTTGTTAATGGTGTTTTGGTTTTCCGGAGCAAATAGATGTTAAAAAAGCAAGAATGACAGCGGGTGCAGGTGAGTCAATATCCAAAACGGCTGGATGGAGGGCGTTCGTTGCGTGTCGAGTTTGTGCTGTCGTGCCCTGCAGAAAGCTCATTGTTAAGCTGTTCACACGGCTGGCTATGAGACATTATAAATAATGAGGAACATTTGCTTGTGGTGTCTGGGCTACACCCCGTCAATAAGTATCCGTTAAAGTATCAGTGTCTAGAACAGCAAAACTATATTTAAGCACAAATGTGATTCGTGCATTGTCCTGAGAAGCTCATGTTAGCTCTAGAGTGACTAAAGTACATGTCAAAGTTAATATAACATTGTTAAATGAAACCAATCTAGGTGCGAGTTCATCCATCAAAACTTAATTAATCAACAGCGGCTGTAGGTTTTTGGATTTGTATTGTTTTTTGGCGGGGTTTGGAGTATATAGCACAGCATTTGGGAAGAACAAACAGGATAACACACAAGGCTCATGTCTCTGTCTCTGAGTTAGAAACCAACTTTCACCGTTAATATCTTTAATAATCTAATTATTCACTCTAAATTGAATAGTGATAGTAAATTACCCTGGAAAAAGAAGCATAATTGACAGGCCTGTGTCCAGTTCACACCTGTAGACTAATGAAATAATATCTATTATAAAAATAAAAAAACGTCCTCGAGCCACATAGTTAGTGAACGTTTAAATGGTCTATTAAATTGCCATTTCTAAGGTGCATTTTTTTTCAATCTTCAATTGTTAAATGTTTGATGAGGATTAACTATATATATAGCGTACCAAGGCTGCATTTATTTGAGCAAAAATACTGTAAAAGCAGTATTATTGTAAAATTTTATTACAATTTAAAATAGCTGTTTTCTATGAGAATGTATTGTAAAATGTAATTTATTTCTGTGATGCACAGCTGTATTTACAGCATCATTCCTCCAGTCTTCAGTGTCTGAATATGATGATTTACTGCTCAAGAAACACTTCTGATTATTATCAATGTTGAAAACGTTTTGCTGCTTTTTTTACCCCCTGTCCATTTTAATCAACCCTTACAGTATAAAAGTATTAATTTCTGTACACTTACACAAAGGGTAGTATACATACCGTCTTGAATTGACTACTAGGAACTAATTTAAATAAAATCTGAAACATAATGACTGTAACACCACTCCTCATGCCATATCCTACACTTTTTATATGAAATGAACTTCTAAGAGTCATTGACATGTGGTCAAGTGTCTGAGTTGCTTTGATCTATTATGCCAGTATTCATAAAGTAAAGATGAAGGACTTGGACAAAACTTAGCAAAGAGATGGATGCCTGTAAACCACAGAGGGCTCTTTGAGTCACTGAAGAATTGTTTGCCCAGCCATTCAGATCGACACAGAAGTACGAGGCTTACAAATGTCTTATTATTTCCCTGTAAAACAGGACCGCCAGAACTCCAGCAGATGGGAAGGGATCGGAGAGATTCATATCTGGACCCTGAATCCAGGGGGATTTGACCCCATTGACTTATCCATATAGAAAAACAAAGAAATCCATACTGAGGGGATGGGATAGTTCATCCAGTTTAACTCACTTTTAGGTGTTTCTAAACCTGTATAACTTTATTTATTTCCAAGCTTCTAAAAGGAATCACTCTTGTGTAGGGATACTGATGATATTGACAAAAAAAATACATTTGATGTATTCTGGAGTTGTTTGATAATAATAATTTAATGATGTTTTGCTGAGTGTGTTCTGGTACCTTAGCTGGTTTAGGCCTGTCATGGATAATAAATATGACACTTAAACCGCCAGTAGGTTGCATTTATTCCAATGATTTGTTAAAAATGGCTGATTTATGTAGAAACGGAGCAAGTAGCTGTCTTTATGAATGTATTATTGAATCATTGACTCAAATGATTTGTTCAAAAACAGATGCATTCAGGAAAAACAACAAAAAAACGCAGTGTTGCTCTGAGATGCACACATGTTCAGCTCCAGCTTTAATTAGAAAACAGAAACAAAACAGACAATATTTTGTCTAAAATGTAACTCACTCAATATTAACAATATATTTTTTTTAATGTCCAATTAAAAAAAACTCCAATATTGAGATAAAAAACTGGGATATTTTAGCTTTGAAGACATTTAACTGCATTCTAACAGGCTTCAATGTCAATGCTTTTGTGCTCTCAAGGCGTGTTTTTGTTTGTTTTTGAGTACTGTATAATGTCAGCTCGCATGTCATTAAAAGAACAATAATAGACAACGATCATAGATGATAAATATATCACTGTTTCACATAAAAACAGGTATGATTCAATGATGAACTGGACTGATCTAGTTATCAAATTCACTGGAGCGAAAGATTATCCCAGAATAATAATTCATCAGTAATACTCCAAAGTAAAGCGCAGAAGTTGTATTGTTTATGTCTATGTTTATGATGCTTTTGATGGTGTTTTGCATCCTCTTTGAAGCTTGAAAGCTCATTGTATCAATGCACGGAAAATCAACTAGTGCAGTTCTTCAAAATGTCTTATTTTGTTCATAGTGCAGAAGATAGAAAGTCACTCATGGTTTGGTAAAGCATGAGAGTGAGGAAATGATGACAGACCTGAAATAAACTGGACTGTAGAAATACAGGCGTCTCTTTTTAGTAGCACAAAACAAACCAGATGGGAAATTCAGAGCTTATTGATTCGTCCAGACTTTTTATTAAATGCCTTTCCTAGAGAATCTGCGCATCTAAATTTGTAAATGCACTCTGTAGGTCTCTAGGAATTACATAAATTGTTCATTTATTAATATAGCCGTGCATGTGAAATGCTCAATTAAACATGCAACCATGCAATGTTTAACATCTACGTTGAAGAAATTACAGAGATTCAGATCTAACCCGTCCATTTGGGGCTGAAGCAATTTAAATTAGCTTGCATTTTGTTTTTCACTTTACTAGCCGCAGAGAATCCTGCCTGTAACCCGACTAATTGATTAGGTCAGAGGTCTGAGGGACAGTGGCTATGGGAGGAATGAATTTCCTGTTTCCTGCATCTATAATTCAGTGGTTTCCTGAGTGTGTGCATCGCTGAGAACAGACACAAGCTGTGCAAAACACAACTCTGCCAACACTTACCACAGAGCCGTGGCTTTGAAGGTCTGCTGGATCAAGTCTACATCTCACAATACTCCGAGACCCAGACGTACACGCAGACAGACGCCCCACGAGTTCAGGCTTTGTGTGTTTGCTCCGGGACGGTTCGGCAGTCAGCTTGAAAGCAAAACAAATACCTCTGAAACATTTTCTTAGACTCGGCTGGTGAGGATGGAAATATTAACCAATGACGCCAATGTGGATTGTTTCTGACACACCGCATATGATGCATGAACCAAATATGAAAGCCAAGTCAACATTTACTCTCCCTCATGTTGTTGAAACACATATTTTACAAAATGCTTGTGCTGCTTTTTTTCCATTTAGTGGATGTAAATGACTATCAAACGCCAAAAATGGTAGAAAAAAAACTGTTGCATTGCATTATACTGTATGTTATGATCTCCCAATAAAGCAGAGCTTTGATCATAAAACTAAGCATTTCAGTATCATCTTACTATGTCATATCATTGGGAGATACAGAGTGACGATTGATATTTATATGCATTTTGTGCATAATTATTTTTAAGGATTCTGCTATACTGTTATATAATATCATACAAGCTTTAAGAACTTCATCTTACTTTTTGTCCATATAAATATCACCATCTGCACCAAATTATAATTTTTGTTATCAGTTTGGTCCTCTGATGTATCAGATTTGATACAAAAACACATGAACAAAATTTATTATATTATATTATTAATTATTGTTTTTGTCTAAAGATTCAATAAATAGATTTTTTCAGATTATTATTTAATACGTCAGGCTAATAAAGGGTTACAATACTATTTTCCCATATCTCATTTGCAATTGCATGCAAAATGCAAAATGTGATTTTGATAGTTTTCTAACTGAACCAAATGTGGCTTTTTAAAATGCATGAGTAAAAATGAGACTCCAGAGCTACAAAGTAAGGATGTTCCACAAAAAATGACTCAAGTTTCCAAAATTTCATGGTTGTTCCTCGTGCAAAACTGTTGTATGGCTTTGGACTGCTTGAAATATTGGGCATGGGTCATAGCGACCACTTTTATTTATTTATTTAAATTGTATTTATCTAAATTGTATTTATTCATTTAAATTTAATTTTATTTATTTAGATTGTATTTTATTATTTATTTAAAAAAAAATATTTTATTTTTTTATTTTATTTTTATTTTGTATTTTTTTTATAGGAGCTTGACAATCCTCAGTCCACTTTTACCTTTATGTACAAGAGCAGCATGAACATTCTGCTAAACATCTCTTTTTGAGTTCCACAGAAAAAAAGTCAGTCGTGCACGTCTGGAACAACATGAAGGTGTAATGAAAATCACAAGTGACAGACGTACCTGAAGCAGCATCAACCCCTGATGTCAGCAGTACACGAAGGCCACACATGGCCAATTGAAGGTTCTCGATCTAAAACGTCCATATGGGCCTCAAGACCTGCCCAGGACCCTTTTGTCCCTGAAGGCTCGTTCAGCAGCAGAAAGCAACCAGTCACTACAGCCTCAGTCAGGAGAACATGCAGCTGCTTATGAACCACATCCTGCGAAGTGAAGGGTTTATTTTAAATCTTCTCTCTGAGGAGAGAAGAAGCCGCTCACAAAGTGAAGGAAATGTCAGTGTCATTGGGGTCGCAGTAAATAGCAGCATTTCCAACAGCCCTGAGCGACGAAACCCACAAAGTGTCCAAGAACTTCTGCCGAATTAAACAGAATCATCTGTCACTTAAGCTGCTTTATCCAGTGTCACACTAAACAGGTTTATGTGAAATAAACGCTGGATGTTTCCTGAGGTATTTGTCTGCTCATGCATTGCTGTGTGGGACTCTCTGCAGACGCAGACAGCAGCTGCGAGATCTGAGCGGCCCTATAGATCATGCAGTTGACTTTTGGAGATGTTTTGAATGAACACGCAAGGAGAATTGAGAAGTGTACATCTAAACCAAATCTAAAATGTGAAGTCTGAACACAGATGCCCTGCTGCGCCAGACTGAGTCAGACTCGACAGATCTAACCTGACTAGTTTTGTTTTAGTGGGAGAATCAAAGGGTTATGGCCTTCACAATTTCACTTATTTCCAGTTTTCTAAAGCTTGTTACTGCTCTGATATGAAATATATAAGAATGATTCAGGTAAAGTTGAAAAGATCCCTCAATTTATTAGGTGCAACGCATTTATTGTGTTTTCTTCAAAAACTGTTCTGCAAAATGATTTGCAACTGTTACAGTAAGATTCATTTAATTAAAAACATAAACCAAATTATATGGTTTAATGCAATTATAAAAATTGCAAAAGCTGCAGTTTAATTAAGTAAATATGCACTGTCAGAAAATTACATAAAGTTTGAGATAAATAGCATGGGAAAAAACACTGTTACTGATATTAAAGTACAAGTCTCCCCTGTTCTATATAATGCAAAAGAAATTTAATTTGAACATCAGTCTCGCTCAAACTGATCATATATTTATGAACATAAACACAAATGTTGATAGCTATTTTAATTTCTGAGTAGAATTGATTGAGTCCTGATAAACAACGTAAACACTGGACGTCTATCAGCAATCTTCTCTATAATCTAGAGTACGCCGGACACTACATGCACACCAGAATGCAATTTTCCATAAACATCCCATTTTATTCAATCAACATGACCCGTAGGGATGTGATCTTGATTATTAAAACATGAAAATATGAATGCAATTTCAAACAGACTTTCCATTTCCCCCCAAAGGTCACGCTGCATAATTGTTGACTTGATTGCATGTGATTGTTCTTAAGTAAAGAAAAGACGACAATAGAAATATCGCTCACCACATGTGCACGTGTGTATGAGACTGAAACGCTTTGACGTGTGAGCTGACAGCTCTCTCGTGTGTGTGTTTAATACAGAAAGCATGTATGACAGGCCTTTATTGTGGTCCAAATCAGAGCCTCAAGTGATTAGTAATTCAATGTAAAAATCTATATGTATCCCTGGAGCACAAAACTCAAAATTGAGATTTGAAATCATCTGAAAGCTGAATAAATCATCTTTCCATTGATGTATAGTTTATTAGGATAGGACAATATTTGGCCAAGATACAACTATTTGAAAATCTGGAATCTGAGGGTGCAAAAAAATCTAAATATTGGGAAAATCATCTTTAAAGTTGTCCAAATTAAGTCCTAAGCAATGCATATTACTACTAAAAAATTAAATTTTGATATACAGTATATACAAAATATCTTCATGGAACATGATCTTTACTTAATATCCCAATGATTTTTGGCATAAAAGAAAAATCGATATTTTTTTACCCATACAATGTATTTTTGGCTATTGCTACAAATACACCCCAGCAATTTAACACTGGTCCAAATATAAATCGTCTCATTTGTTTAACAATCCTGAAGGATTGTCTGTGCAGTCTGTAGAGAGAGAAAACTTCCTTCGCAGAACAGACGTCTTGTGAAAGCCGATCTGCTGCATGGTGTGTTTTGATGTAATCAATTGAAACTGAAGGGGAAGAGCGGTTCAAAGTGGGAAATGTAATGATGTGAGTATCTCTGGCAGGAACACACCGAGCCCTAATGCTAATGAGGTATCTGTTTCTCCTCCTAATAAATACAAGTGGAGTCTCACCATTGATCTTAAGTACTGTACGCCTCAAGGGGATCTCAAGACTCCCTAAGGTATGTCCATTAGCGAGACAGGAAGGAAACGTCCCATAAGGATGACGAAAAGGTTGTAGAGGACGCGTGTTATTTAACCATGTGTTTCTATTTCTTTGGAAGGCTTTTTTCTTTAAACACATTAAACTGCACAAATGCACATTATTTCTAATTTACATGCAATGCAATGATTTCCAAACTTTTTTGTCAGCCGAACCTATTTCACCAAATGTATTTAATTTGAGAGCTCCTGAGATTTTGAGGTAATAAGTTAATAATTAAACAACACATGTGCATATGCACAGTTATTAATAGTCACATGACATGCAGGAAAACAAATAAATGTTTTATTTTATTGTTTTTTTTTGTTGTTGTTGTTATTTTAAAATTATTTGTTTTCATTATTAGCTTTTTCAATAAATTCATGAGTTTTTGTCATGTGATTTGGAATCAGTAATGTTTTTGTCATGTGATTTGGAATCAGTAATGTTTTTGTCATGTGATTTGGAATCAGTAATGAATTAAGAATGCCTTTTAAATTCCAATTCAATTAGCATGAGGAATTGTAAGTCAGGAATTAAAAATGGATTGAAATTCACTTAACTTCTGTTGAATATCTCAAGCGTATTCTTTTATAGTATTTTACATCACAACATTTGTATATCATTGTTGAACATCTGCTGTTATAATGTTGTATTGAACATCAAATGTTATGATCAATTTATGCGAATTAAATCCACAGTAAATTAATAACACGACTGGTTAAAATACATTATCCTCAAGAGAAATAAAAGTGAACAATGCTTTTACAACATGGATTCATTTGGGTTAACGTTCATTTCTACACATATTTACTTCCCCCCACTTGATTAATCTCAGTAAATTAAGAATTAATTATGTGTGTTACAAGTCTTCTGGAACATTATGTTTGTTTGAATATGCAAATATAGCATTATCTATTTAATTATGCACACATTTGCATCCATTTCCTGGACAGAAATCTTAAACAGAATTCGGTAACACTTTATTTTAAGATTTCCTTGTTATGCATTGCATGCAAGTAACCCTAATCCTAACCTTGAAGTTAATTAATATTACTCAGATGCATAATTACACTGGAACAATGACACCTTAAAATAACCCATAATACTTATTTCATTCTGTTTTTGGTGCATGCAAGTGCTGCTGAAGTGGAGATTTCTGGCTTTCAGTTCGTTTAGAGAAAAGGCTCTTTAAATATTTGTTATTTGGAAATTTACAGGCACAAATATATAATGTGAAAGCTTAAAATTGACCAGTGCCAAAAAACAAAAAAACCTTTGGTTTTGCCTGAAGTGTCTCGTCTTAATTGATGGCAGAATAAAGTGTAAACCATACTTCTCATGCAACTGTGTTACGTTTAATAAATTAAATTTCTATTTATGGACCAGGATGGAAGACACTTCACTTCCCAGAATCCATTGCATGTGCTGAACTTCTTTGATAAGCAATTCAGTGAATTCCCATTCAAACTACAGTTCAATATCCTGTAGTTGATCATAAATAGAAATGTAAGTTGCTATTTTCTAAATTCTGCCCAACCTGAGGCTGACATGGTCACAGTTTACAAATCACACAAGTCCTTCTTAACTCGGTAATCAATATCAGGTCAAAACAGTACTCACAATTTTTTGACTGATGCAGCTACTCTTAAAAAAAGAGCTCTGGCTTTGTCCATAAACGGCTCCCACATCAATCAATACCCAACATTAACCAGAGCAACACGTTTTACAGAGGAAGGCAGCTAATGAATGTGCCTTAAGGATGATGAAGCTTCTAAAAATATCTAAACCCTTTTCATTTATTAAAACAGGAACAAAAAGTACAGTCCTTTATCGGGTGTGCTCTTCGTTTAGCTCTATCCGCAGGATGTCACCGAGCACAATGCGTCCTTAATTAAGGTGACTTTATAGGACAGTGTCAGCACATTTCATTGAAGTGAGCTCAGATCATATAAGCGTAATTAATCAGTGGAAACCAAGCACGGCATACAAAGATATCTATTTAAAAGAAAAACGCTGCTTTTGTGTTATTGTGTGTCTGGGCTTTAATCTCCAGCCTGTTTCCAAAGAGTTCATTTCCGTTAATGATATCAAACAGGTTCAGATATATATTCTACTGCACTCAAAGCGTGACTTGCTGTAGAATAGAGACCAGATTTACTAAAACAGGGCACAATCTTATAAAAGCACAGATGGGAGTGAAAAGTTCTGCTGATGTACGGACAATGTGCACATTAAAGAACATGAACGCAGCCGGATTATTTCCACAATGAACAACGCAATCCACCAAGAGAAGGACAAATCAGATTTAAATTAAATAATTGCACAAATAACAGTAAATTGAATTGTGCAAACCTTATTACATTTAAAAACTCTTCTTGGAAAAATGTTGCGTCTTAAAGGGAAACTCCTACAAATGCATATGCATTAAGGTCAACCTAAAAGAAAAAAAAGGCTGTGTCCATGCATTTCATTACTAATTTTTTACTGTGTACCTTTAGTAAATCCTGATACTAGTTTTAATGACCAAAATAGGGTTTTTGCTTAACAAATCCATCATTAAGATATTTTAAGTTCATAATGTTATGTTAATGTTACTTCATAATCCTTTACATTATCCATAACTTTTCCTCCAGTGAAAAAGTCCATTCTCTGTTGTCATTCATATCAACATATTTGTTTTGAACTGTTCTGGATTGTAAACAGTTTTGATTTGTGCATATTTTTCGCCTGATTCAGACGAGACTACTTTTTCAATGTAGGAAGCAATATTATGGATAGATAATTCATATTTTAGTTTGAAACACTGGATTAAATTTAAAACACGCAGGTTTTGTCTTCTCCAGATGTTAACTGGTGGACAGGAATGGTGTGGATTATTGTGATGTTTTTATCAGCTGTTTGGACTCTCATTCTGACGGCACCCATTCACTGCAGAGCATCCATTGATGAGACACTGATGCAATGATTCATTTCTCCAAATCTGATGAAGGAACAAACACTGAGGGTGAGAAATTTTTCAGCAAATGTTCATTTTTGGGTGAACTATTCCTTTAAGCTGCTAACATCATCTTATTGTTCGTCAGTCAAGAGTGACATCTATTGAACTGCTCATGCATTTCCATTGGTTCATTCATGTCCTCTGAACAGGAAGTCAAAATCACAGAATCACATAATTGTCGTGTCGAACCTCCATGTTAATTCTGCGGTAGACCAAACATTTCTAAAATGATTGCTTCATGAATGACCTTTTGTGCAACATAAAGCCCAGTAAATGCCTCGCCCGAGGACAAGAAGGGAGTTATATCTTATCTCTGTGGAATATCTCGCCGACCTACTATACAGACATCCAAAATCAGTTAAACATAATTGTTCAGTGTTCCTCTTTTTACATCGGCCGACTTCAAAATGCCACGCGGGGAAAAAAGATTAGCTTCATTCAACAAGGAACCTGTTGTGATGAATTAGAAACTCAGATAGGACGACGGACCACTGAATGACCAGGGCCTTTTCACACTTCACGAGTCATGGATGAAATCATCTGTGCATGCACACTCCAGTTCTTCTGGAAAACACGGCTTTGTTTTGATTGTCTGAGATTCAAAATTGGATAGGGTTGGACAACTTCTGCAAATGTCAACATATTCCAAAGGTCTCAAGCCACTGTTGAGAGAACAGAATAATGAATGAGAGGGAAACCAACAATCCATTTACTGTGCTAAAAAAAACCTCCAAAACCCTCGCTGTGCACCGAAATGCTGCAAATGGAACACAATCGCCTCCTAACCTCGGATCTCTATTCAGACGTAAAGAAAAAGAGAACAGTGTGATGCCTATATACATTAGAGTCTGAATTAATAAAAGGTTTTGCTCTAAAAAAGCTGTGTACCCTCTGTGAACCGTGAAAGAGCTTGCGATCTCCCAGCTGGGACTTTTTTGACGAACGTCCACCACTGTAAGAACATTTCAGGAATGGTTTGTTGAACCTTCAAGAAAATAAAGCCATTCAGAACAAACGTGAAACAGCATCTCAATCGTGAGACATTCATGGCCCAATTCTGCGGTGCTAGACTCTGTGTTTATGTCAGAGGAGTCTGGGTAGTTGTGCAAATGAGCTTTCCATCAGCTCCACGGGACAGGAGCAGTCAGTCACTCTGCTTTACAGTCTCCCTCGTGAGCGCTCATGGCTTTCACAGAGCTAACAGATTTGGACAGCTCGCAGCTGATGGTTTCCATGTGCTTCATACTTCATCTTGAGAAACGGTTCTGAGCAAAGCAGCTTGCTAATTAGTTCTCTTACGAGAGCTCTCTCGTACTGCGTCTTAGCTAAGACGCTACGGGAAAAGTCTCTTTTCACGAAATACTGAAGCAAAAAATTATCCTTAATTTTTTATTTTTGTAAAGCGCATTTGCAGCAGTACACAGCCATCATCCCTCATTGCGAGTTAATGCCTATGGTGACTCTGAGGACTCGCCTGACATCCTTCTCGAAGCCTGCATCATCCGCTGCGCCGCAGCGCCGTAAGAAGCGCCGCTCGCAGCGCCTACCAGAACCGCCTCCAGCTCGGCCAAGCTCGCCGGTTCCCTCCGCTTCGCCGGCCTCCCCTGCATCGCTTCCCGATGCTCAGCGTCCGCTGCTTGCCGACGTGTCATCTGAGGAAGTGGATCTCAGGCCCGCGTCGGAGGAAGAAGACACGTGCTCTCTGCTTGCTTCGGGCAGTGAGGGTTGGGCGAGCTCTGTGGATCTCGCGCCCGCTGCTCAGAGGCCCAGCAGACGGGGGGATATCGATAAGGAGCTGATGCGTGTACTCTCGCTGGCCGCGGCGAGCCTCGGCTTCGAGTGGTCTGCACCAGCGACCCCTTCACGTTCCCGGCTGGATGGTAGCTATCTTCCGGATGAGCGCTCCTCCTCAAGCTCAAAGCACACCCCTTTTCTTCCTGAGCTTCACGAAGAAGTGGCGAAAGCTTGGGACGCTCCATTCTCGGCGAGAATCCGCCCATCTGTTTCGCCAGCATTCTCCACACTGGACGGTGCTAAGAACAGAGGCTACCTGTCACTTCCGCCGGTGGAACAGGCTATAGCAGCGCACCTTTGCCTGCCATCTGCTGGACGGCGGACTAAGGCGGCGTTGCCATCCAAAGCCTGCCGCATGACGTCATCGCTGCTCGCACAGATATTCTCTGCTGCTGGGCAGGCTGCGTCTGCGTTACACACCATGGCTACGCTACAGATTTTCCAGGGCGATCTTCTCTGCAAGCTGGATGAGATGGGACCTGAAGCGATCAGTCTCGCGGATCTGAGGAGTGCTTCGGATCTCTCCCTCCGCGCTACTAAGTCCATTATGGCTTCCGCTACGGTGGCTGAGAGGCATCTGTGGCTGACGCTTTCTGACATCAAGGAGTCTGAGCGCGCTGCGTTCCTTGACGCGCCGCTAACTCCTGCCGGCCTCTTCGGATCTTCCGTCAACGAGTTTGTGGAGAGATTCGCCGAGAATCAGAAAGCTTCGCAGGCGTTCAAGCACTTCTTGCCGAAGCGCTCCAGTTCTGCAGCTAGCCGCTCTAGACCGGCCCCACAGAGCTCTCAGTCACGCCCACCGCCTCCTGCTGCGTCATCGCGACAGTGTCAGCAACGCAGCTCAGGACCCCGTTCTCGCTCTTCAAGCCGTCGCCCCGCGCCGCGGGAGCCGCGGCAGAGGATTGCGGTGAAGCCAGAAGCCCCGAAAGCATCCTAGCACTGCTGGGAAAGCGCCGGTGTTCGAGTTCCGCTGCGGCCGAGCTCTCACCCAAGCGCGCCGCTGTTGCAGTTCCAAGAGTTGTGACTGCCTCAGTGTCTTCTGCAATGCGCAAGCCTGCACGAGTGCCCGCTTGCCTGCACACAAAAGCCGTTATCACGGCTACCCAGATGTTTCACAAAAAGAGTGTTTTTTCTGGTGTTCCGGCCCCGGCCGATGGTGCTATAAATGTTGTGACGATGCCCACTCCTCAGTGCCCATCTCCACATGTAAGCACAGACTTACACAGGGCCTGTGCCCATAATGTTGACTCAAGTCGGTCGCGCACACTGCATAGTAAACGTGCCCACCCCTCAGTGCCCACAATTACTATGTCACACGCGTCATGTGGTTTCTGTAAAAACGAAACCCATGCACGCTCGTCCGGCCACGGCCGATGGTGCTATAAATGCAGTGACGATGCCCACTACCCAGTGCCCATCTCCACATGTAAGCACAGCCCTGCACACAGGGCTAGCGCACATAAGATCGACACAGATCGGTCGAGCGCGCCGCATAGTAAACGTGCCCACTTCCCAGTGCCCACATACACTATGTCACATACGGCGCGGGGCTTCTGTAAAAACGAGGCCCGTGCACATACATTCTGCACTGGCAGACAGCGAGTTGAAAGTGGTAAAAGTGCACACATGCAAGCGAGGGGGGGCTGTACAGCAGATACTTTCTGGTGCCCAAGAGAGACGGGGGTCTCATGCCCATACTGGATCTAAGACAGCTGAACAAGGCATTGATGAAACACAGTTTCAAAATGCTCACGACCAGGAAGCTCCTCGCGCAGATTCGCAGAGGGGACTGGTTCATGTCAATAGATCTGAAGGACGCGTATGTTCAAATACAGATAGCGTCAAACCACAGGCGATATTTGAGATTCGCCTTCAAGGGCCAGGCATACCAGTTTACAGTCCTGCCATTCGGCTTGTCCGTAGCTCCTCGTACGTTTACGAGGTGCATGGATGCAGCGCTCGCTCCTCTCAGACTCAGAGGCATACGAGTGCTCAATTATTTGGACAACTGGCTGGTTCTGGACCGATCACGAGCGGAGCTCGTGGACCACAGGGCCGTTTTACTCGATCACCTCGAGAAGCTCGGCCTCAGTGTCAATTGGGCGAAGAGTTCGCTGAACCCCAGTCAGACGATCCTGTTTCTGGGTATAGTTCTGAACTCGTGTTCCATGACGGCGCGGCTGTCACCACAGCGCGCGATGGGCATTCAGCGCGCAGCGAGTTCTTTCTCCTGCGGCGCGACCGTGTCGCTCAAACACTGTCAAAAGATGCTGGGTCTCATGGCCTGCTGCATGCGCCCCCTGCAGTTCTGGCTGAAGGCTCGGGTGCCGCGCAGAGCGTGGGCATCTGGCCGGCTGCATTTCAAGGTCGATCAGAGCTGTGTTGCGGCTCTAGCACCTTGGACAGCGAACGGCTGGTACCAATCAGGTGTAAGCCTGGGGACTTCCCCGAGTGTGAAAATGGTGTCGACGGACGCCTCCACTTCGGGATGGGGAGCGCTGCTCGAAGGCAGACCGTCCTTTGGCCTATGGTCAGAATGGGAAAAGCTCTATCATATCAACTGCCTGGAAATGCTGGCAGTGGAGAACGCGCTGACGCGCTTTTGTCCCCATATCAAGGATCACCACGTCGTAGTCCGTTCGGACAACATGTCCGTGGTGTCCTACATAAATCGCCAGGGTGGACTCGGGTCCCGAAACCTGTGCAGGCTGACGGAACGCCTCCTGGTTTGGGCTCAGCGCAACGTGCGCTCGCTGAGAGCAGTGCATGTGCCTGGACTGCAGAATCTGGGTCCAGACAGGCTGTCCAGAGGCAATGTTCCTACGGGCGAATGGTCTCTACACCCGCAAACAGTCCGGCTGTTGTGGGAGAGATTTGGCATGGCGGAGGTGGACCTCTTTGCGTCCCACGAAAACGCTCACTGCCCCGCGTTCTTTTCCAAGAACGAAAGCGCGCTGTCACGGAGATGGCCGTGCTGCCCGCTTTATGCGTTCCCTCACGTCTCCCTCCTTCCGCAGGTGATAGAACGGGTGAGAGAAACGAGATGTTCAATACTGCTTGTATCCCTATGTGGGACCTCGCGGCGGTTTTGGAGGCCTTGAAGGGTCCCCCTTTTGAGCCTATCCAATCGGTTAGCCTTCAGCATCTGTCGTTCAAGACAGTATTCTTGTTGGCTCTCGCTTCTGTGAAGCGTGTGGGTGATTTGCACGCGCTCTCGGTGAGCCAGTCGTGCTTGGAGTTTGGGCCCAATGACTCAAGAGTCATACTCAAACCTAGGCACGGTTATGTGCCGAAATCCCTCAACACACCGTTTCGGGCTCAGGTTATTGCCCTGTCTGCCCTGCCGGTGTCAGGGGAGGATGGAGACTCGAGTCTTCTTTGCCCTGTCAGGGTTTTAAGAGCTTATGTGTCTTGCTCTGCTGCCTTTCGGCAGACGGAGCAGCTGTTCGTCTCGTTCGGTGGACGTTCCAAGGGAATGGCTGTTTCGAGACAGACTCTATCCAGATGGATAGTTGACGCCATAGCGTTAGCTTACGCTTCCAGGGGCCTTCAGTGCCCGTTGGGCGTCAGAGCACACTCCACAAGAGGCGTCGCCTCGTCGTGGGCGTGGTCTACTGGGATCTCCTTGCAGGATATATGTATGGCGGCAGGTTGGGCCTCGCCGTCTACATTTATCAGGTTCTATAACCTGGAGGTTCCCGCCTTGCAAGCAAGGCTGCTGTCGGTATAGTCGAATCAGGACCCTGAGGGGAATTCTGAGTTCACGAGCGCTATGCGCTGCCGACTGTTATATGGGCAGTATTGCGTAAGACCCGCATTGCCACATTGGTCAGGCCTTGCCTCGGCTGTGTGATGTCATATTGCCGCATCAACGGATGCTGCTAGATATGGGACGGAGGGCTTTCCCCCTTTCTGTCCTGGACTCTCTGGGAGTCCCTCAGGTGACTGTGCACTGTAAATCCTAGGCGTTGCTTCAGGTTTATTGGTGTGTGATCCCTGCGCGCACGGCGTTTTACATTGGGTTCCCGTAGCGTCTTAGCTAAGACGCAGTACGAGAGAGCTCTCGTAAGAGAACGTACTCGGTTACTAAACGTAACCTCGGTTCTCTCTAGAAGAGCGAACGAGTACTGCGTTCTCTGCCGTGCGTACGATTCACTCTGGTTCGCTTCGGCAATGAAATAAATCAGGTGAGTCAGCCTTTTCGAGCTCCTTTTATAGGTTGGGCCACACCCGTTTCGGCGGGAAGTGGCAAGAAGGGTTGGTCTGATGTTGCATCAGCCTGCGCTCGATAGGCTGTGCAGTTGCCGCAGAACAAGCCAATGAGTGAACGAGCCGTCTCGCCTATGGCTGTGTACTGCTGCAAATGCGCTTTACAAAAATACAAAATTAAGGATAATTTTTTGCTTCAGTATTTCGTGAAAAGAGACTTTTCCCGTAGCGTCTTAGCTAAGACGCAGTACTCGTTCGCTCTTCTAGAGAGAACCGAGGTTACATTTAGTAACCGAGTACGTTTTTCATTGTGCAGCGTCTACATAAACATGTACATATGTAAAATTCCAACTACAGTAATGCTAAGTTAGCTTATCTCAGAAAGCGGCAGGACAAAGAGGTTAAAGACACGGATGTTTCATCTAATAAAAAAAAATAAAATGTTGCATGCATTGTTAAAAACATTTTTCTTCTCCATTGTTTTCTAATACAAATATGTAAACATCCTTAAATCAAGACATATTAGATGCAAAGTGAAGATATGTAGTCTGATTTTTTTTTTATTATTATTTTTAAGTGAGTTTGTTTCAAACAAGAACAAATATCTGTCAAGCGGGTAAGAATGCTTGTTTTTCCTTTTAATTAAGTTGTTTTGTTAATATACACAACCATTCAAAAGTTAAAAAGCCAGTACATTTTTTAAGCTTTGCATCAAAGAAATTAATCATATTTTAAAGCATATTAAAATAGAAAACAGTTACATTAAATTATAATAATATTGTACAATATTACTGCTTTTTCTGTATTTTTGATCAAATAAATGCAGCCCTGATGAGCATAAGAGGTCTTTTTAAAAACATGAAAAATCATATATTGACTCCATATCATCATAACTACTTTAAACAGTATATTTATGAAAATTACAAGAAAATTAAAAGTACAAATATTGGGAACACAACATATTCCACTAAATCCTCTAAACAGAAACACAAAATGTCATATTTTACTGAATTTGCACCTCCTTGCATCTGTGCACTGAAAAAGTTTAAAGTGATATATTTATAACTTTATATTAAAGAAAAGAAATATGATTAAAAATGAATAAAAAAAAATTATCATAATTTTGGTGTACGGGATTATTGATTGCTCATCTTCCTTGAAATGAGTTTTAATTGATATTTCAAAATATACTTGAAAAACCATTTACAGCTTTGTTGTTTGACTATGTTGATTCTTCCATCCGATCAAAGTCAGTTCTTAGAACCAAAACAGTATTAGAACAGCAAGATTTTCTAGAACGGCTAGAAACTAAAGAACTGCTTTTAAAACTGCATGTGCAACTATAATAGATGCAAAAACTCATGGTGTCCACTCCTTTACAAGAGTCCCTTGAGAACAAGGCTATATTTATGACACTGCTGATAAAGGACAAAGTTCTGCATATATATATATATGCATTTGTTGTTTTTGTTGTTCAAGGAAATATGAGCACACAGATTTGTGTTAATGCTCTGAAGTGTAACAAATGTGTGCAAATGAGAGCATGCTGCACGCAAGTTAATTACACGCTAAAGAGGGAGCACTCATTAGCATTATCTGGAAGTGTAAACAATGTATATTCATTAGTTACAGACTTTGCAAATATAGCTAAGTCCTTGCCTGGGCCTGTTGTAAACGCAGAAGGTTTGACTCGTTGAATGGTTTTAATCATTCGAAGTGAAGTGTTATTTCAGTCATGAGTTGGAAATCCTTTTAATTACTTTTCACAATGTAAATTCGGTCCTTCTGCTCCAGGCTGCGTCCGAATAAAAATTTATTTCTCTCTGTAGTCGTAATTGTCTTTCATTTGAGTGCAGCCCTCGTTCTCTACATCTACATCAGCTGGTGTCCACCAGGGATCTGTCCTCTGACCGTTCTCATTCTGGAGCTCCACTTCTTGTGTGGCTGTTCTCAATGGGCCATTCTGTGAGAGTATTTCAAAACATACTCGGAAATGCTCCTGCGGTGCTACTGGCCTGAGCTTTCGGGCCCCAGCTGGCTCTGTGCTTCCAGCTGCATTCAGTGGTTATTCCTCAAAGACACAACCCCAGGTGTCCTTCCCTTCCGCCCTGTAATTCTCGTCTCTTTCAAACTCGCAGGATGTCCAACTTTTATTATAGCCTCATTCATTAAACAACATCCAGAGGAGCAGAAGCAGATACAGGTTCAAAACAAACAGATTGTTTGCAGACGCAGCCGGCTTTCACAGTCTCTGAAAACAAACTTTTGCAGCTCGATCTGGCTCCACAGAGATAAGGAACACATACAAACCATCTGAAATCTTCCCAAATAAAGATTAAATAAAACAAACATATTCATGAGCCAAGGGAAGAGAGCTGCATAAAATAACCACTGGTCCATTAATAGAAACATAATTTGATTTCACAGCACGATTAACTGGACTGTTATGATGAACTAACCACCATCACTATTTAATAATGTGGTCAGAGTGTTTTAAACAAATTACTAACTGATTACTAGATGTTCTGATTGGTAGCATTGTGTTGTGTTTTTGCTAATCTGTTGTGAGTGTTTTTAAGATGCTATTATATAATTGTTAAGATGCTCCGAGGGTTTTTAGTGCATTATGAAATGCTTGCTATTATGTTCTGATTGTTAATCATGTTGTTGAGTGTTTTTAATGTGTCTTAGGATGTTAATTATATGATTGCTAAGATGTTCTGAGTGTTGGCAATTGCTAAGGTGTTCAAAGGATAGATATTTACATAGAATCCTCATTAGCAGCTGTTCCTATGGGCTGCTATACATAAACTATACACCATATTGGAACGGTCAAACAATAAGCCATGGTGTTCAAACCATTTTTACCAGATTACTGCATGTTTATGAAGGTGATGTTTTGTACTGAGTGTGCGAAGTGTGCGAAACACAAATGCGTCAAGTTACACGCCAAAGTTCACTAAAGTTAGAGGCTTGTTCAAATCCTAGTATGAGCAGCAGTAATAGAGATGCCTTCCTTATAACAAGCACCAATAAAACACAGCAATATTTTATTTGTGATCTTCAAAGCCAGAAGACTCCCTATCTGTCATTATGTTTGGTTTTGCTCGGAGAACGTGCTTTATTTAGGGTCTGCTTCAGTAAACATTTAATTATTTTGGCAGATGTGTCTGATGACGAAGACACAGAGATTGTCAATAACATCATCCGTGAAGAGAAGAGAGCGAGAAGTGAGAAGAATTTCATAAACAGAGGATGAGAGTATTAAAAACTGGAGGATTATGACAAGAGGTATAAAATGGGATTGCCAGAATTTTCATACTTTCTGCAACACGGCGGATCGTCCTCACTCTACATCAAACAGAAAATTGAGGGGCAAAATTCATCAGTTTGGCAACTAGGAAGGCATCTGCCATCAGTGAGATTAGCAAAGCACTGGAGTCTGCTGCACAACTGATACAACTGCAATGACAAACAGCAGGTGAATTGGCCGCGGGGAATCAGACATGATTGGATGATGGCAAAGCCAAGGCTACCTGATTTCACCTAATCACACACGTCTTTACCAGCAGATGATGCTACTCATCTACAGTACTTTAACTCTTTCCCTGCCACTGACAGATTCGATTTAGCGACGCACCACCAAAGGGAGGGATTTTTTTTTCTTTTACATTCAACCAGTGTTACGATGGCTTTCACTATTCTAGACTGTTTGTGCTGCCTCTAAATAGTCCAATCAGCGACGAGTCACGTTTTGTGTAGTACCGCCCCTTTTTGGGCGATTTCTGTCAAACTGGGAATCGCACCGAGTGCTCTCATAGACTTCAATTCAAAGAATTTTTTTTCAAACTGTAGTAGAGTTGTGACGTTCGCGAACGAACCGATTCTTTTGAACGGCTCATAAACATGAACGATGGGAGCCGAGTCGCGGCTGGAGGGGAGCCGTTCTTTCTGTCGTTCTTTTTTCCTATGCGTGTTTCACACAGATGCACACAAATGAGCTCCTCCGCGAGACAGAACAGTTATAGGGGGAGGGGTGCACCCAGCGCAGGCCAACCCTTTATAGCGTTATGTTATTAGTTATTAGTTGTGCATGTTCATTGCAGCCCACTTTATTATTGTTCATTGACTTGAAGGGGCTGATGTCCTATTTGCAAATTTTACAGTAGTAATAGTATGTAGTATGTAGACATTTCCATTTTATTTATTCTAATTTTATCTACTTTAAATATTTTTTGTTTTCTATCAAAATGTTCTTGTGTGATAACAATGTTCTTGTGTGAAAGTGTTTGTAGTAAAAGCTGTTTTGCACAGAAATTCATTGCAGCCGGCTTTGTTTTTGATGTTTATTTGAGTAGGTATTGTATGAATAACATAAGTCAACATAGCTTTACACACACACACACTTTGTACTAAAGGTAAATACAAAATAGTGATGTCACTGTCTAAGCAGAGGGATTTGTGCAACCCTATGGAATATAGTCCACACATGACAAATGAGGTAATAATCAATATTTCAGAATAATTCAAACTCAGATATTGGTGTGTGATATCTGAGTTTTAATTATTTGGCTACAAATCTCACCTCATTTTTCCTCCCAGTAATTATTTCCAGGATAAACTGAGATGCCCCCAAGCTGGCTTCTTAAAACTGACTAAATATTTAAAAAGAGCCAAAAGAGCCGTTCTTTTGAACGGCTCTTTGAAAGGAACGGATCGCGAAGATCCGGATCCCCTCAAAGAGCCATAAATCCCATCACTAAACTGTAGCCACTGCAATGCAATCTCAATGAGTTTTAGGAGAGCTAGCCCTAACGTGCTTTCGTCATCGTGCGTAACCTTAACTTGTGCAACGACTGGTGGGAACACTGACATCCAATAATATTTAAAAACGATTGAATTTTAAAAAGAAGAAAAAAAGAAAAAGAAAAACTACCGCCCCTTTTTGGGCGATTTCTGTCAAACTGGGAATCTCACCGAGTGCTCTCATAGACTTCAATTCAAAGAATTTTTTTTTCAAACTGTAGCCACTGCAATGCAATCTCAATGAGTTTTAGGAGAGCTAGCCCTAACGTGCTTTCGTCATCGTGCGTAACCTTAACTTGTGCAACGACTGGTGGGAGCAGAGCTAAAACAATATCACACCACTGTAAGAGGTCTTAAAAATAGAAAGGCTATTAAGACCGATCTTGTACTTTCTAAATAGTTGTTGTTTAATTTGATCCTTTTATGTAATTTGGTCTGGTTTTTTTTTTTTTTGTGTTTATTGTTTGTTTTGTATGCCTGTTTTAGTAGTGTATTTGTGTATCAACCTTGGCATAAACAGATGTTGTTGTATTGTATTGTTAATACTGAATAAAAAAAAAATAAAAAAAAAAAAAAATAAAAAACGACTGGTGGGAACACTGACATCCAATAATATTTAAAAACTATTGAATTTTAAAAACAAGAAAAAAAAAAACAAGAAAAACTACCGCCCCTTTTGGGCGATTTCTGTCAAACTGGGAATCGCACCGAGTGCTCTCACAGATTTTTTTTTCAAACTAGCCACTGCAATGCAATCTCAATGAGTTTTAGGAGAGCTGGCCCTAACGTGCTTTCGTCATCGTGCGTAACCTTAACTTGTGCAACGACTGGTGGGAACACTGACATCCAATAATATTTAAAAACTATTGAATTTTAAAAACAAGAAAAAAAAAGAAAAACTTTTATATCTGTATCAAATGTAAAAAAATAAAAAAAATAAACAGAGAGACGGGGACAACTATGCCTTTGTCAGCTGAACTTGATCGACATCACGGTGAACATTACCTCAGCATAGATTAATTCTATCGTGTCATTGAAAGAAATACCATTCATTCATCGTAGCAATAAGGATAAGTTGGCAATTAAATAATTAGGACAACCATGACCAAATTTAAAGATCAAACAAGTATCTACAAAGGACGGGAAGTTGTATAAACGAGGATTTTCGATGACTTGGTATGAGCGGAGAAAAAGGCTGCGAAGTAGCTGACGCTTAAAGGTACAAGGTTGTATGACCTGCCACTGGAGGGCGCACTACCAAAACAATAACAATCGCGTGGTTTGATGACGCTAAGAAGGAGCATGAAATGATGGGATTTGTAGTCTTCTACCCAACCGCTGACGGCCATCAATCAGACGGAAAGATAAATCATGGTTTTAACGCGAGTTCAACGATTTGCGTGAGTAGATTACGTACAAAGTCTATGCAAAGACGCGATCAGACTGGATCAGACGCGTCCTCGCGTTGTTCTAGAGACGCGATGCCCCGCGTTTGGCTATATGCTCCATAATACTAATATTGTTGATCATTATAATAGCATACGTTTTCTGTAAAGATACGAATCAAAACAACTCACCTGTCGAGTAAAACACAAGCGAGATCGGCATCTCTTTCTAGTTGAAGTTTGTCCCAAACTCTTCTTGGGTCGTTCGGTTGGCCCGTACGCTTACGTTTACGGGAGCTGTCCTTGTCGACAGAACTAGCGGCAGATGGTAAACAGTAATTATGTTCCATAAATAAGTAACACAATCCAACATTAAACGTGCAAGAAGTGGTAAATAAGGGACTGCTTGAAGCAAGCTAGACACTACTTCCGCATTTGTCCATGACACTGTTGTCATGTGGTTTCTACGTCAGTAAAGGCGGTCACAAAGGGTAACTGACGTCATTGACAAGCGACTGCACTGCCCCGTGTCACTGTCTAGAAAGGGAATTTTCTCATGATTTACAAGTAGTTGAAAACATTAGAGATATTGTTAGTAATCAGCTGGACAAAAAAAGTTTAAGTAAAAAAAAAAGTAAAACGTTTTTTTTTTTTTTGGAAAAACCACATCCTGGCGTCAGTCTTCATTTGCTGCTGAATTGTGTTAACATGTATAAACATAAGGAGAGCAAGAGATTGATTCCTAATATCAGTTTATTTTTAATTAATAATATAGTAGTTCAGTTTCCTTTACATCTTTAACTAGCCGTTAATTTATCAATTGAATCGGTGACCTTTCCTCATTAATCGAGCAAACATTTGTTTAAACATTACGTTCTGTTAATCCTAAAGTAGTGAAAACTGCATCTTAAGTTTATATTCATCATATGGGTCCTCCTAAGATGTAAATGTATTACTTTTTTTTTTTTTTTGTTAACCTGGCAACACATCATTGACAATTAACCATGGTTTCACATGAAAAAAAAATAAAAAAAATAAATTAAATGTATGTAAAATAAAATAAATAAAGGTTACTAGTTAAACTATGCTTACCACAAATTAACTATGGTTTTATACTGATTAATAAGAAAGAAAGAAGATTCACGAACCCGCTCTGAATCAAATGATTCGCAATGCGACTGGAGCGCTTCGAAACAGTGAATCATTTAACTGGTTCGGAGTTTCGAAAAGCTCATTAACTACATGGTTTTTAAAATCATCACAATCCATGAAAGTGAAAATGAATGGCTCTTTTGAACTGCTAGCGAATCACTTGATCTGAATGATCGAAGTCACGGGTTTGAATCAATCGGAGCGATTCCAGCGTAAATGATTCACTCAATTGAATCGGTTCGTCTGTTCCTCTTATCGCGTCTTTACGTCTTTAGTCATGTTTACACGACACTGTCAACACTACTGGCTTAGATCGATAATGGTATGAAATTAATGGAAATAAGTGAAAAATTATGGATGTTTACAAATAAAACGTCTCTTCAGAAGTTCTGCACGGTAGGAGGCGCTATTACACATATTTTGAAAGAGACTGAATCACGGACCAAAACACTGCAAAGAAGCAGAAACAAGCCATCGCGTGTAAATGCACATATACAACTAGCGCGATAGTTATTTTATAAAGTAAAAAGTAACATACATTATTATTCACAGGTGTGATCCTGTAAAAGCAGTTATTAGCACATATATTCTCAAGTTTCGATATAAATGCTCCTTTTGTAAACTATCAGTTGAAGATATTGGAACATTTATTTCGTCTATTGTACGATTATTTAACTATTATTTTTCTACATTCATTTTTTTCCATTTCATTTTGGGTTGACTTTAAAATAGACATGCCATAAAAAAATTAAACAAAGCCCTTCATTTCTAAACTCGTGATATTTTACTTTGTTTTCGAAACCCATATTTTTCTGAAAAAAAAAAAACATTATTAAACCTAATTATTTTACAAAGTTTTATATTCATGTAAAAAAAAATAAAAAATAAAAGAAACCTGTATTACCTTTTTTTCTTTTTTTTTTTTTACCTTAAACCAGGTACTGGAAGCTTTAGCACTGTGTGCAGGTGCCAAGTCCTGTTGGAAAATGAAATCTGCATCTCCATAAAGTTGGTCAGCAGCAGGAAGCATGAAGTGCTCTAAAACTTCCTGATATACTGCTGTGTTGACCTTGGACCTCAGAAAACACAGTGGACCAACACCAGCAGATGACTTGGCACCATGCAAAATGGAAATGCCAAAGGAAATGCAAAATGTACTTTCATCAGAGAACATAACTTTGGACCACTCAGCAGCAGTTCATTCCTTTTTGTCTTTAGACGCTTCTGACGCTGTCTGTTGTTCAGGAGTGTCTAGACACAAGGAATGCGACAGCTGAAACCCATGTCTTGCATACGTCTGTGTGTAGTGGTTCTTGAAGCTGCAGTCCACTCTTTGTGAATCTCCCCCACATTTTTGAATGAGTTTTGTTTCACAATCCTCTCCAGTGTGCGGTTATCCCTATTGCTTGTACACTTTTTTTCTACCACATATTTTCCATCCCTTCACCTCTCTATTAATGTGCTTGGACACAGAGCTCTGTGAACAGTCAGCCTCTTTTGCAATGACCTTTTGTGTCTTGTCCTCCTTGTGCAAGGTGTCAGTGGTCGTCTTTTGGACAACTCTCGAGTCAGCAGTCTTCCCCATGATTGTGTAGCCTACAGAACTAAACTAAGAGACCATTTAAAGGCTTTGCAGGTGTTTTGAGTTAATTAGCTGATTAGAGTGTGGCACCAGGTGTCTTCAATATTGAACCTTTTCACAATATTCTAATTTTCTGAGAGACTGAATTTGGGATTTTCCTTAGTTGTCAGTTATAATCATCAAAATTAAAAGAAATAAACATTTGAAATATATCAGTCCGTGTGTAATGAATGAATATAATATACAAGTTACTCTTTTTGAATGGAATTAGTGAAATAAACTTTTTGATGATATTCTAATTATATAACCAGCACATGTATATATATATATATAAGTGTGTGTGTGTGTGTTTTGATCATTGTTCTGAATTTGCTCCAGGCATAACCTTTTATAAAAACTTGATTTTCTAATTTTTTTGCTCAAAATGTTGCCCTTTCTATTAAACTTACCCACTTTCACGTGTTTATTAAAAAGAACGCATGAATCTAGAATAAAAGTTTTGTTTGTTTGTTTACATAAGCAGAGGTTCTGTTATTTTTGACAAATTGCATGTTAAGGTATTCATGCAACAAAACACTCTTCTGGGGGCCATGCAATGTTTGTGAAAATGATCAAACATTCAGGCGCTGGCTTGAAACTTAAAAAGAGTGAGTCAACATTCACATCTGACTTTCATAACATGCTGTATTTTAAAGTGAATCAGAATATTCAACGAGTAAGTTGATTTTATCCATCAAGAACTGATTGGATCGTGAGCAGTGGGCGTCAGAAATCAGGAGTCAGAATGTGAGTTAGTGAGTTTGGTTTGGTCCAGCTCCGTCTCCTCATCTGTTGCCTACAGCAGTCTCCCAGTGATGAACACTGCCTCCATCACTTGAACCTTACAGTTTAAACACGCAATCATTTATTCATTTCACATGTGGAATTATTACATGTGCTAGGTGTGATTTTGCATTTACCATCAGTGAAAATTTTGTTCAAAACTATGTTTTTTTTATGTTTTCACTTTTGTTCAATTTAATGCGAACGTAATGAAATAAGATAATCATTTCTTAATATTACTTGTCCCAGATTTCTTAAACAGTAGAGTATCACAGTTTCCACAAAAAAATTGTGCATATTTTATCAAATAAATGCAGCCATTAAGAGACTCCAAAAAATATCAGTAGTGTATGCAAAAAAAATAAATAAAAATGTTTTATGGTTTCCCCTTCACCCAAAACATTTTTTTTCCACAATAGTCAATCCTGGCTCACTTTATATAAAGCTACATTATGGATTGTGAAATTGAAAAAAAAAAAAAATAATAATAATAATAAAATGACTTGATTGCAGGCGACTCTTGGACTTTTTGAAAACGTATTACTTAAATATATAGTTAAATGCTATCGCTATTGCATATACCTACAGTTATTGCCATAACCTTTATTAAATTTACATGACCAATTGCCAAGATTTCAACAAAAGCCTAAAACAATCCCTAACCAGTTATTTGGCTATGCATTGATTATATCTCTTCCCTTAAGACCTAGACGTCGTCAGCTGGAAAGATGATTCAAATCCTTACATAAGACAAAGACAAGATATACGCACTCAAAAAGTATACAGGGTCAGATTTGATTTCTTAGTCATTTTTTTTTTCGTCACATTACAGCAACATGGGTCACTTCTTCCTCTCGATCTGATGACAGTACAGTTTCTGAGATGTGATGTTTCTGAAACATGTGTGATGAATTATATAACATAACCAACCCAGCAGTGCACAGACAGATCATGTTTCATGCATGATCAGTTTTTTTGAATGCATGTGTGTTTAGAGCTACTTTAACCCATTGCATGGTAGAAATCATGACCGAAAGAGCACATGATAAAAACAGCGCACTTATATTTTGCATAGGCTTTGATATTAGGGTTAGAACAGCCAGACAGTAAACTGTACTGCTACTGTAAGTGTGATATCTGCTGTAGATGATTACACATCTGTCATTTCATCCTCCATGTCGTCTCCCTCCGCTTCACCTTCCTCCTCCTCCTCCTCTTCCTCCTCCTCTGATGTCATATCCGCTTCCTGCACCTGGGACATGCACTTCTGACAGGAACAGATGAATAAGTAATTCTCCCTGAAAACCAGAGGGAAAGATGATGTGGTTTAAACGAGAGTCACAATTCAGTCTCTGTTTGAAACAGCATTAGCTTATACTTTCAGTCAAACACACACACACACAATAAAAATTAATGTAAGAACTGTTACGCAGCTCTCGTTTACGAAGTATTTCAAGAGTCATACAACAGATCTGTGACAGAAATACAGGGTAAGTACTCTATAAAAAATATTTGGGTTGTTTCAACCCACCTTTGGGACAAATATGGACTAACCCAGCTTTTGGGTTACATTTTTAACCCTAAATATTTTATCCATATTTGACCAAACTCATTTATCACATTAATGTGAATAGGATCATCTTGTGCCGTATTTATATAAAGCACAATGAGAAAGAAATCAATTTAAATAAATCAAGGTTTCTTAAACTGGGGTTTGTGAAGAAACGAGCTAATGATGAATTAAAATCATAAAAAACAAGTGATTTTAAAACAGCGAAATCAAAATAAAACACTAACAAACTAAAAAAAAAAAAAAAAGATGAAATCTTGTATTTGTTTTCCTGCCGTGAACATGCAAATGTGTTACTTAAGTACTAAATTATTAACATATCACGTAAAAAGTTTGATTAGGAGTATTTTAAAGTGTGATACAATTTAATTAAAACTGATCCAGATTAAAGTTACCCAGCACAGTAAATACGTACATAAATATATACTTTATTTTAAGATGTCCTTGCTCCACTCTAATAATACATCATAAAAGTACCGAGAAATTTTAATTAACTACATGCACTTACAACACGGTTTGAATTAGCATGCAATTATGCATAATTCCTTGTTATTATACCAGTAAGACGTGTGTAACAAGGACACCTGGAAATAAAGTGTCACCTGAAATCCGAATACAAAGGTTTGAATGCTGAATATTAAATCTTTCACACTCAAGTGTTCGGTCCAAGTTTAGATAAATAATATGCATCAGATCCGAGGGAGGTTGGTCTCAGATCTCGACCTCAGAGACCGGTGATTCTTCTCAAGGTGAAGAATATAATAAAGCCTCACTGGAGCTGCTGCGTGAGAACAAGGCCAGCGATGGTCTCTGGAGCCGAGCCGGTTCACACTGAATCCTTAAACTAGGGATTGCACTGGTTTACCTCAAGATCTTGTGCCGGCTGTGACGACTGCGGTCTCTCTGGCAGACGTCCAGGTAGCTGATACAGATCTCCTGCAGAAACACATCACACAATCAGCAACGAAGCAATGCTGTCCTTATTTTATCACAGTTACTTGAGGAACCAAGGGAACCGAGTTGTGCAGAAATGATAGGTTTTCGGTTTTATTGTTTGTCAGTGGTCTTACTTCTTTCCACTAACAGAGCACACTTCAAATTCATACTATTCATTAATTCGTCTCCTTTCTTTTTACGGGAGTTTCTTCCGCTCATCAAGGGTGCATTTAATTATTTTTTCTATTTTAATATGCATTAATAAACTGTGATTTATTTCGGTGATGCGCAGCTGTATTTTCAGCATCATTACTCCAGTCTTCAGTGTCACATGATTTAAAGGATATTAAAATAGAAATCATTGTATTATATTGTAATGACATTTTGCAAGATTACAGATTTTTTTTTCTCATCATTATCAATGTTGAGAACAGTTCATATTTCAGAGGAAACTGTGATGCATTTTATTTTTGCAGGATTCACAGATTAACAGAAAGTTCAAAAGAACTGAATTTATTTACTCTCGCTTTCCATCAATATAATGCTTCCTCGCTAAATATATAAATCAACGGTAGTGCAAAATTTTCCCCATTTAATTCTACGTCCCTGCAATTGCAACCTAACCTCAAATCGAATTCAGGAACCGAACTGGAATTTAAAAAGCATTCATAGGTAACCTTATAAAAATGCATAACCCTCTCGTTCTTAACTACAATGTGAATTCAGTGCAGAAAGCCATTAGAGATCCACAATAAGCTGTCATGCACTGCATGTCTAATATGATAAAAAATAACTCTGTGCAACATGAACAGTATTGCACCGTGAATGCACGCTTTTTCAATCTATAAGAAAACTGCTCTTGAGTCTAAACTGTCGAAACGGAAACACTCAAGGCTTTCGAACACATTACGAGCCTCAGCTTAGCATCTATGATCTAAGATGCTCGTCTGACCTCTCCAGGGCCGATGTCACTGAGAGCGTTGAGGTGGAGGAGGAAGTTATTGTCAGGAAAAGACGCCTCGGCGTTGGGAACGCAGCTGTGGTTACCTGTGAACACAGGAAACACTCATAAATCTTCCCCTCTCTTTTTGAGGAGCACAAAAACAGGCTTCATTAACAAAGCTGACGCCTCAAAGCTAACTTGCATGCAAGAATTAATACTGAAAGACACGCCAACACGAATAAAGACGGTTCTCACAAGAGCTCTGCAGCAGGAAAAGACCAGAGCCCTCGCAGTTGAGGAAATCGCCGGTTTCTGCGAAAAAAAAAACAAAACATGGATTTATTTCACACTTTTGCATGAAACAATCACACTTCACGTAGTGGTCACAAGGCACCAGATGTCTAACACAGAGATATGCATGGTGTACAGATCAATGAGCTTTATAAAAAGGTTAAAAATGACCTTTGTCGATGTCCTTGTACAGCTGGTCGATGAAAGCGTCCAGTTGCTCCCTCTGCTGGCCGGGAAGCTCCAGCGCATCACACGCATGAACCCACTGACTCAGAGAACTACAGAGGAATATTACTCTACTGCACACTTGTGTACGCTAAAAATAAGTTTGCATTGAGGGGATATTACCTGGTGCCAATACCCTGACCGTTGGTCCCGACGAGGGCAAACAGAGAGCGAAACCCTTCAGGAGTGAACCACTGTAACAAAGAACAGAGTCGCTCTCATTCACACTCCATTACATGACATAAAGCAGTGATAAATCACAGATACACTGTCTGTTTGACCAAATAACTGTGTAAGTTATCACTATATTATCAGATATTGTATTTAAGAAAATATACATTAGACTTCAAAATTTGTGTTTGGTAATATTTCATTAACTCTTTATAATAAGGTCGCATTAGTTAATGCATTAGCTAAAAATGTGCAAGATGTATTTATTAATCTTAGTTAACATTAGTAAATTAAAATATGACTGTTCACTGTTAGTTCATGTTAGCCCAGATCCAGGAATGCATTAACTAACATCAATGAACTGTACATTTATTACAGTGTTTATTAATAAAAATACAGTCGTTCGTTGTTAATGTACAGTGCATTAAATGTTAACAAGCACAACTTTTGATTTTAATAATGCATAGTGAATGTTGGAATTAATATTACAATTAATAAACGCTGTAGAAGTGTTGTTTATTCTTAGTTCGTGTTAAATAAAGGAGTTAACTAATGGATTTATTATTAGAATTATCAATGCAATGCTTTTTTTGGGGCCGGTGATACTTTTTTCAGGATTTTTTGATGGATAAATAACATTTGTTCAAAATATGAACCTTTTCTAACAAGATTAATCTTTGCTATCACTTCTTAACAATTTAACACAATCTTGCTGAATAAAAGTTTTAATATCATTAAAAAAAAAAAAAAGAAAAAGAAAGAATAAAAAATGCACTGACCCCAAACTTTTGAAAATATTTATATTTTTAAGAAATGCTCTTCTTTTTATCCATCAAAGAATCCTGAAATAAAAGTATCATGGGTTCCAAAAAATTATTATTATTATTATTATTATTATTATTATTATTATTATTATTATTATTGTTATTAATAATATTAATTTCCAGCACTGATAATAAATCATCATATTAGAATGATTTCTGAAGATCAGAAGACTGGAGAAATGATGCTGAAAATTCAGCTTTGCATCAGATAAATAAATTACATTTTAATATATATTCAAATAGAAAATTGTTATTTTACATCACAATAATATTTAACAATATTACAAATTTTTCTTGTATTTTTGATCAAATAAATGAAGTTTTGATGAACTTTAAAACTTCTTTAAAAATCATTCTGATCCAAACTTTTGACCGGTAGAGTACACAAAATATTATTATTAGTTTTTTTTTAATCTTACCAACCCCAAACGTTTGAACGGTGATGTATGTGACACTTTTGCTTCTTAAATAAATCAGTAAAGACAGATGAAGCGCGATACAGACACCTGACTGAGTCGATCCTCGTACAGCGCGGTGGAGAACAGATTTCGCAGCAAAGACAGCTGTCCCTGAAAAACAACAACACAGTTAGTGACTTAAGATGTGAATCAATATCTTGCATTGGAGAAATCATTCATTTGTCAGTACCACCCAATTACAAAACCTCTCCGAACAGGCAAGAGTGATCTGAAGCATGACATTGAGATCTAATCAAATTAGCGGAGTCAAAAGTCTATACATGTACCTGAAACTTCTCTCCTAACAATTTATGAACTATTTCCTCCTCTTCGTTTGCGGAGCGACTGCAGAAATGAGAGAACAACCTCTGCCAGCGCTCCTTATCTTGAGCCTGAAAAAAAATTATTTCACAATTACTTATGAATGCCACTGAATTAAAAACATGAAAAAGAT
This sequence comes from Carassius carassius, assembly GCF_963082965.1. Taxonomy (NCBI): domain Eukaryota; kingdom Metazoa; phylum Chordata; class Actinopteri; order Cypriniformes; family Cyprinidae; genus Carassius; species Carassius carassius. The sequence continues at coordinate 1,505,412 of NC_081787.1, read as the reverse complement.
CATTGCAAATATCACAACACTGATTTGTTTTTGTTTGTGGCTCTCTCAAAATTCAGAACTTTAAGATTAATAAAAAACACAGTTATCTCTTCAGTGGAGGAAACAAGATTCCATTATTACTAAAAATGAATTTATGTAAACAATCATCTTTTTAGACGATTATTTAGATCAATAAGAAAAAAAGTTACCTGCTTGATGCTGGCCACCATCTTTGCCATTATCATGATACTAGATGTTTCCGGAGGGTAGTGCATGCTCCTGGATAAAATGCAAAAAATACAAATAAAATAAAGAGTCAAGCATTTCAAGACCTTTGCACCAGCAGCCTTCAAACCGACCCATCTGCAAAACCTCTCTAATGTTCTGCATACAGATGAAACGCTTTCATATTTCACATCATGTTTATAGTGAGCAAAAAGATCATCAATATTATCACCGTATCTCTTTTTGTTTGCATAAACATTAAAATAATAACATTAAAAATGATGGTCGGATTTAAAACAAACAGAAAATATTGGTTGGGCGACTTATAAGATAACGTTCCACATGCTCAAGTAAAAAAAAAAAAATTTTTATAAAATGATAAACCTTATATTCCAGCCTTGAAATCAAGTTTAGGAAAAGAAAGAATCAAAATGAACCATTATATGGATTTTAAAACAATTCTACATAGGCTCCTTATAATCCAAAGCGTTTTCAAATGAAAATGTAACTCCTCTGTCTGACAGCAGGTGGCACTGTCTGGACTTCAGCGTGGTTTATGGTGATATTTTCAGTGTATGAGAGAATATTTACCGCCAGGCGTCCTGCAGTTTGTTGAGCGGATGATCAGGATCCTGATGTGACGAGCCGAGACACAGGAGCCGGTGATACTGCTCCCATGCAGCCTGTCGGCACTCAACACTACAGTACACCACCTGAACACACACTCAACACTTCAGTACATCACCTGAGGAGATCACATTATATTCTGAACAACAGACATTAGGTCAAATCTCAACATATTATGAAGCACCTCCTGAATCAAACACTAGATGACATCAGGACAGCATGGTGTGTACCTGACAGTGAGGACAGGCCTGGTGTCGATCCGGATGCACTTTACACAGCTCCGGATGAGGCAGACTGAGAGCCGGAAGACCGCTCAAGCGTCTGGCGTTCTCCTCCGCCGTCTCCAGAGCACGCAGACAGTGCTCACACGCTGAACACGGGACAGGAAACACAGCAGAAACAGAAGGATATCACCTACACCCCATTACCTAAACTCGATACTTGAGAGTTGTGTGTCTGTAGAAGCTCAATGAACGGAGCGTTATAGTGCGTCCCAAAGAGATCACTGGGAAATCACTTTCACAGACTTTTCCATGAACTGTTTCCTCCTGATGGAGAGACCTGGCCACCTCAGTCCCAGCAGCCCTTAGCCATCCATCTTCAACAAACAACTGAAAACACATCGCTGCCTGTCATCTTTATCTGAGCCTCGAACTCTAACACACTCTGTTCTTACTGCTTATTCTATTTGTTTAAAGAAAAGCCTCTAACACTAGCATTTTCTATTCTTTTGACTAGGTTTGTTTTTATTTAGAAAATGACTAACACTAGCATTTCTATTCTTTTTCTATTATTGTCACTTATTTTTATTTTTAAAATGACCATCTAAGTCTTGCATTTCTATTATTTTTCTATTCTATCTTCATGATTTCTTTTGTATTTATTATAAAAAAGACTCTAAAACTAGCATTTGCTATTCTTTTGACTAGTTTTATTTTTATTTAAAAAATGACTAACTAGCATTTCTATTCTTTTCTATTCTTTTTATTTTTTAAAATGACCATCTAAAACTAGCATTTCTATTCTTTTTCTATTATTTTATTTTTAAAATGACCATCTAAATCTAGAATTTCTATTATTTTTCTATTCCATCTTCATGTTTTCTTTTGTATTTATTATAAAAAAAGACTCTCTAAAACTAGCATTTGCTATTCTTTTGACTAGTTTTATTTTTATTTTAAAAATGACCATCTAACACTAGCATTTCTATTATTTTTCTGTTATTTTCACTTATTTTTTATTTTAAAAATGACCATCAAACACTAGCATTTCTATTCTTTTTGTATTATTTTCACTTATTTTTACTATAAGAAAAGACTCTCTAAAACTAGCATTTTCTATTATTTTTCTATTCTAGCTTCTTGTTTTATATTTACTATGAAAGAAATGACAATCTAACAAAAGCATTCTCTGTTATATATATTGCAAAACGTCTTTTATCCCATAAAACATGATCAAGTGATGTATCTGTAGACTCACCTCTGTATTTGTACAAAGCATTCCACAAGAACTGAGATGAGACCAGAGGCTGCTCGATAAAAATAGTGTCACCCTTCTTGAAAGGTCTTTTGGCGAATAATCCTTTGCCCTGAGGAGAAATAATTTAATAGTTACAAAATTACATATTAGCGTTTGCTGTCTAGAGCATGTCCTTATGCACGACTTAATTTTAGCGCGCGTGCATTTGATTATTTGGCACAGATTACATATTTTGGCATGAGATGAGACTCCGCCGGCAGTACAATCAAAGAAAACCCGCTTAATAAACACAACACAGCTCTATTATCTGAGGAGGATGGGTCTCTATCATGGTGTAACCGTTCCATACCTTGACTTTATCGATAAATCGAGCCTCCACGCTATTACTGGCTTTGGCAGGATCCACGCAGCGAGAAAACCTGTCATCCACGGGCGCCGCCATGTTGGATATTTACATATTGACCTCCAACCTCTCGGCTTGACCAATGGTGTACGAGTACGAGTCTCTGACGATTTAAAAAGATTTATTCTGGAAGACAATTTTGGTGCTGCATGTCTTTTTTAAAATAAATAAATAAATGCTACGCTTTAAAGAGAAGGTTTATCTGGTACTGCCTAATAAAAACGTAAAACTGTGGCACTGGAGTGCGGGGCAACTCAACCGTAACTAGTGACGTGAATGAATCGTTCTAGTGAATGAATGAATCTTTCTGAATCGGATCTTTTGCATTAAGCACAGTTAAAGAACAAATGAAACATCGCGGTAATATATAACTTGAATACACACACGGATTTTAATGAGTTGCGCTTTATTAAAACTATATTTAGATTCTTAATCACTTGTGTGTGTATTTTTGAGCAGAATCAGGGTTGCAACAAGTTGTACCGGAAAACATAGATTAACAATAAACACCCTTATTAACTCAATTAAAATTTGATTGGAATGTTTTAGAACAGGGACAGCGAAATTACAGCATGTAAAGACAATTAAATTATGTACTTAAAAAATAATTCATTACTGACTCCAAATTACATGGAAAATTGGTAATATAATCAGACTACTGTTTGATTACTTTTGACCAAACTTGTTTATTTAAATACAAGAATGAATTTAATGAAAAGCAAATAATTAATAAAGTCTTAAAATTTTACAATTTAAATAAATAAAAAAATATCAAAATAAAACACTTACTAAAAACTAAATATTTGACCAGCATGTCATGTGACAAATTAAATATAGGCCTTTTAGATGAAAGAGGTTCAGATCAAAATAAGTTTGGGAATGCCTGCATTACATGAAATATATATATATTTTTTTTTTAATACCGTGAATTTGTGCATTTGAAAGACAAAATCCTTACAAAGACACAGTATGCATGTTTAAATAACCCACTGAGCGATAATTCAAATAAAAAAATTAGTCGTTTACATCAGTAGTTGATGCAGTATTGAAATGCTAAGAAAACACTTCTTAAAACTGAAGTGATTTTTGTAAATCCAGTGGTCAAGTCCTGTGGACTTATAATTTTCCGTGTAATTATAGCCACCTGACTATAGTGACTGGAGTCAGGGAGAATCAATAAATTATAAACAATTAAAAAAGATTATTTGAGTCTCATTCCCAGGAATCTGAGCAGTGTGTTAGGACACAGTCTGCAGTACACACTAGTCCTCCTAAAAAGAACATGAACGCACACACAGCCTTCAAGAAGAGCCATCGCAGAGCAGCGGACCGCTGGGACTTCAGAGGCGCTCAGATGTGGACTGCAGCATCCCGTCGCCGTGGCAACTGTTGCTACGGCGGATGCAGAGTCAGGATGCTCATCATCAGTCTTGGCCATTTCAGAGCTAGAAGCACCACAGCAAGAAATACCAGTGTATGGCATCATTAGTGCACAATTAAAATAGTGAGAAAATCAAGATTAGTGTCCGAACAGCTTTCCATAGAAAACAATGCAAAATACACTTCTGTATAACTTCTGTATAAATATTAAGAAAATTATTAGACTTTTAATAGCCACCAGTATACACAAAGTTTTTGCCATGAAGATGAGGTCAGTTATACAGTTAAACTCTGGAACTATATTTTTATTGTTATCTTTATAGTTATATGCAACCGGGCCCTGCACTTTATCTGACTACACTCCAAAGTCTCCAGTTAACGACTCACTGATTCAAATGATCCGGTCAGAGCGAGTCTCCAGTTAACGACTCACTGATTCATATGGTCCGGTCAGAGTGAATCTCCAGCTAACGACTCACTGATTCATATGGTCCGGTCAGAGTGAATCTCCAGCTAACGACTCACTGATTCATATGATCCGCTCAGGGCAAGTCTCCAGTTAACGACTCACTGATTCATATGATCCGCTCAGGGCAAGTCTCCAGTTAACGACTCACTGGGTGCTTCTCAATTCTTATTTGTGCATCCTCGTTTCCTCTCCTCGCTTCCTTTCCTCGCGTCTCAGCTCCGCCCCCTGTAGGATGCGAGGGAAGGCTGCAAGGAAAAGACGCGAGGACGGAGGGATCGAATGAAAGCTTTTTTTTACACATTGGAATCCTTGATCACTCGAGCGTCACTTCGTTGCGTCATAAGCAGCGCTCAGAGGATCTGCCCTCATGTTGTTGAAATTTGTTTATTTAAGAAATTCATAATAAATAATAATAAAGAAAGATACCCTGTTGAAATATGTGAGGTGTGTGGTTTATATAAACTGCAAAAGTAAAGTAGAAATCAAAATTATTGTGACCGATGTGAAGGGGGAGGAGAATTTATACGTGCGTCACGTTTTAGTCGATAAAACTCTTCCGCATAGGATGCACCTGTGTATCCTCGCTCATGACTCCTCTGGAAGCCTCCTCACTCCTCGATCCTCGACTCCTCGCGGTGCAATTAGAGAATTGAGATGTCCTTCAAGATGGCTGAGCTCGATCGGTTTCCGGGTCATAGGATAGAGGACGGAGGAGAGAGGAGACGAGGAGGGATATTGAGAAGCACCCACTGATTCATATGATCCGCTGAGGGCAAGTCTCCAGTTAACGACTCACTGATTCATATGATCCGCTCAGAGCAAGTCTCCAGTTAACGACTCACTGATTCATATGATCCGCTCAGAGCAAGTCTCCAGTTAACGACTCACTGATTCAAATGATCCGCTCAGAGCAAGTCTCCAGTTAACGACTCACTGATTCATATGATCCGCTCAGAGCAAGTCTCCAGTTAACGACTCACTGATTCATATGATCCGCTCAGAGCAAGTCTCCAGTTAACGACTCACTGATTCAAATGATCCGCTCAGAGCAAGTCTCCAGTTAACGACTCACTGATTCAAATGATCCGCTCAGAGCAAGTCTCCAGTTAACGACTCACTGATTCAAATGATCCGGTCAGAGCAAGGGTGCTTCTCAATTCTTATTTGTGCATCCTCGTTTCCTCTCCTCGCTTCCTTTCCTCGCGTCTCAGCTCCGCCCCCTGTAGGATGCGAGGGAAGGCTGCAAGGAAAAGACGCGAGGACGGAGGGATCGAATGAAAGCTTTTTTTACACATTGGAATCCTTGATCACTCGAGCGTCACTTCGTTGCGTCATCAGCAGCGCTCAGAGGATCTGCCCTCATGTTGTTGAAATTTGTTTATTTAAGAAATTCATAATAAATAATAATAAAGAAAGATACCCTGTTGAAATATGTGAGGTGTGTGGTTTATATAAACTGCAAAAGTAAAGTAGAAATCAATATTATTGTGACCGATGTGAAGGGGGAGGAGAATTTATACGTGCGTCACGTTTTAGTCGATAAAACTCTTCCGCATAGGATGCACCTGTGTATCCTCGCTCATGACTCCTCTGGAAGCCTCCTCACTCCTCGATCCTCGACTCCTCGCGGTGCAATTAGAGAATTGAGATGTCCTTCAAGATGGCTGAGCTCGATCGGTTTCCGGGTCATAGGATAGAGGACGGAGGAGAGAGGAGACGAGGAGGGATATTGAGAAGCACCCCAAGTCTCCAGTTAACGACTCACTGATTCATATGATCCGCTCAGAGCAAGTCTCCAGTTAACGACTCACTGATTCAAATGATCCGGTCAGAGCAAGTCTCCAGTTAACGACTCACTGATTCATATGATCCGCTCAGGGCAAGTCTCCAGTTAACGACTCACTGATTCATATGATCCGCTCAGAGCAAGTCTCTAGTTAACGACTCACTGATTCATATGATCCGCTCAGGGCAAGTCTCCAGTTAACGACTCACTGATTCATATGATCCGCTCAGAGCAAGTCTCCAGTTAACGACTCACTGATTCAAATGATCCGCTCAGAGCAAGTCTCCAGTTAACGACTCACTGATTCATATGATCCGCTCAGAGCAAGTCTCTAGTTAACGGCTCACTGATTCATATGATCCGCTCAGAGCAAGTCTCTAGTTAACGACTCACTGATTCATATGATCCGCTCAGAGCAAGGGTGCTTCTCAATATCCCTACTCGTCTCCTCGCTCCTCCGTCCTCCATCCTATGACCCGGAAACCGATCGAACACAGCCATCTTGAAGGACATCTCAATTCTCTAATTGCACCACGAGGAGACGAGGATCGAGGAGGGAAGAGGCTTCATGAGGAGAGATGAGCGAGGATACACAGGTGTATCCTATGCGGAAGTATTTTATCGACTTAACGTGACGCACGTATAAATTCTCCTCCCCCTTCACATCTGTTGTAACAATTTTTATTTATATTTTACCTTTTCACTTCAAATAAACCATGCATGTCATATATTTCAAACAGGGCATCTTGCTTTATTAATATTTATTATGAATGTCTTAATTAACAAACTTTAACAACATAAGGGCAGATCCCTTTAATTACAGCTGATGACACTTTGAAGTAACGCTGAAGGGAGCGAGGATAAATCATTTCACTTGATTCAAGTCCTCCATCCTCACGTCTTTTCCTTGCGTCCTTCCCTCGCATCCTGAAAGGGTGGAGCTAAGACACGAGGAAAGGAAGCGAGGAAAGGAAACGAGGATGCACAAATATGAATTGAGAAGCACCCCAAGTCTCCAGTTAACGACTCACTGATTCAAATGATCCGCTCAGGGCAAGTCTCCAGTTAACGACTCACTGATTCATATGATCCGCTCAGGGCAAGTCTCCAGTTAACGACTCACTGATTCATATGATCCGCTCAGAGCAAGTCTCCAGTTAACGACTCACTGATTCATATGATCCGCTCAGGGCAAGTCTCCAGTTAACGACTCACTGATTCATATGATCCGCTCAGAGCAAGTCTCCAGTTAACGACTCACTGATTCATATGATCCGCTCAGAGCGAGTCTCCAGTTAACGACTCACTGATTCATATGATCCGCTCAGAGCGAGTCTCCAGTTAACGACTCACTGATTCATATGATCCGCTCAGAGCGAGTCTCCAGTTAACGACTCACTGATTCATATGATCCGCTCAGGGCAAGTCTCCAGTTAACGACTCACTGATTCAAATGATCCGCTCAGGGCAAGTCTCCAGTTAACGACTCACTGATAAATATGATCCGCTCAGAGCAAGTCTCCAGTTAACGACTCACTGATTCATATGATCCACTCAGAGCAAGTCTCCAGTTAACGACTCACTGATTCATATGATCCGCTCAGAGCAAGTCTCCAGTTAACGACTCACTGATTCATATGATCCGCTCAGAGCAAGTCTCCAGTTAACGACTCACTGATTCATATGATCCGCTCAGAGCAAGTCTCCAGTTAACGACTCACTGATTCATATGATCCGCTCAGAGCAAGTCTCCAGTTAACGACTCACTGATTCATATGATCCGCTCAGAGCAAGTCTCCAGTTAACGACTCACTGATTCATATGATCCGCTCAGAGCATGTCTCCAGTTAACGACTCACTGATTCATATGATCCGCTCAGAGCAAGTCTCCAGTTAACGACTCACTGATTCATATGATCCGCTCAGAGCGAGTCTCCAGTTAACGACTCACTGATTCATATGATCCGGTCCGAGTGAGTCTCCACTTAACGACTCACTGATTCAAATGATCCGGTCCGAGTGAGTCTCCACTTAACGACTCAATGATTCAAATGATCCGGTCAGAGCGAGTCTCCAGTGAACAACTAAACGATTCAAATGATCCGGTATTTTTCTTGCATTAATATTTCTTTGTATTATGGCTGTTCAAATTCGTTGGAAGCTCCTGATAAACCCAGAACATTCGTGCAGAAGGAAGAACGACCGAAATCAGAGTGTGTTTGGCTTTGATTAGCAGAGCTTCACCTTTACAAAAAAAATAATTGGTTCTGTCTGTAATTTCATTAACAAAGGTCATTGCTTATAATGAGTAGCACGCTTTTGAGTACCAAAATGTTGTTTTTAACTGGAAGTTCTTCCAGAAAAATTAATATTCTGTCATTGTTTACTCATGGCTTTTTTCTTCTCTGTAACACTAAGAAGTTGTTCAGAATGACAGAGCTGCTCATATAAAGACAAATGTCTGTTTATATTCCTCTGATACATTTGCACCAAATTAAAAGGTTTTAGTAATTTCTTTTTAAACCTTTATTTTTTCCCTTTATATTTGTTTAAATTAAAGTATCTCAAAAATAATAAACTTTCCATAGAAAACAATGCAAAATACACTTTATATGGATTTAAAACAAGAACTTCTGTATAAATATTATGCAGTTTTTGCAATTGTTTAAACAAGTCTCTCTTTCATTACACTACTGTATACAAGAAAACTCCAACTGTTGGCCCTGATTGATCATAAAATAGATTAAAAGAAGAGCTCACCAAAAATCATCCGAGATGTAGTCAAGTTTGTTTCCTCATCAGATTTGTAGAAATGTAGCATTGCATCACTTGCTCACCAATAGATGTGAATGGGTGCTGTCAGAATGAGAGTCTAAGCAGTTGATAAAAACATCACAATAATCCACACCTCTCCAGTTCATCAGTTAACATCTGGAGAAGACAAAGAAATCCATCAAGACATATTTGCATCTAGCAATACAATCCATACTATTGTTTTCGTCAGTAAAAAAAAAAAAAAGTCTGGTCTGAATCAGGAGAGAAATCTGCACAGATCATGCACCGATTACAAGCCAAAAGACTTCAGGCAAATATGAGGCTGGATTTTGATGTGAAAGACAACAGAAGATGGACTTGTTCACTGGAGGAAGCGCTATTATGAATTATGGACTCAAGATTTGACATACCCGAAGTTATCAAGACAGTTGCAAAAGGTAATGGAAGTGTCAGAATATACAAGCAAGCATTGGACTTGTATCATAAAAGTTTTAAAACTGTTATCTTTGACTTCATCTACAGGCACACACACACACAGATACTACTGCATTTCAGATCATCTACACACCACCATTCAAACATTTGGAATAATGTGTCTTTGAACGAAAAAAAAAGTATCTTCTTCTCCCCAAGGCTGCTTTTATATGATCAAAAATTTTGAAATATTATTTAAAATATCTGTTTTCTATGTGAATCTCCGTTAAAGTGTAATGTATTCCTGTGATGTGCAGCTGTATTTTCAGCATCATTACTCCAGTCTTCAGTGTCACGTGATCTTTAGAAATAATTCTAATGTGTTGATTTACTGCTCAAGAAACATTTCTGATTATTATCAACGTTATAACAGTTGTGCTGCTGAATAGTTTTTGTGGAAACTGAGATGCATTTTATTTTATTTCAGGATTCACAGATGAATAGAAAATTTGAATTAGCATTTATCTGAATTAGAACTCTTTTGTCATATTATAAATGTCACTTTGTAGCACGTTAATGCTGTATTGAATACTTCCCTACAATATTTAGTATGCATAAAAAAACCGGTACGACAAAATAGTTCATAGTACAGCTTGACGGCAAAAAAGCGAACTAATTGAACAAAGATTCGGTTAAATTTTTAAGCGATTCTGAATTACAATGCACTTGTCATACTGATATTTATTCCGTTGTTAACAAACACAGCTAGTAAACAAAACTTGCTTCCTTCGCTAAAGCCTACAAAACGCGGACTTTTAACTGAACAACTTCCGGAAACGCCGCACTTCAAAATAAAAGTCTGTAGCCTGCGCGACGGAGAAGAGAAAATAGAAATAACAACTAATCGTACTGCACTACGTTTAAATAAAATAAACATGGTACACGCTATATTTTTTCATCTCTTAAAAATATAATCTGTAGCCTATTTTCAGCTCACCTGAGAGTACAGAATTATTACTATTAATAAGAATTTATCATTTCGTTTTCCATAATTTTTCTACATCAAGTGAAATTGGCTCAATTACCTTGTTTTATACACATAATTATTTTGTCTCCTAAAGGTCAAAAAGAGATTATTAGAAAATAATTATATGAATAGAAACTGCAATGTACTTAAAATATGAATTATATTGCTACATCAATGGTATTTGCATACTTTTCTACACATCTACACAACACTTTTATCCCAAGTGAGTAACATTTCTATTTAGCTGATCTTAAATTAACACACTTTAATATTTCATTAACATATATATATATATATATATATATATATATATATATATATATAAAATCTTCAATTTTCAAACACTTTGAAAGCAGAGAAAAATATATTCTGTGCTTAATATATGCAAAATACTGATATTACAATGACAAGCCAATGTTTGAAAAAAATAAAAATGAAACCTGTTTGCTGAATTTTAGTTTTTTATTTTAGTTTTTTCATATGAGATTTTTTTTATCTTCGCATTTTTTTGTGAAACCAAAGCCAGCCTGACCAAATTACACAGACATAAATTATATAAATAGTCATGTGACACACATCCTCATCTATTACTTTCTTTATACACACACATCAAGTTGCCCACACTTAAGGCAACTTATTTTCTGGACACGAAGAAGAGAGAGGTTGCCCACGAGACAACCGTCTACAATTCCCAGGTTTTAAAAAAAACAATGTAAAAGTGTTCTGATAAGACAATAGAACTACACTTTTTATATTCTGTCCAGAACTAGAAGTGTTAAAATCTTGCCATTCTTGTTTAAGGAATAGAGAGTGCGAGACAAGACCACCAACCTACAGGACTCAACTTAAAATAACAACTGAAAAAAACTAAACAAAAAACATCCTTTAAGTCAATTAAACACCCCAATATATAACTATTATACAGAAGAAGAAAAAAAGTGTTTTAAGTAAACAACAAAATATATTCTAAGCATTAGTGAATCAGAAAAAAAAGGTAATGCTAAACAAAACATCGCCGTGAATTATCTGAAACATTGTCGAGTCATTAATCATCTTCATTATAAGAATGGCCAGTGCAAAAACAAAAAAAAACCTGGTCAGTGTTTTACAAAGCAATGCATCACAAAAAAAACTCTTATCGACAGGTGCATTTGGTAGCAATCATTTCCTCGTACTCCTTGTAAGCGATGGAGCCGTCGTTCTCAATGGTCAAAACACTTAACGGATTATATTCTGAAGGCACACATGAAGGTCTAGGCACAGAGGAGTCCAGCTTCTCGTAAATTAGATTCTGAACCATCGTGTGCACTGGAGACCCGTAAATATATCCCACAGCCCTCGGACAAGACCCCTTACAGTACCTCGGGTTGTATTTGTGAGGCGCTATGATCCAGTGATCAAGTTTGAGCTGATTGAAGCTCACTTTGAAATCGTGCAAGTCACAGTCATCCGTGGGGAAGTCGTACATTGGGACTAGTTTAGGCATGCTGGTTTCCGGCGAGTCGGTGGTTTTTAACGTGCCTCGTTTCTTTCGTGAAACTGAATCCCACCATGTAGACTTTCCATCCCATTGGTTCGACGTCAGGTCTACCATCCGGCCTCCTGAAGCTCTTCTCTGGTACGCAACCTCGCTGGTGTCATTGAGGTACAGAAGAAGAGACGGAGATCTGTGAGTTAACTCCACCGGGCTCTTATGAACCTGGCCTCCGGGTCTAGGGATCATATCTTCAACACATGTCAGGTTTATGAGCAGATGGATGTCTTTCTTATGGGCTTGGATGAGAGGATGGAGGAAGGAGGTCACGTCGAGCTCCACCCAGCGGCGGCGGACTCTTCTGTCAGTGTGGACGCGGAAGCTGAGAAGAGGGACCGACTGCTGCGTGCCGAAGTGAGGAGAACACATCTGATCCTTCGAGGGCTTCTGCTCTTTCACGTCGAGATAGCAGAGCGATGTGAAGGAGGCGATGTGGTTGTGGTCGAAAGAGTAAAGCAGGACCGACTTCAGCAGCTGCTCCTGAGACCTCACTCGAGTCAGACTGTAGGAGATGTCCTGCATGAAGAACTCTGCCGAGATAACAAAAAAGTAATATTAAAGGAACACATTCTTCGCTTGAGCTCAGTTGCTTGACTTTGTTGTGGATGGACTGCAGTTTCAATGTTTGGAATGGAATATGGTGATTGCATTTGGTAATATATATTTTTTTTCTGTGGTTAATGCGTAAATGAAGAGGAAAAGCAAAATATTAAAATGTCTTGGCTGTATATTTACTGAGTTTGTAGAGGAGGGTCAAAATTATAATTTTCACCTGAGATTTGGAGACACATCACATGGGTTAAAATGACTTAAAAAAATAGCAGCATCATTTTTATATTATTTCTACACAGAGATTGGTACGTCTATTGATAACATCTGTTGACGTAATCAATATCTGGTGCATTATATGCCAATGGTGACATTTCAAAAATAGGGGAAAAGCACTTTTCAAGTTCATTCTCCAAAGTTTGTGTGGATGTATCTCAAGAAGTATTAAATGTATCTTAATGCCCTTTTAGATTTTGGATCTTACCCAACTTTCCTTTTGGTGTCTTAATTTTTAACGCCCTGTATGGTTCGGTCCCCGAAATATGGGGATCTCAAAGCAGCTCCATGTACAGATTGAATGATATATGTTGGATAATATCCATTTTCAATGGTCGAAAACCAAATGTTTGTCACTTTGTATACAACTGATATTTGTTATAATTAAAGGGGAATGTCTGAGTAGTAAATAATGTTGAAACTACAGTTATAGGTTGTTTTTCTATATCAAAACAAATGCGAGGAACAAATCTTTCTGAGAGCTAAAAATGCACAGAAATGGTCAAATCAAGGCACATTAAATTGCTCTAATTAATCTATTCATAAGATTCTACACATTATTCCGATTTTTTTGTGTTCACCATATACTGCAACAAAAGAACTGGCAACCCTGTCCAGAAGTAAAAATCCCACGCACTTTCTCCAGAAAGAAACTGATTCATCACAAAAACGTATAAAACTTCTAAAAACATAAACGGCATGCAAGTTTGTGATGATGTCACAGAAGTATACAAGTCAGTATGATTTCAATCTAATAATGTGTGCATAACCACTGAAGAACAACACTAGTTTAGTTTACTCAAAAATTAACATTTGGTCAACATTACTCATGTTGTTCCAAACCCGTGAGACTTTCGCTAATCCTTGAAAAACAAATCTCTTCATTTATACTGAAACCTCTGAGACTTTAGTCCACCAAAACGTGATGCTTCAAAACGATTATAAATGACATTCATTAGAAGAGAATGGAATAAAAACTTGTGGGTTTGGAATGACATGAGAATATGACAGTTTTCATTTTGGGTGAACTATCCCTTTAAGCACACAGAACTTGAGATCCACCAATCAGAGAAAGCCTTGTGACTATAGAAAGAGGTCTATTATTGAATCAGGCTCCCTGCAAAATTTGAATATTTTGAAATAAATGTATAATATTGTGCACTTATGTTAATAATGTAGTTCAATGCCTCAATAAAAGTGTGTACTTCTCAGCTTATCAAATGTTTTTGTAATAAAATCTTGGCGCAATAGTCCTCGCTCACTTCAGTTATGCTGTCGCTTTAATATCATACATAAATATAATATTAATGTCAATTATAACATGCTGCAGACATTAGCTTTTAAAGTTGCTGATATTCAGTATATCTTATGTGCAGTATGTGAAATATCTAGGAAAATGTATTAAGTTGTTATTCCACGAATAGGCTATGGATAACGTGCATAAAATGAACAGAGGGGTACATTTGCAACACAAATGAATGTTATGAGTCTTAATCGACCGCATGTTTAAATCGCTGGTAAACATGTCTCAGATTCACTTGATGGAGTAGAATACCTCGGTTCTGCTCGAGACACTCCTCTCGAGGCGTGATCAGGCGGGCAGTGTTGTACAGGTGAGACGCCTCGGGACTCCTGTCCGGTTTGGATGATAGTTTATACAGTCTCTTCATGTAGCGCACATATCTGGAGTCCGGTTTGGCTCGTGGTGTGAAGTCTCCCCATGGGTTCTGTTCTGATAGAGCCTTCAGCAAAGGGCTCAGGATATTCCCATGGTGCACGGAGACGTCGGGCTCGACAGACTCGTTTTCAAAGCTGTAGTGTGATGTAAACGACAGGCAGATAAGCGCGAGCACCATGAAGGATGTGAGCAGGGAGCAGCGCGCGCCAAATTTAAAAACAGGCATCGCCATAATAATATAATCTGGAGAAGACTTCAGAGTCTCCGGCCAAACCTCGCTTCCGTCGCCCTTACCTTACAGACAGGTGTGGGCAATCAGGACGAGGTGCTTTTTTGGGGTGGGGACAGGAAAGCCGGTACAGACATCCACAGAATTTTAATCCATTTTGGTTTTACTCGTCTCAAACAACGCGACATTTCTTTTAGATTCGCTGTCGATGAGCTCGGACGAGTCTAGTTTAAACACAAGTTACGTAGTTAATATGGTTAACAAAAGAAATACGGTTATTGTCTGCGTGTCAGTAATAATTGAGAGCGTCACGAGGACATCTGACCTATATAAAGTGATAATAAAACACATTTAAAGGCTTTCACAGAACATTTATTTGGGGCAGGGATGTCAAACTCATTTTTTGGAGGGATGGAGCCCTGCAGAGATGTTTTCCAACACAATGTAGTTTTCAAATAAGCCTGAAGGACTTGATTGGTTGGATCAGGTGTGATTAATTAGGGTTGAAACTGAACTTTTCTGGGCTTAAATTAATATATTGAGTTTGAAGTCCCTGATTTAGGGTGAATAAGATCCAGACAGCATGATGTCTGTTTAAATAGGAAATCTTCTGCTGTGTGTAAACATCTGAGTTTTACATGCATTGTGAAGCATCTTAAAGACATCTTCTAAACGTCTATTTGATGGTAGAAAAGGTACTATAGATGTATTGCAGATGAGCAAACACACAAAAGAAATGGGTCTTGCAGACATCAAATATAGGTATCGGTGATGACCTGGGTTTCTAAATTGCTTAAAATGTCCACGTTTTGTCTTTGATTTTCATACTTGCTGATGATAATGACTGAGAAGTATTTTTGACCAATAGCGTGAAGGAAATGTACATAATCGACCAATCGTGGCGTGTGAGAAGGCGGGATCTAGAGACAACGGCCAAGCAATACAAACACACAATACAATGCAATATTATCAAGCTGCAGACTCGGAGCCTGCTGCATCTACAGTCCCGCATTCTCAGACCCCTCGTTTTTCGAGACAGCGCCTCCTGCTGTTCGGAAGATCGTATAACACCCTTATCCAAATGCCATTGAAAACATCAGAATGCAATATTACGGTCTCTTTTTATTTAAAGTTATCCAAATAAATATTTGCGTTTCCTGCTTAATGCATGTGCCAAAAAAATCATTGTGTTCTCAAACTAACTAATTACCCAGTATTTATTTTTTGAGCGTGGGTGTAATTGAAAGGAAATTACTGATGCAAACGTTACAAATACAAATTGAACTATCATCTGAAAAATATTATGTGACATTACATTGCTACAATGTTTTAGTTTGTTTTTGTACAATGTTTCAAATTCCATTTTTTTTCTTTCAGCTCAACATATAATGGTCTAATTAACATTATACCATGCTAACATTACAAAACCTGTTTTTTGATATTTTGAATGTGAAGCAAAACTCAAATAATAGACAAAACACCAATAATGAACAATTCTGTACTTTATTTAACGATCACCTTAATCACTGTCATCTTGCTGTAAACAGGACAAAGCAAAGAAAAAGGGAAGAAAGAATTGTGTTAGTGACTTTATTTTCATCTTCAATTGCAATTAAAAAAACTCCTCATTTATAAGTTGCTTTGGATAAAAGCGTCTGCTAAATGAATAAATGTAAAATGTAATGTAAATGCATAAGGTAAAATAATTACTTTCTGGGAGGCAAATGTTGCTTCTTTTCTCATTCTTTTTGCAATCACCCGGTCAAATTCCTCAACTTCACTAAAATAAAAGATGAATGCCATTGTCAAAAATATTGTGTAATAATAATATTTTTTTTGCATATGCAAATTTCAAGCATACCTATGGTGATAAGTAGGGCCACAAAGGAACACCTCCTCAGCCTCCTGCCAGGATAATGCCTGCAGCTCACATAGGCCATGAATGATGGCCTGTCCATATAAATAAATACATTAATTAATTAATGTATAAAACATTTCAACTTATGGCAATATTAGAAACAATCCAATTGACAAACATGTGCGGGCCTACCTCAGGAAAAAGAAAACTACAAATGAACTCCACTTCATTTGTGAAGTTCAGTTGAGTTTTACAATTGTGTAGCAGAGCTTTGAGGTGTTCAAAAAGAATGGCACACTGCTGCTCACTGTCCATGAAGATTGGCACACGTGGCTTTAGGGGGAACCACTTTGATGGTTTCCCATTGAGAACATCCTGCGGTGCAAACAAAAAGTGTTGTTTTATATATACACAAGCCATCAATGAATAATTGGCATAACCATTCAAAATATAGCTAAAGAGCATATTGGATAATCAATTGACAATGTTGTAGTTGACAATGATCACAGCCCTGGGTGAGTCATTTAGGAATGCTTATCTTTAAATGGTGAAAAATGAGCATTTCAGTACCACTAAATGCTGCTCTGTTCCCTTTGAAGACACAATGCAGTCCACCAGTGCTTCTTCAGTTCTTGTCCGATCTTGGACTGCTTGGACGTGCTGTGGGACATCTTGTGTGGTGCTTCTGCTTCTTTTTAGCCTATACAGAGGTTGAGTTTTTGCCTCCAATAAGCATTTTGCCTCGTCTGTCCAGAAGGCAAACCTGCGCCCATAGCTTGCAAACAATAATAAATAAAAAATTATAGAAATAATAATAAAAAGAAAAGAAAAGAAGAGAGTTATTAACGCTTATTAAGTTAGTTACTCATGCTAAATAAAATGTTGTATTGAAAAAATATTCAAAAGTAAATTAATTTAAATAAATTTAACTCATATATGGGACCTCTGAATAATATTTTACCAAAATGTACAATACTTTTTGACATACCCGTCAATTTGAAATCGTTCCATTAGCACCAAGGCACCACCATTTTCTAATCATGGGCATGTCAACCTGAAAGAAATGCCCAGTTAAAGGTCATACTGTTTTCTACTTTTACCAAATAAACTTAAAGTAAATAAAATAAACATAAATTTCCTTTTTTTAACTTACCTCTTGGAAATCGAACTCGATGTCACAGACCATTGAGAGGGTGTACTGAAATACAGGAGACAAGCTGTTGTTAACACTGTTCACTAGACCTTACTTATAAACAAATGAAAGACCCTACCATCAGCACAAAAACACCACAGTCATTCCCTCTTGTCTGACGTGGCAAAGCCTATGATTGAGAAAATGAGAAAGTCAGTTTAGAAATTAATAATAGATAAAAGGTACGGATGCAAAATAATAATTTGTGCAGTAGAATTATCACCGAAAAATCCTTTCCAGTCATTTCTGTCCAGATCCCTGGATCAATTTGGTTGGCAATTTGTCTGTAGACAAAAAACATGAATATGACTGATCAAATTTAAATGACAGCTCATCTGTAACCTGAGAACAGTGTCAGACACACCATGCAAAACAGGCTAAATGAACGTAGCCAAAACATGCAAGAAATGGCTAGGAGAACATAGCCAAAAATTTGAGTTAAGGCAATAGAACATGGCCTTTAAACTTTGAACAAAGCTAATTGTATAGTAGAACAAAAGCTAGAAATGGCTAAAGGAACATAGCCAAAATTAGAGCCTGAAACTGCATGTCTAAATTCATAGATGGACCTAAAAATTGCTCTGTATTCCACATCTCCAAAGCCGGATTCGTGCTCTGCATACTGAGAGTCTAAAAAGACTATCTCCCTTCGAAGTGGCCTCATAATCTATAATGTGTTAAGGTGTAACAAGATTTATTTCTAAAGTTCTTGGAAGAAGCATTGATGATAAGTTTAGTTTTAGAAACACAACAATTACGCTGTAATCAACAGATCTATGAGACACTCAATATCTAGTAAGAAATAATTCCTTACACAGACAATGTAGTGGTCAGGGCCATTAGCTTTTGTCCATGCTGGAAAGACTATCAAGTCTTTCATATCTGCATCCTCCTAAAATTGATTTCAGAAATTATGAAATTTTTTAAATAAGAATTTATGCCTTTTTATAGTTTTTACCTCCCACTCACTATATACACTCACCGGTAATGCTGTAACAATGTTTGGGGTTTCCTTCCAAGTAGGAACAACATAAAAGTTCTCTATGCATATATTTTTGCCCTATGGAAAAAGAAAGCAAGCAAAAATGTAGGTTAATTCAGACACATGTATACTCTTTGAGAGTTTACATTGTAATATTTTATATACATACAATATTCCGAGCCATTTCAATAATAAGCTGCATGCAGGCGTTTCCAATCTGCAATAAATAATTAAATTAGTCACTCATTAGTGAATGTTTAAATACAAATATAGCTTTCCAAATGCAGACTGCTTACGTGTGAATCCATATCCCTCAGCAAACCCAAGCTCCAAAACTCCTCTCTAATGAGACACAATTTCCCCTCCACAAATATTAAATAGACTGTTCATATGTTGGTGTATCGATGAGCTATAAAGCAGTTTGATTAAAAAAGAAATCATTGAATAAAATTGACGATACTCACCGTGTTTCGGTTCTTCACGTGTTTATCCATGTGTTTATCCGATCCAATTTGATAGGTGGCGCTGTCTCGAAAAACGAGGGGTCTGAGAATGCGGGATTCTGGGTGCGGGACTGTAGATGCAGCAGGCTCCGAGTCTGCATATTCATACTACTCATACAATGTAAGAGGACTGTAGATAACTTTAATAGGGAAAGCAAAGCCAAAACTTTGATATTTAGGGCATGTCCGAAAAAAAGCTGATTATTATGAAAGAATAAGTGTATATTCATTGTCCCAATCTTGTATGTCTTAGTAAAGTTAAAATATTTATTGGTGTTCTTTGATCAATGTATCACTATTTAGTGAACATAGAGGTGAACTTTGGTTTAGATGTTCCCATGGTGCCATGCAACTTTTAACCAGGAAAACCAGCAATTTGCGAATAAATATTCTTCTAAAGCATTTTGTTAAATTAGTGGAATACTGATTGAAAAGATTAATTATTGTTTAAGTAGCAAAATTGTGTTTCCTGATGACATTGCCTAACAGGAAGTGACATCACTGTGGGAAAACAACAGTGTAAATATATATGTAATTGAATTAATTTAGCAACATCACCTCATATTGCCAAATGACCTTTATTAAATAGTTAAAAACATGTTTTATGTTGGGTTCTGTTGGGTCAGTGTGTTTACACTGGGCAGTGTTGAGTGTCTATATGGAAGATTCATTCATTTTTACACATGAATGTGGTCAGTGCATTATTTGAAATGATAAACGTCATTTAAACACTACCAAAAACGATAACTTGAGATCATATTAAGGTCCACACCAACACACAACATTCTGTTTATTATAAGCACACATTTAAGTCCACTGCCACTTTAAATGCTTGATCTCTTTAAAGTTGAGTGGATTCCGATTGGCTGTCAGTGTTTTTTTTATCACACATTAGCCATTGATAAAGAAAAAAAGTGATTTCATATGCTTGTAAGATAATAAAAGCACCTCTGATATCGTTCCTCTGTGTGGTTATCATTATAACTCTGGTGTAGCTATCCTCAATTAAAATGATTAACAAAACCTTACTGCTTTAAACGGCTTCTTAAAGTTCTGTTTACGAACATTCTAAATCCAGCTGCATTCAGATGAAACTTTAGAATGTTAAGAGTCGTGGAATTACAAACGTGACATCATTCTGAATGTTACATTTGTTGTTTGTTGCCAAAAACAATGTGATCCGTGCCTCATTTTACCATTTTATCTGAAAGGGTTCCTCATGTGGAGCTTTCAATAAATTATAATTCCCTTGCCAAATAAGCTTTTCAACATTTGTATTTTTTGGGGGGGAACGTATCTAGACTATAAGCATTAGTCCATGTGACTCGCAGGGAATTGAGGCGGTTCAATGTTGAGGTTGACCGTGGGATCCTGCATAATGGATGAGAAACATCCAAACAATGACCCTAGACAGAAAAACACAAAGAACTAGTATTATGCTTTCTCTAACACAGATACTAACAGCCTACAGACAGATAATGCAGAGAACACAAAATCAAGAATTTCCGACTCATTTGACAACATTTACATGAACTTTAATTAAATATTACAAGTAATCAAATAATTTTGTCAGAATGTGCAGCTTAAGTGCTCAAATCTGGCTCAGGATAGCTTCACATTCAACAGTGAAGGGCTCTGAACCTAAAGGATATACTTTCTGAACAACCTTCACCTCGCTGGAGCTCTAACTGAGAGGCAAGGGCACTTGCATCATTCCAGATCACTGCACATCAGTCAAAAGGCTCTGAATGCAGTTCTGCTGAGCTCGAATGCCCATGAAATCACGCCTGAATCACTGCCTGACTGTGACAGAAGCCTCATTATAGTTTCCAGGCTGTTTCTAACATTGATAAATTCCTAGATAAAACTGTGGGTTTCTTCTTCTTACCCATTAGATCAGTAAAGTGGTTGTATGCATAAAGTTCGACCTTGGCTTATTCAAAAATAAAAGGACAGAGCTAGAGTTTATCTCTTCAATATTACACAGACATCAAATCAAGCATGAAATGAGCTCAAGGACGACATGCTACCCCCGACACAGAGGCCTCTCTCTCCATTCATTCAGTGCCAGGAGTTTCTCTAGGCATTATTCACAGCACAGCACTCAGATAAGAACGATGAGAGAGTTACTGTCTGAGGCCAATCAGAAAATGCTCACACAAGTCACATGGTGGCATTATTTTGTAACACAATGATGCATAATGTCCACCAAATTTGCATTACAAAGAAACCGTGTGGTTTTTTTTCTTCTAATTCCTATTACTCTCAATGAAGATTCAGAGTAGATTATTTTCATCATAAATTAAGGGCAGTGCAAGTATTTCACAATTACTCACCTAATACAAAATGTAGAGGAGTTTGTTTTGAGAATCAGATTTGGAGAAATGAAGCATTGCATCAGTGTCTCATCAATGGATGCTCTGCAGTGAATGGGTGCCGTCAGAATGAGAGTCTAAAAAGCTCATAAAAACATCACAAGTAATCCACAGCACTCCAGTCCATCAGTTAACATCTGGAGAAGACAAAGGCTGTGTTGCTTCTGGCTAAAATACAGTCCTCTATCCATAATATTACTTTTCAGGGGAGAAATAAGCAGAAGTCAAGCACTTTTTTTTAAGCCAAAACAGTTCAAACAAATATGTTTTTGGTTTTTGATGTGAGAGAACAACAAGAAATTTACTTTTTCACTGGAGGAAGCATTGTTATAAATTATGAACTTTATGGAAATTATAATTAAAATATATTAATGGATTTGTTTCTTACAAACACGCAGCTTTTGGCTTCACATGATATGACGGACTGGAGTGCTGTGGATTATTGTGATGTGTTTATCAGCTGTTTGGACTCTCATTCTGACGGCACCCATTCACTGCAGAGCATCCATAGCTGAGACACTGATGCAATGCTTCATTTCTCCAAATCTGATGAGTTTGAGCACATTTATTAAAACCATTATTAAGATGGTTTTCAATTTGACAAAATTTTTGGGCGAACTATTTCATTAAAAGTAATTAGTTTGTTCGTTTTGCATTTACAGCATGAGAATTTTCAAGGAAAAAAATCTCAAATATTATTCTTTCCTAACACTTTGGCTGTGTTAACTGCATTTTCTTGTTACTTATTAACTTAATTAACAGATATAATAATCAGTAGATGCAAGGCTGTTACTGTACAATCACAGATTAAATTAATAACACATTATATTAAACCAGTAATACAAGTCAGCTGGGATATTCTACTGTAACAGTTTGCGATGAAGTGCGGCATTCTTTCTGGGGTCTTCGTGATCGTCTCTGATGAAGTGGAAGCTCGGTCGACGTCTGTATTTCTTTTTATGTCCAGCGATGTGGGGATGGAATAGTTTACTCAAGGTGTTGAATCCTTTAGGGAGGTCTGAGGGGTTCTGAGCATCCTTCAGCAGGCTGTGAGGGTCTCCGAGCATCTTTCTGATGTCAGTGGACACGTCTGGACTTAGATAACGGTAAGGTTTTTTCCCGCTGTTATCCCGTATGTTAGTGTTGGCACCATATTCACACACCAGCAGTGATAACACACGTTCACGGCTGTGAATGGCAGCTATGTGGAGCGCTGTGTATCCGTCATAAGACTTGGCATTCACATCGACCGCTGCGCCTCTCTGTCTGGAAACATCGATGACTTTACACACCATTTCACAGTTTCCGCTTTTAGCAGCCCAGTGCAGGATCGTGAATCCAGACATGAAGCTTGGCTTGTCCGCCAGCCGAGGCTCTTGCAGCAGGAGGCTGTAGATCTGATGCCAGCTTCCCGTCGCTGCTTTCACAAGCCACTCATGCTCCATCAATCCCAAAGGCACTCCATCTGAGACTTTAGCAGGTTTGCTGAGTTTGTGACACCATTTCACTTGTGTAAAACTCGCTTTGACTTTCCTGGTTCTCTCTATAGTTGCTGGAAGAGGTTCAGCATCGCCTGCTACTGTTTTTAGGCTTCTTATTCCATTTTCCTCATGCTGCAAATCATATGCTGGAGATTTTATGGCTACAAGAGCAAAAACAGCCCCTGATTTGCCACTCTTGGCATCGCTTGTCATGCTCAGCACTCTTGCCGTCAAAGACTCGGTTGCATTGCAGTCAGATGGTCTTCCAGGATGAACAGATTCAGCACTTTTAATGCTATTACACACAGTTTGAGGGGAGCAGTGACAGTGGTTGTTATTAATAACATCCACATTCTGTGTTTGGCTGGGTTTCCGACTGCAGGGCGATTCGGTGGAGCTGATGTTTTCTCCCTGGTACTTTTTCTTCACAGCCACGTACTTCACATCATCGACTTGTTTGACCACTGCGACGCTGTTGACCAGGCGTTTGAACAGGTCTCGGTTCAGTTTCTTCTCCGCGGGGTCGGCGGAGTTTAGAAGTCCTTTGAAGTTGCTCACGAGCTCCGAGTTCTTCACTTTTCCCCCGCGCTCCAGTAAAAACGCCAGGATCAGATCCTGAGTCAAAGCCATTACTCTTTAGGGTCGCTTTAGGGTTGTTGTTTTTTTCTTTAGTCGTTGCGTGAGATGTTTCGACAACAACCTGCTGTTTCCGGTTATCCTCTGAGATCCGCGTGCCTCCCTCTTTATCCAAGACGAGCACGTGAACGCGCGGCGAATAAAGGATGCGGCTGCGCGTGCACGGCGGAGGGTAGCGGAGTGCACGCGCGGCGCATTTCCCTCAAAGATAGAAAAGTATTGTAAGTGCAGTGTTGGGAAGTAACTAGTTACATGTAACGGCGTTACGTAATTTAATTACAAAATTATTGTAACTGTAATTAGTTACAGTTACTAAGAAAAAATGAGTAATTAAATTACAGTTACTTATGAAATTTTTAACGATTACAAAGGGGATTACATTTGAATATTTACACACATCCACATACAGATTTAACTGATTTCTTTCCCAAATTGCACTGACTATTCTGAGACATACCGCCCTAATAATTTCCGGGATGCGGAAACACAGTCTGGTTCATAGAATCCAGTCATAAAAATGGAATGCCTAACGCGGACGGAATATGCCACATTTTGGATGACTAAATCAAAAGTAGGTCAGTAGGCCTACACTTGAATCAAAACATGACATCGACTAGTGTCTGTGAATATAAAGCCCCAAAAATGCAATATAGGACTCCTGCACGTTCTGCGTGTCTGTGGAAATCAGGCGCGGACTGGACACCGGGAGAACCGGGACAATTCCCGGTGGCCTGGCAGATGATTTTGCCCCACTATTTAATATCATTATTGTATAATTGCCTGCCGAATGTACTAAAGCGATCATTTGCGAATCCGCCATTTGATTTTTTTTTTTTTTTTTGCCATTTGATAATTAAATCTCTAATAAATCATGAATTGTTAGTCATGACGCGCGCTCTCCGCGCCTCCGCCAAACGGTTTGGATCAGACTCAGAGTAATCAATGCGAGAGAGAGAGAGATAGAGAGAGAGAGAGAGAGAGAGAG
Organism: Carassius carassius; assembly: GCF_963082965.1. Lineage (NCBI taxonomy): Eukaryota > Metazoa > Chordata > Actinopteri > Cypriniformes > Cyprinidae > Carassius > Carassius carassius. Next base: position 1,480,570 of record NC_081787.1, on the reverse strand, counting down.
AGAGGATTGCTGGAGCAGAGAAGCAGAACTACTGTTCAGGGTTTCAGGTCAGTTTCATCTGTAAAGATGCTTTTTTGTCTTTGTTTTTTATTTATTTAGCACGTTGCTCATCAGTCATCACTCAAAATACTATATAAAGGACATCATTATTATCTGTTGTAATGTTACAGTAGTAATTTAGCTGAAAAATAATTCCGATTATTTTTTTATAGGTTTAGGGGGAGCTACGACAGACAACAACACAACCCTTACGAAAATTAACATTTTAATATTTAACTATAAATCCAGAGAAAATGGTTACTATTGTTTAACTGTGATAACCAAAAATGTAAAATTATTTTACAAATGTATTTATTTAAAAATAAAAAAAAAATAATAAAAAAAAAAGTTTATTTTTCTAATAAAAGCATGTTTAACTTTTGTAAGGGAAAAACATGACTCGTGTACAGTATTAGGATTTTTCTATAAAGATATTGTAGTATTGTAGAGTATTGTATTGTAAAGTATAGTTTTGTTCAATCTTGAGTATTAAAGTCACGAGAGAGATGGATAACGGCAAAATAAAGAGACTGAAGAGAAAAATGGAAGTGAAGGTGCAGTTCAGGAGAGAACTTATAATTATTTTGCATGTCCCCAAATTAAAGATTTAAACCTTTTTATGTCAGGTCCATACCAAAAATAGTTTTGTCCATGAATTTGTTTGTATGAGTTAGAATTTTCCAGTCTGAATTTTTTTCCCAGTCCTTCCCTCCTGTAAATTAATGGCAAAGACATGGTTTCATTTACTACACATGGGCCTACTGAAGCTCGCAGTGTTTTCAACCTCTGCTGCCTCAATATAGGAGTACACGAGCACATAAACACAATTTCTAGAACTGCTTTGTGTCACTTAATGTGCATTTTACTTATTTTGAGAAAACTATCATCATATACAGAGACAGCAGTTTCAAAAAAACACCAGTGTTTCAGGAGTTTATTACAAAGAATACGTCACATGCTTATTAGATAACTGTATTTAAGTTGATGTATATGCTTTTATTTATTATTCTTTAATTTTCACAAATTTAGAAAAGTAATCAAAAAGTACTCAAAAGTAATTAGTTACATTACTTTAATAAAGTAATTGAAAAAGTTACACTACTATTACTTTTTAAACAGGGTAACTTGTAATCTGTAACCTATTACATTTCCAAAGTAACCTTCCCAACACTGTGTAAGTGTGCATCTCGTCCGCAACTCTTCGTGATTTATTGACCACTAAACAAACGTGTCTAATAACACATTAACTCAATAAATAAATAAAAAATCACTCCGTGCTCGTTTGCATGCTATCTAAATTCATTGTTTGGTTCTTTATCGCTTTGGTACTAATTTCAAAATAGTATATTCTTCTCCAATCTCCAAACGTTCAGTGTCTCCATGTTTAGTGCTCATTTGGTGTAAAATAAAATTCGACACTTACATATTGTAATTAATTATGTTTATTTCTAAAGACGAGCAAACATAATCTTTTTTTTTTTGGCATTAAACTATAAGTGGAAAAAGTGGATAAAACATTGAGTGTGTGTGTAGGCATATATATATATATATATATATATATATATATATATATATATATATTATATCATATCATATATATCAATATATGAATATTTATTTATTATAATACTGCAATATTATTACTGAAACACTCTGTAGCCTACTATTCTTTATGTACAATAAAATCAAAGTAGTGTCTTATAAAATGTTACATCGATGCTTTCCTACAAAGTGTTTTCTACAAAAGCAACATAAAACATATTGAGTGTTTTTTTTTTCTGTTGTATAATTCCTGATATCTCTTTGTAACATGAGAATATTATTCTGGAATATACAAATGAGAGTGAACAGTCAGAAGTTGTGTTATTTATTCAACATTATTTTGTTCCTGGCTAACTATTTTATACATAAATGTACATTTTGTAAGCAAAAGCCTTTCTTTAGTATATATCGTGAAGATTTAAATCTCTGTGTGTGCATCATTTCCGACTCTTTTAATAAGAAAGCTATAAAAACTAAATTTATTCAAAATGTAGGCTACATTATTATCTTGCTCCCTGCATATGATACACTGTCAATCTGTTACATGTTATAAAAAAAGATTTCATACTAACGATATTGTTTTTAGATACAGAGCAATACTATGTAGTTTATAGTAAAACTTATGTAAGTTACGTTTATATGCAATTGTTACATTTATAATTACAATCTCCCGCCTCCAGTTCACTCACTAAGATGAAACGTCATGTGGAGCGTGTTGCATTGTGGGAAACTGTATCCCATACATCAGATTTCAGCAAATGTAGCAGGTAATCTGGGTTTTCCTTGCATACAGAAAGTTATCATATAGCCTACTATTCACTGTATACAGTATACACTGTATCTAGTTTGTTAGTATGCCATTCGAAACACAGCTTCTGTACTGATTTCAGTGCACTTGAGTTATATTTAGCAGATTCTGGCAAAATAGTAGGTCATCCGGGTATTCCATGCATACTAAGCACATACTGCAGAAATAGTGAGAGTAGTATAATAGTATGGCATTTCGAACACAGCAAGTGACAACCGCAAAACCGGAAAGTGAAACTATTTTTTTTAATGGTCGCTGAACTGCGAAGACTTGATTTAATGTTTTGTGGTGCGTGCCTCTGCTAACTAACTTAGTCTAGAAATCAGATTTCGCGTGCAACAATAGCAGAAATCGAAATTCTCGTTCGGTATTATTGAACACCAGCCTATTTAAAGGTAAGATCTCTCAGATGAGGTGATTTTAACTCGTTAACTTCTCTTATAAGAGTATTATGTGCGATTGCATCTGAGAAAACATCCCATCAGAGAACTGTCAGTCGTATTTTCAGCATGCTTGCTTTGACTGTTGCATGAGTTGATGTATTTTGGTAGTGTTATATTGGGGTTAAAATTCTGGAATAAAAATTAGGCCCAGGACAAATCTAGTCCATCCGGGACACGAGTTCACTGTTAATGTCTTGCAGAAAACAAACGAGTACATAAAACAGGACAGAAACAAATAATAATGATAGATTCGCTTGCTGAGTTCACTGCAAATGCAACACACTTAATGCATTTCTGTCACATAGAAATGCACTTGAAAGTAACGCATTGATTTTGAGCTAGAATGCAGAAAATGCACTGCTATTAAATTCTGTCATTATTTCCTCACATCCTTCTAAAGCTGGAATTTCTTTCTGCTGTGGAACACAAAAGATATTTTGTTGCATGTTGCCAAACCACTTTGGTTACCCTTGATTCGTGTGGACAAACAGTTCTCAAATTGTCTTCTTTTTTCATGTTCCACAGAAGAAAGAAATTCCAACAGGTTTGGAATGACGTCATAAATAATGCCAATTTTCATTTTTGGTTGAACTATCCCTTTAAGAACTTTAAAATTTGTAAATCGTCAACACCTACGTACTTTATATAAAACACTGATATTTGTCTTTTACCAGCCTCTAATTGAATTAACATTTTACTTCAATTAAAATGAATTAGAACTAAACATTTAAAGAGAAAGACGATTCAACTTCGATGCGATTGGCATAATGAAATAAACTATGGAATTTGTAGTAATAATAATAAACCTAAACATGTAGAAAGTGATTTTGTTATTTTGTTTTTAACTGGTAAAGTTATGCATTAATATGTTGTATCATGACCTATCAATGTTGCAGGGATATTTGATTGTAATTTTTGTTTTATAGGTATATCGGTGTGAAATCAAAATCTTTTCCAAACACCTCCTGGACACGTAAATGGCCGGCAACGTTTACACTTGGGTTGTTTTAGAAGGTAGCTACTGTCTGACTTTAGTTTCTGAACATGAACCTACGCTTAAAATGACAAAGTAGAAAAGAGATTTATAAATGAATGCACCGTTTATAGAGCTCTGATGGCGCAAAAGATCATATCATAAACACAAAATGTAAAAGTGCAGCATTTTTCATGTTTCAGTTGTGCTTCACATTTACTGATCAGATGAGCTTTAGTGCATTGTAAGCTAATATAGCTGGTTTTGTTTTACAGCAGATCAATGGGTGAGGCAGAGGGTCCAATCGATGGATGCAAATGTATTTTTTAGGAAAGTTGATCAGCCTTGGAGGCCACGTGTTTTTTCTGTGCATGCAAACACTGTAAGTGTGAGATACGGCAGACAGAGGAGGATAATCACAGATGAGTTTGATATTCTGCTTGAAAAAGGGGTAAGATGAACTGAGAGAGGGAATCATACTTTTATTCAACAAATTCAGTCATTTGTGGAGTGTCATGAGAATTAATCTCCTTGTCTCCAAACATCTGCCTTCAGATGAAGAGGATGTGTAACGACAGACCAGCATCACAGTCACAGATACAGCGCTTCATCTGGAGCCATGAAGAGTCTGACGCAGACGCAGAGAGGAGACACTAGAGGCAAAATGAAGAAGGTGCATGGTTTGCAGTGTTGGGGGAAGCTTTGGTCTCTGTCTGATTTCAAGTTGTTTACAAGAAAATTGTATATGCATTAGATAAATGACTCTCAAACTCTATACACTTAAAGGTGCTGTAATTTTTCTTGACTGTCATAAAGCTTAAAAATACCATAGTATGTGTGCGGATATTTAGGACACATGCTAATGCTCACATGATTATTATTTTTGTCTTCTGAAAAAAACTACATCCAGTGATTCTGCTTCGAAATGTGTGTTCAGTGTCAGAATGTCTGTTTTTGATTTGGTCTGTGTGACTCCGCCCACTGCCAATTCACCCAATAGGATTTGAATACCCCCGGGTTGCCAGTTTGTTTGCAGACTTGTCACCTTCCATTATCAAATGTGCTCATTCTGTTGTGTGTCCCCAATCTGGCAACCTGCATGATTACATAATGCACCTTTAACTCAATGTATTTGTTTTATATTTTTACATTTTCTTACCCTTTTGGAGTAATAAATATCTTTATTAGTTTGTCTACAGCTCTCAAAATGGTTTTAAAAGGGTGTTACATATTCAAAGAATAGTGTTTCAAAATATGTAATTTTCCTGTACCTTTTAATATGAATAAAAATGTATTAATCTGAATGTTTGATATTTGTAGTCCAAATCTCAGCTGTCTTGCGCTCTGTAGCACAACATCTCAACAGAGAGTCCAGTTTAAGTCCTTTCCCTTCTCTCCATTCCTATTATTTGTTTCTGTTTCACAAATAGATATACTGTATAATAAAAAAAAAGAGCTGTTTATTTCTGTACACTCGGTCTACTTGTTCGATCTTGTGCACTAGAAACAGCTAGGCCTACTCATCATAAATCATACAAAAGTTCAAATTTACACCATAAGAGGACACATTGGATAAATACAGAGATGCAGTTTTACAGCTTTAGGATTAGTTTCCATATACAACTTTTAGTAAAGAAAAGATGCTTCTCTAGACTATAAAGACAGTACACCTTTTTTTTTTTTTGCAATCAAAATTTAACTGAAATGCTAATGTGACCGCACTTTCAGAAATACAAAATGACCAGAATGCTAATCTGATTATTATTTAAACATTGAAGGCAAGTGCATATTTTTGCGCATAAATCACTGAAAAAAGTACTTCATGAATGCATGTTGGCTTATTGACAAGCCGTTTATTAAAAGAATATGATGCTAAACTACAATAAGAATTTATCAAAACAATCACAATTTCAGGATGTTTTAATTTGAACACGTTTGGCAAAAACAAGCAACAACTAATCATTACTTACTAACGAGTGCACTTGTTTCATTTGAAGACTGCATACTTGAACTGACCTTAAATAATACAGTTACAAAACAACTTCTGGATGATTTAAAAATATATATATATATATTGGAAAATAATTTTCAAAGTGATGTTTAAAATGCTTTGAATGTATTAATCAGTAACCTGATTCAGGTCATGCTGTGACGTGTGGAAAATGCATGCATCTATTCTTCTTTAAAAATAAAACATTTAAAAGCAAAGTCGACAAGGTAATGCACATTTAAGTATAGCAAAGGCAGCTCAAATGTTGCAAACAGTTTGCTGAACGATAGAATTGATATGCAATGAATATGAATTTAACATCTTAAAGAGGCTTATAATGTTTAGCGTTAATGAATGCTGTTTTCTTTGGAATGCACTCGAAGAATATAAAAACAGAGTTCATTCCTTCACTTTTAAAAGAAATCCTCACATTCCTTCAGGACAAAGTGTCTTATAAATAAAAGACGCAATAAATATTCACTTAAATCATTATCATAAAGCACAATCACTTTTAAACTGCTGCTTCCACACAAATAAAACTGATTTTAAGTTGTTTTGTAGGTAGATTGTCATTCTTAAAGTGACAGTGCACCTAATTTTTTTTTTTATTCTGCCATATATTCCACATCAAGTTGTTTTAAATCTGTAAGAGTTTCTGCTGAACACAGTAAAAGAAATCTTGAATAATGCTGGAAGCCAAACAGTTTCCGGTCCCTATCGACGTTCTGCAAACTATCGTTTTTTATTTTTATTTTTTTGTACTCGACAGAAGATGAAACTCACACAGGTTCAACCTGAGTGTGACTAAACTGCAAAATCGTAATTTTAGGGTTGAACTATCCCTTTAAATTGTCCAGCGGGAATACTGGTAATGTAAACGGAGAGGATCTGAAAGCTGTGTGAGCTGATCCATGCAGCATCACAGTGACAAACCTCTTATAAGGCGACTGAATTTGGGGTTTTTACACAGATGTCCCTCGTCTAAAGGCACTGAGGTAAAGTGAGAGCCGCTCAGACGAACTCCTCCTCGCAGTGAGCGTCTCCCATCAGCAGAGAGTGTTTGTCAAGTTCACTGAGAGCCATGCTGTTCATCGAGTGCTTGTCGGAGCGCAGCGAGCTGATGGAGACCCGGCTGTAGTTGACGAAGCGGTCGAGCAGACTGAGTTTGGGCGATGACCGGCGCAGCTGTCCCATGCCGATGTGAACGCTGACTTCAGACAGGCTTCGGTGTCTTCTGACCTCGCCCAGACGTCTCTCCAGTGTCTCAGCGCTGGGTTTAGTGTAGCTGCAGAAACAGGAAACGACGGACTAACGATCCGAGCATCTTTCAACAACAAACCCAGTTAAACTTAAGCATGCAAAAATAAAAAACTCAAACCGAGACTGTGTACCATTTGAGAAGAAGGGAGGAGAGCACTACAGAAACGGAGGACGCAGCCATCGCAGCAGAGCCCATCCACGGCTGAAGCACCAAACCCAACGGCATAAACACACCTGCACCAATAAACACACTCCAGCAGTTATACAAACCAATACTGGGCACAAACCCATGCTATCAGCTGTGAGATGCACTACTATCCAACATGAGATCTACACTGAAAAGTATCTACTTCTACAATATGTCCAATTTTTTTTAAATTTAGTTTACCTGCAGCGACGGGAATCCCCACGAGATTGTAGATCAGTGCAAATACAAAGTTGATTCGGATTCTTTTCACGGTCTTGTTTGAAAGGTCGATACTCCCAACAACATCAAGAAGATCATTCTGAAAAAAAAAAAAAATGCATTGAATTAAAAAGTAGGTGCAATCTCATGAAACGTATGTTTAATCAGGGTTCCCAACACCTCGGTTAACTTCAAATTCAAGGACCTTTCAAGGACTTTCCAGATCCAGTGACCTCGAAGACTTAATGTGGAGACACATTTCAAGTGTGAGCAAGGTAAGATATTTTATTACAGGTTTCATGTGTCAAACACAACTATGCAAAAAAAGCTTTTTTTTTGCCATATGACAGAGATCATATATTCCATTGTTTTGCATAAAACTGAGGAATATTCAGTTCATCCTTTACGGTTTTCACAATTGATCTGATATTAACTTGTGCATTAGGGTTGCCAACTTCAGAAAATGAAAACAAGGGACAACTTTTTTATTGGAAAATAAGGGACAGGATAAGAAACGCTCAAAACATTTGTTCTGTACCACACATGACCATTTCTGTGTCTGATGTTAAGTATGTGTATAAAAGCTTCTCCGAAATAATCACATTTGTTTTGCTTAACCTACAATTGTACAATTATTGTAAAAATAAAGTTTAATGTCATGCAACAAAATGTTATACACAAAGCATCAGAATTAATACCTCTATAGAATTGTCACTGCACAAGTGCAGTAATTTAGGAAGTGGATATACTGTGAAATTACTTAAAATAGATGGCATAACATTTGAAAGAATTCAGACCTGTATCTATGTGTGTTTATTTTCCAAAACTTTCCAGGGCCTTGAAAAAAAAAAAAATCCTATTAGAAAGCAGTTAAAAGGACCCTATAATTCAAGTTATGAAAGCATTTGTTTATTATATTCATACAGTTATGTAATATCACACTAGACACAGCCATTTTCATAAATATTAGGACATGAGCGTGATCGTCCTAATATTTCATGAAAGCATCAACATTCACAGAATTCACGGATGCTGTGTGCATGGTTTGGCAGAATGCAGCGCTGCATTTATAATCTCTAAAAGACCTCTCAGTTCATCGCAATCTCACAAATCTCTGTTATAACACAATAAATATATGCATAATTGATATTTCATAATTTTTACAATTCGTGTGTTATAATGAGAAGAAACGTGAGCATGCACATTTCAGCACTGCATTGCTCAACGCTGCAAACACGCGTTATAGCCTAAATAGAAACTCTGCATACACTTGCACCTGCTAATCGTTTATATTTTATTCACAAGTGTACGCACTATCAAGTCTTGTCCATCACGCTGCATCACTTGACTCGTCAGTGCATGTGCTACATCCTTTTTACAATCTCTAGCTTTAAACACAACACAGTCATTGCAGTCTTCATACCCTGATGAGCACCACGTCGGCTGCCTCGATGGCTACATCTGTTCCTGTGCCTATAGCGATGCCCACATCAGCCATCGCCAGCGCTGGCGAGTCGTTCACTCCGTCGCCCACCATGGCTACGCGTTTGCCCGCTAGCTGGAGCTGCTCCACTTTCGCCACCTTGTGAGATGGCAAGACTTCTGCAAACACCTTCCTGATGCCCACCTGGACAAAAACAGCAGGACTTCAGCTGCTTAGCTCCACCGCTGCATGAGGACAATCCTTATTCTTAAAGACTGCTGTACCTGGGCAGCGATGGCTCGTGCGGTTTTGCTGTTGTCTCCCGTCATGAGCACGACCTCCAGCCCCATTGCTGTGAGAGTGTGCACTGCCAGCTCAGCCTCAGGCTTCACTGTGTCTGCTATAGCCACCAATGCACAAAGCTCATCTGAAAACAAAACAGCACACATCCACACAATAAACACTGTGCACTGCGTGGCAAGGCGTGAAGTGATTTTTAAATCTGCAATTAACTTATTTTCCCTGTGTTGACAGATTATCGCTCTTAAAAACTGTATTAAAGATCATATTTATGCACAGTTTAATGCACATGAATGCCACCACGATACACTGTATTTGAAATTATGATCACGATTTCTGTGCTTTTCTATTTTCGAAAGCAAAAAGTTCCTGGCTATTTATCCAGAAACATTTTATTTTCATGTTTCATATGCTTTATCTTGCATTAGTCACAAGCTTTCATGGTTGCGGTTGCCAGATATCAAAAGTTTAAACCCCGCCAATCAGGGCTTTTTTTTTTTTTTTTTTATCAATACATTTTCTGCCCATTGGTATACTTAATATTTCCAATGTGGCAACTGTGCATACATGCTCTCTCTACATTATGGAAAGGATCTTTCATGGTTGCGGTTGCCAGATATCAAAAGTTAAAGGGCTTTTTTTTTCTTAAAAAAGTAGATGTTTACTTCCAAGTCTTCAATGCAGCACGCCCATAAAAACCAGCGTTTCTCGAGACGGCCTTAAAACTAGGATAGAAAATAGTCTATAACTTATTGTTTGTGATGTTTTTGAGTGTAATACCATGTGAACGTCATAAGTGGACCTCAGAGAACAGTAAAAGATAATAAAAAAGCCAATTCATCACCCCTTTAAATCAGCGACTCCTAGTTGTCTAGAAAAATCTTTAGTCAAATCTTTGCATGACTTTTACAGTTCCTCACATGGAAAGTCCTAGTGATGAAAGTGTGTCTGAAGTGTCTCACTCACGGTCCACAGCCACCAGCACCGCAGTGCGTCCTCTCTTCTCGTGCTCCGTCATGGCTTCATCCACATCTGCTCGCACCTGCAGCGCGTTCCTCCTCATCCACTCTCTGTTCCCTATCAGCACCGTGAACGAGGACATCTGGACGACAGCTGAAACACAGCATAGCCGAGCATTACACTCTCACAGCTTTCACAACTCTATTGCAGTTTGAGCTGGCAGCCAATGAGGCGCTGCAGAAGTGGTCATGTGACTCACTGAGCGGCTGGTCACTGCTGGTGTGGCTGATCTGGATCAAGACAGCACTGCACTGGTTCTCCTCTCTGTCGATGTGGTCTCTCTTCAGCAGGTTTTCTGTGTTACTGACCACACACTTCATCCCACAACCCGGCACGGCCTGGAAATCTGTACAGGTGCCGAGAGCCTCCGTCCCCAGCTCCTGAACACAGAAGAGACATCGTGGATCTGAATGACTCTGGAGAGCACAGTGAGCTCTGACAAAGGGACTCATGTTTAAAACAGTCCCCAAAAAACACTTAGTGTTAATTTCAACATTTATTAATACATTACTAAAATCAAAAGTTGTGCTTGTTAATGCACTGTACATTAACATGAATTAACAAAGAACGACTGTATTTTTGTTAACTAACATTAACTAAACCTTACTGTAAAGTGTTACCAGAAAATATTTAAATATTGTCAGTATAGTTCATCTGTCATTCCACAGCAGTTTTTGACATGAAAAAGTTTTTTTTATTAAAATGATATTTGTCATAGTAAAGACAGCTTTAAAATTTCATTAATTATATGATAAAAACTACTTTCTTAAATGAAGCAGTACAGTCGTCGTCATTTATTTACGATATTATATTTTAAATTTAATGTGTAACTTTGCTTAAAGTGATAGTTCAACTAAAAATAAAAATTGGTCATTATTTACTCGCCCCCAAATTGTTCCAAACCTCTGTTTGTTCAACACAAAAAAATATATTTTGAAGAATGTTAGTAATCAAACAATTAACGGTAGCCATTGACTTCCATGGTATTAAATAAAATACAATGGAAGTCAATGGCTACCGTCAACTGTTTAGTCACCAACATTCTTCCAAATATCTTCTTTAGCTGAAAGAAACCCATCCAGGTTTAATGGCGAGTAAATGAATAACAAAATATTCATTTTTGGGGTTAACTGTCCCTTTAAATAAAGACACAACACACCATGAAGTCAAACGCACCTGTTTGCAGTATTTGGTGATGGCAGCCCCCAGTGGATGTTCACTGTTATTTTCAGCAGAGCCGACGATCGCCAGCAGCTTGGAGCGTGGCATCCAGTTCCCCTCCGTCAGCATCTTCACCTGGACCACTTCAGGAGCGCCGTACGTGATGGTGCCCGTTTTATCAAACACCACAGTCTGAATCTGTAAGCACAGACAGATTTATAAAACGGTCTTCCTTTGCACAACAACACGGCGGCAGCATTAAACTCAGCAGTCGTCTCAGACCTTGTGTGCCATCTCTAATGGCTCTCCTCCCTTGATGAGGATCCCGTTCTGGGCTCCCACACCGGTTCCCACCATCACCGCGGTCGGGGTGGCCAGACCCAGAGAGCACGGGCAGGCGATGCAGAGGACCGTGATGGAGGCCTGGAAGGCGAAGCGGATGACGGCTTCGGCCTCAGAGATGCTCTTATCATAACCCTGCAGAGAGAGACGCTCATTATTTAATTGTGTTTTAAAGAGCAGAAACCTAGTCTAGCATTAAAGGGACAGTTCACCTAAAAATTTAATTTATTTCACTTTCAGGTCCATTCATTTTTTTTTTTTTTTTTTTTTTTTTTTTTTTTTTTTTTGAGTAGGACAGATTTTAAGTTGAATTGGCTCCTTGGTTATTCATAAAATGCACGTTTTTGAGAATAAAACAGGGATATATTAAGGAACACAACATTAACACTCGTTGCTCCTGACGATATATCGCGGTAGTGTTGTCAATAGACCTGGTACTTCGGTACCAAGTCGGTACTAAAATTTTTTAAATGTGACGGTACCAGGTTTCTTTAAGTACCGGTAGTACCGAGGTCCCGTTCAAACCCGGTTCAGCGCTATGATTTCCGCGAAGCAGAAAACGAGGACGGAATCTCAAAATCCAGTCATGAAAATGAAACTTACATTTTAATATGGACAGTCATAGAATTTGTCAAAGTTAGCATAAATTAATCAAATCAAATCTCCATATGGACCAGTATCTGTAAATGTTTAGCCGCAAAAGTTGTTTGAAATATGAATGCGTGTTCTGCGCGTCTCTGTGTGAATTAATGAATGGCAGAGACGTGCGGATTTGTTTACTACATAGACTGAAGCGCATGACGCTTGCATTAATTTCAGCATCTGAGCTTCAGAGTTCTCTCTCCATCAAGCGATCTGAACTTTTCAGTTCATCTCAATGGACGCACAGCGCACATGTATTTGACGCTCTGTAAACTCTTTGTGAAGGCGCACGACTCACCGTCGCTTTACTGATAGCACTGTTTCTCACACATGCAAAGAGAGAGAGAGACAGAGTCTTAACACGCTGGTTCGACACGTTATATGGAAACTATTCTTTGTTGTCTTCTCCTGTTAAAATAATGGAGTTCATTTAGAATTATTCATATTTATTTTCGAACAAGCAGAAGACATAACGGTTTCTCCGGTAGTGGGCGGAGCTAATGTGCAAATGGCAATTTCATTGGCTGGCGCTGATTTAGTACCGTCCCTGTTTTGATTTCAGCAAATCAGTTTGACCGAACGCATACAACGTGATTAATATTCATGAACCCAGCAGCTCATCAATCCATAGTGCATTGTATATACATTAGTATGATAGTAGAATTAGTAGTAGTATTATCTTTTAATAATAATTAATATGATCTATTACTATTGTTTTACAGAAACCCTCAATGACCAAAAATATCTTAAGCAACACCACCAGTCTTAAGTTCAGTTAAAATGACAAATATGCATTCATTAGGCCTAAAAGTTAATTTTTACATAAAGGCATTGTGCTAGAAATATTACTATTATTTAGTAAAATGTATGTGATACTGCTACTGTTGAAAAAAATTTATAAAACTTTATTTTTTAAAGAAATAAATCACAATATTTCTTCCATGTTTTAATTTCAATAGCAAATCCCCTTTATTTACCAAAAATAAAATGTTTAAATTTCATAAATTAAAAGACAAATTAAATTTGGGTGAAACTTGTTAACTGTTTTTCATAATTATATAACTTGTAGAAAAACTTTAAACACGATTGTAAATAAGTATAAAGAATGGCATTGGTTTTATTTTTAGTGCTAAAAAGTTTTTTTCTTTTAATTAGCATATTTTTGTGTTTTGCTTTGGTACCGAAATTGGTACCGAGAACCGTGGATTTTCACTGGTATCGGTACCGAATACTGAATTTTTGGTACCGTGACAACAGTATATCACGGTCTTATGAAGAGAATTGATCGGTATGTGCAAGAAGCTGAACATTATTACCTGTAATCCAGAGCCTCAGACAAACGGTTTGTTTCAATTAAGAGGTCAAATTCACTAGTTTATTAATGTAATCATACAATGATGTAATGCATATGCAGTTAAACTATTAAAGCACCCAATAATGTTGTGAAATGTGGATGTTTTATGTGTGTAAAGCATATAAAGTGAAGTCTTCATCAGCTCACCATAAAAAATGAGAAACCATTAAAACTTTCACTAAGTGTTCGGTTCATGCATGTGGATATCAGCACGAAGGACAAAATCACCAAGGATTACGGTTTCAGCGAAAGATCTTCTTTACCGTTCTACTGAAGTCATTTGGATGAAATAACAGCACATTTTCATTTCGGGGAGAAACTATCCCTTTAAAACCCTATGAAAATTTTCATTTAACGGGTTTCAGGATTTTTCTTGCTCTTCTGAATGAAACGAGTTCAGTGTAAACACAGTCTAATGTTCACAAAGCAAAGGTTACTGAAACTTGACCTAACCTTGAACAAGTGAATTCAAGAGAAAAAATAGTTGGACAAATCTTCACTCACGGGGAGATGCTTCTCCACAAGAGGAAAGTTCACAAAGCCGATCAGAATCCAGGCTACGAGAGTCAGGAAGGACACACCAATGATGAACGGGACGAAGTATCCGCTGATCTTATCCGCTAACTGCTGGATGGGAGCCTGAGATCGGAAAGTTTAACAGAAGGTTTTGTGAAGATCAATGGTGAGGTTAGACATTAAGAGAGCTTTACAGGATAAACTGACAGTCAAATATGCGGAGTTTGTTTTGATTTAAAGCAATGCTTCTCGACAAGCTTCCTCATGAAATTTGTTAAAAATAAAAAATAAAAAATACAAATTTTATTTCCCATAGACTAGAAAAACCTTAATATATGAGAAGAACAATTTTAAAAGAGTGATTTCTAGACTAGAAAAGTAATCAAATTTGATTATATTCTTACAACTAGATGAGCATTTTTGTAATGAAAATGCATTTTTCAGCTTATGCCACTTTTAAAATATTTGACCAGGTAGAGACTGAGTAAAATATATATTTTAAAAATCATTATCCTGAAAATGAGTATCTGTGTCCGAACTCTTAACTAGCAATGCAGCTGGAAAATACACTACAAAAATACATATATTACGTGTTGTTTTTATTATTAGATATTCCAATCTATTTTTTTTATGAATTATTAACTACTTTATGTTGTTAAATATTTAGATTTTCTCATCAATTTGACATAAATTTGAAAATAAAAATAATTATGTAATTAACAAATAATAATTTATATATTATACAATAATTGTATTTTTTTATAATAAAAAAGCGTTTCCCCTTTAGAAGTGCACTCTATTAATTTGCTAAAAATAATTATTAAAAATATATATATATTATAATAACACTAGCTTTCAAATTTTTTTGTATTGTATCAGTTTTCTTTTCATTTATTACACAATCAACAAAGCAAAAATACCTCTAACACTAGCTTGCTCTATTCTTTTTCTTTATTATGTTATTTAAAAGCCTAAGCTAACGGAGACTTGTATATCATTGCTCTCTTGTTGCTTCCTCATTTGTAAGTCACTTTGGATAAAAGCATCTGCTAAATGAATAAATGTAAAAGCTAAAGCATAAATTGGCAGAACTACAATCTCAGGCTTCCAAATGAACAAACAAAGTGGTGGTTCTTTTCGAAAGCAATGCTATGATGGCAGACGCACCTTCGAGGTCTGCGCCTCCTCCACCAGTCTGACGATCTGCGAGAGCGTGGTGTCTGTGCCCACGTGAGTGGCTTCGATCAGCAGAGAGCCGTTCTGATTGATGGAGCCCGCGATCACGGTGCTCCCCGGCCTCTTCGTCACGGGCATGGCTTCACCTACAGCACAGGACAACTGAAACACTGAGACGCACAAATGTCACAACAATTATGATATTATATCGTTGACAATAAAAATATTGCACACCCCTAACCTGGTTCCCTGAACCTTTTCGACTCCAAGGCCCCCTTTTACTTTTCAGTGTGTGATCACGGTTGCCAGGTTGGGAATATTAAGTATACCAATGGGCAGAAAATATATCGATGCAAGAAAGAAAAAACACTTTACATTTACATTTAAATGTATTCATTAAGCAGACGCTTTTATCCAAAGCGACTTACAGATGAGGACAGTGGAAGAATAGAGCAAGCTAGTGTTAGAGATCTTTTCACACACACACACACACACACACACACACACACACACACACACAATTGCATAATAAATGAAAAGAAAATAGAATACAAAAAGATTAGAAAGGTAGTTAGATTTTTTTAAATAATAGAATTAGAATAGTGAGTGTTAAAGTTAGAGGGTCAAATAAAGATGGAAGAGATGTGTTTTAAGCCGATTCTTGAAGATGGCTAAGGACTCAGCTGTCCGGATTGAGTTGGGGAGGTCATTCCACCAGGAGGGAACATTAATTTAAAAGTCCGTAAAAGTGACTTTGTGCTTCTTTGGGATGGCACAATCAAGCGACGTTCACTTGCAGAACGCAAGTGACACAAATTTAGGTAAATGGGTGCAGAGCCAGTGGTAGTTTTGTAGGCAATCATCAATGCCTTGAATTTTATACGAGCAGCTATTGGAAGCCAGTGCAAATTGATAAACGGAGGTGTGATGTGTATTCTTTTTGGCTCATTAAAAATTAATCTTGCTGCCGCGTTCTGAATTAATTGTAATGGTTTGATAGAATTGGCTTAAAAGACCTGCCAAGAGAGCATTGCAATAGTCCAGCCTGGACAGAACAAGAGCTTGAACAAGGAGTTGTGCAGCATGATCCGAAAGAAAGGGCTTGATTTTCTTGATGTTGAATAAAGCAAATCTGCAGGATCGGACCGTTTTAGCAATGTGGTCTGAGAAAGTCAGCTGATCATCAATCATAACTCCAAGGCTTCTAGCTGTTTTTGAAGGAGTTATGGTTGATGTGCCTAACTTGATGGTGAAATTGTGATGAAACGATGGGTTTGCTGAAATCAAAAGCAGTTCTGTCTTGGCAAGGTTGAGTTGAAGGTGATGGTCCATCATCCAGGAAGAAATGTCTGTTAGACAAGCTGAGATGCGAATAGCTACCGTCGGATCATCAGGATGGAATGAGAGGAAGAGTTGAGTGTCATCAGCATAGCAGTGATATGGGAAGCCATGTTTCTGAATGACAGAACCTAATGATGCCATGTAGACCGAGAAGAGAAGTGGTCCAAGAACTGAGCCCTGAGGCACCCCAGTAGTTAGATGTTGTGACTTGGACACCTCACCTCTCCAAGATACTTTGAAGGACCTATCTGATAGGTAAGACTCAAACCATTGAAGTGTGGTTCCTGAGATGCCTTTTGCCAGTAAAGTTGATAGGAGGATCTGGTGGTTAACCGTGTCAAAAGCAGCGGACAGATCAAGCAGGATAAGTACTGAAGATTTGGATTCCGCTCTTGCCAGTCTTAGAGCTTCAACAACTGAGAGCAAGGCAGTCTCAGTTGAATGTCCACTTCTGAAGCCAGATTGGTTGGTGTCAAGGAGGTTGTTGTGTGTGTGAAATGTAGAGACTTGGTTGAACACAGCTCGTTCAAGTGTTTTTGCAATGAAAGGAAGAAGGGAAACTGGTCTGTAGTTCTCTAAAAGAGATGGGTTGAGGTTGGGTTTCTTAAGTAGTGGAGTTATACGTGCCTGTCTAAATGATGAGGGAAAAACACCAGTGTGGAGGGATGTGTTGTTGATGTGAGTGAGTGCATGTACAACTGCAGGAGAAATGGCTTGAAGGAGATGAGATGGAATAGGATCAAGCGGGCAAGTTGTAGGGTGATTAGAAAGGATGAGTTTTGAGACTTCTGCCTCAGAGAGTGAAGAGAAGGATGTAAATGAGTGTATGTTTGCTGGTGATATGAGCTTGACTGATTGTGGTGTGGAAAATTGTGCACGAATGTGTTTAATTTTATTAATGAAAAACGTTGCAAAGTCGTCAGCTATTAGAGATGAAGCAGGAGGGGGAGGAGGAGGACAAAGAAGTGAGGAAAATGTTTTAAAAAGCATGCGAGAGTTAGATGAATTGTTAATAGGGCTGCACGATATTGGGAAAAAATGACATTGCGATATTTTATTTTTCTGCGATATATATTGCGATATTTTTTCTTACAAACAAAAATGGGGTGAGCACACTTACATTCTCATTTTAAATGATTTAAACATCGACACCATCGCGTCAATTGATTAATATGGGGGAGGGAGAGAGAGCAAGACAGCGCTCGTGTTGTTTGAAGACGGCTCGCTCTCTCTCAGTCTCTCTCGCGCGCGCGCTCTCTCTCTCTGTCTCTCTCGCGCACACTCTCTCTCTGTCTCTCTCGCGCGCACACTCTCTCTCTGTCTCTCTCGCGTGCGCGCTCTCTCGCTGTCTCTCTCGCGCACGCTCTCTCTCTCTCTCTCTCTGTCTCTCTCGCGCACGCTCTCTCTGTCTCTCTCGCGCTCTCTCTCTGTCTCTCTCTCTCTCTCTCTCTCTCTCTGTGTGTCTCTCTCGCGCTCTCTCTCTCTCTCTGTGTGTCTCTCTCGCGCTCTCTCTCTCTCTGCCCTGTTAAACTTGCATGTGTTTTTCAGTCCTGTCAATGAAAAAACTTTCACTCTATGATGGTTAAGCTGTGCAATTAATCTGCGAATCACATTCATCAAGGGCCGGGGAGCAGCTGGCCCGTACAGTTAATGAATAACAGATCAACTACGACAGCCTACATCGCACATCCTGCGATGTGACTATCGTGGATTCGTACATCGTGATATCGATGCTTAAACGACACATCGTGCAGCCCTAATTGTTAATTTTGTTATGGAAGTATGCCATTTTAGCAGTGGAGACATTAGCAGAGAAGGAAGATAGGAGTGACTGATACATATTAAGGTCAGTAGTATTTCTGGATTTGCACCACACCCTTTCAGCAGCTCTAAGCTTAGAACGGTGTTCGCGTAGAACATCAGATAACCAAGGAGCAGAAGGGGTGTTACGGGCTGGCCTGGAAGATAAGGGACAAACAGTGTCTAAACAAGATGTAAGAGTGGAGCAGAAAGTATCAGTAGCATCCAAAGATGCAAACAGTTTAGGGGAAGGAAGTGAAGATGAAACCATTGCAGATAGTCGGGAGGGTGAAAGTGTGCGTAGGTTACGTCTAAAGATGACATGTGGAAAGATGACACTTATTGGGGGATTTAAACTCTTGACATCTGGCAACCGTGACAGAATGCTTGTAGAGGTTTGTTACCAATGCAAGATCACGCAAGTGACAAATTAAACATTTTCAGGAAAAATAAGCAGATGATTATGCATGAGAGAAGCAGAAATCGTGATCATGGTTAACTTATCCATTGTGAATCCCTAGTGTACACCACAATTATCCTGTTTGATTAAACTCATGTCAGTGGAGAGAAAGTGCCCTCTCGAACCTGTAATGAGAGATTCGTCTGCCATCGAGTGTCCCTCGATCACTCGGCCATCAACTGGAAACTTCCCTCCGGGCACAACCTTCACAACATCTCCTCTCTGAACCAGCTCCACATCCACCTGCTCCTCACTGAGAGACAGAGAACGCAGTCAGCTGTGCTTTCTGTTTGATAGGAAATCCAAATTAAACAGCACAGAGATGCACAGACCTTAACACAGACATGTCATCCTTCAGTGTAACAACAGTGGCTTCTGTGGCCTGTAAAGACATCAGCTTGGACAAAGCCTCGGAGGTCTTACTCTGCGATTAAACACAATGCAACACATGAAGAGATATAACAAGCTAGCAAGCGAATAGCTTGTGTAACTGGAAACTCTTGCTCACCTTTGCTATCTGCTCTAGCCACCTGCCCAGCGAGATGAAGACAAACAGCATGGGTGGAGTATCGAAAAATGTGATGGGGTTCACTTTCGCTCCTTCGATCATGGCAACCAGGATTATCACCACGGAGTATGTGAATGCAATCGTTGTGGCAAGAACAATCAGCACATCCATATTGGCCGTCCTGTGCTTGACGGCTTTATAGGCTTGAAAGTAGAAATACCGGCCACCGATAAACTATTTAAGACAGAGAAAACAAGCGTGGTTACTAAATACAAAGAGATCTTTCATAAAGCATTTACCAAAGTTTTGGCATGTTTTCAGCCAACTAAAGACCCAAGAAACCGTGGTTTACAGTGCATTTATAACAACTATTGGGCGTTGTTAGGCACAACGCAAAACCACAGCTATTTTACAGTTATAAAACACTTATTCCATACACATAGTAAGGCTTCACAAAATAAAACAGAGGGAATAAAGTGTAATGATATTAATAAAAACAGTGTAAACAATGTAGCTCCTCGGAATCAGTTGTGGTTGCAACAAAGTTGTTGCCGAGCAACACACAAACGTAAACAAAGGTGTATGTTACTTTGTAGCGTTATTTAGAACAGCTTTGAAGTCGGCTCAGCCAATCAGAATCAAGGAGCGGAACTCTGGGCTTTATAAAAGGAATTCAAACTTAGAAAGTGCATTAATGAGCCACAAGCTGGCAACCTGAACGGGGACACAGAAGAGAAACGAGATCAGGTTCATGATGGAGAGGCCCGGCAGCAGCTGTTTCTCCAGGAACATGGCGGAGTGGTACTTCTCTCTGTCCTCGGCCGAGGCGTTGTGGTGGTGGGACATCTCGATCTGGTGATCCACGATTATCATGTAGATCATCATGCCCATGACTGGCACGCAGAAAAACATGCTGATGAGGAACGATCTTTTCCACCTGGGAGGAAACAGGACGCCAGCATTAGCTCTGACCTACAACCTTGTGAGCAACCAGACTGCTGCTAGACTACTTTTCCATTGTTTTTCTATGAGGAGTTGTGTCTTCTGCAGCACCTCGCAAAACACACAACATCACTCAAGCAAAAAGAAGCAAAGCTTTTAAAAATCGCAAATTGAGACCTCGTCTATTTCCTCATTCTACTGCATTAAAAGTGCCTTGAAAACAGTGATATTAAAAGATCAAATTCAGTACACACCTTATTGACGATGCATGCTTTATACAGGCAAGAAAAATGGGCCTGAAATGAATGCAACGTGCTTAACGTCTTCTTTATAATGGTTTTCTATAGGAAAACATTTAATATTAAACTTTGCACACTGCGTTTATGTTCTGAGTTCATCTGCTTGCCTGTGCAATATGCATCATCGATAAGGTGTACAGAATTTAACCTTTAAATATCACATTACATTACTTAATATTGTACGTACACAGAAAGATAGTAAGGACATTGTAAAAATAGTCCATGAGACACCAGTGGTTCAACCTTAATTGGATGTTTTTTCATTTTTCTTTGTGCAGAAAAAGTATTCTTGTAGCACTGAACCACTGATGTTTCATGGACTATTTATGTGATGTCTTGACTATCTTTCTGTGCCTTGACTGTGGTAGTTCCTTTGCTGTCTATGAAGGGTCAGAAAGCTCTCGGATTTCATCAGAAGCATCTTATCTGAAGATGAACAAAGGAATGACATTAGGATGCATTTTTGGATTTTTGGGTGAATTCCTCTGGAAACATCATTTGCACAAATACGTTAAAATTCCACGATGATTATTTAGGTAATAGTTTTAAAAACTCATTACAGAAACGTATTGCTCTTATTCGCTCATGTACTTACTGTCGGATCTCACGGCTGTGATCCAAGTGACTCCCAGGACCATCTTTCTTCACCAGAGAGGCTGTAAATCCCAAGTTCTGTCCATCAGAAAAGGGAACATAATGAACTGAAACACAACTTAATAAGTGGCTGATTCAGAATGCCGACTGATAACGGATTGCTGAAATATTTCAAATTCTATGCAAGCATATATATATATATATATATATATATATGTGTGTGTGTGTGATATATGTGACCCTGAAACACAAAACCAGTCATAAGGGTCACTTTTTTTAAATTGAGAACTATACATCACGTACAATCTGAATAAATAAGATTTCCATTGATGTATGTTTTATGTTAGGATATGACAATATTTGTCTGAGATGCAACTATTTGAAAATCTGGAATCTGAGGGTGCAAAAACATCAATATATAGAGAAAATCGGCTTTAAAGTTGTTCAAATGAAGTTCTTAGCGATGCATATTGATAATCAAAAATTAAGTTTTGATATATTTACGGTAGAAAATGTACAACATATTTTCATGGAACATGATCTTTACTTAATATCCTACTGATTTTTGGCATAAAAGAAAAATTTATAATTCTGACCCATACAATGTTATTTTTGGCTATTGCTACAAATACACCCCAGAGACTTCAGACTGGGTTTGTGCTCCAGGGTCACATTTATCTGTGTGAACGTGACAGTGAATTCACCTCTATCCATCGGATCACGTCTCTCGGGCCGGTCACTTCTGGGTCATATCTGATGTGGGCTTTATTAGTTGCCAACGCAACTGAAGCATAGAGGATGCCCTTCTGCTTCATCAGGTTAGACTCAATTTTGTGAACGCAGGAGGCACATGTCATCCCTCTGACCTGTTAAACACAGACACGTCATCCTCAATCTTGTGCTGATAAGAAAATGGATCACAAATCAACAACAGCTAACCACAAGCTCCAGGGTCCCATCGGAGCCGTCGTAATCCTCCATCACTGAAGCCGTGAAGCCGAGCTCTCGGATAAACTCCGCTATTCTCTGAGGATCGATGATCGAGGCGCTGTAGCGAACCTCGGCTTTACCAGCCATCAGTGCAACCAAAACTGAGTGTACACCTGGGGGAAGAATGCACGATGCCACACTAAATACAAACGTTTGTAGATTTTGTATTAAGTATACAAAGCTATTAATATGAGATTTGTAACAGATGTACTGATTAATCAATTTTAGACACCATCACTATGATTTAATACAATGCAATTCTAGCATGATTTTATTTTATAAAGATCTGGGGTTACCAGTGCTGGCTGGCTAAATATATATATAAATATAAATATAAATATATTATTAAATATATTAAATATTAATTATAATATTTTAAATAAATAAATAAAAAAAAAAAAAAAAAAAAAAAATATATATATATATATATATATATATTTATTTAAAATATTATAATATGTATATAATGGTGTTATATTAATTAATTTATTATTTTATATTATTATTTATCAAATATAATAAAATATTATAAAATTAAAATATTAGTAAAATATTATTTGTTCATTCTTTTATTATTTTATTTATTTGTATGCTTATTTTTTTATTTATTTGTTTATTTATGCTTGTTTATTTATTATTGTATTTTATTTATTAATTCGTTTCGTAAAATTAAGAAAAAAATTATTTCAATACATCATTAACAATAATATATTTTTCTTTAGGAAATCATTATATAAAAACATAAGAGAAACAACAATAGTACTGATAAAACTCATATACAATCTTTGAGTTTTAATCAGTGATAAAAATTCTAAAATTCTTCCAGGAGAGACTTTTTAGTTTTTTTTCTGAATTATATCGTAAAACTGAACATTCTATTAAAATATATTTACACTCGAAAGATCCTTACACAAGTCTCAAACTAGTTTCTTTTCTCCTTTCAATAAATATGAGTCTTGAACATGTAATATGGATTAAATAATCAGATTACAAAAATGAAGTACTTTTAATTAGAGTAATTACATCTTATAATGCTCACAATCAAATTAGATATACATTTTAATGGATTACAATTACATATTATTCACACAACAGTAATAAATTATTAATAATTCATTAACTCTCTCTAATTCTTTTTTCTCTTTTAATATTCCTTTCTAATATTCACAATGAGGGTCAATGACATTCAGCTAAACAAATAAAATATTTATTTTTAGTGTCAAAGTGTTTAAATTAATTTTATTTGACATTGTATGATTTAATGAAGTACTTGCTTTTTATTAACTCAAAAACCCTCTGCAGTTCTTACATTAAGCCCAGTTTAGGAAACCCTGGTGCAGTGTCATGTTTCATGCATTTTATGATGTTGATATCCAAAAAACATTTTTTTTCTTTTCCTTTTTGCTTTTTTATATCAATACGCTACTTTTAAGAGTCAGTTTAAAACAAGGTTGATTTGGGATACCGTGCTTGTTCTTCAGGTTCCTCTCGATGTTGGCCACGCAGGAGGCACAGGTCATTCCACCAATCTGGATAAAACATTTGGAGATGTTGTTTGTTGGTTCAGCGTAACTCTCTGCTTCAGTCTCTTTCACGGCTGACCGGACTGGAGATAACGACGAGCTCCAGACAGACGGCGATTGGCTTTTGACCACTGAAGGCACCAATGAATTTGTCTCTGAAAACATGACAGGACAAGGTTAAAAGAGACTTTTAACTAAGTTTCAGTGGAAAAGACAATGTAGGGCACTGCTGCTGTGCTTTTTATAATTGACCAATATGCACTCCAAAGCAATGACATGAAAACAACTTTTTAATTTGTTCCATTCTTTTAGTTTAATTAAATTAAACTGTGCTACTCTAAAGTAAAATTATATCAAATGTTTACAGAACGAGATAGATGTGGTTGATAGGTGAATTTCACAAAATCTAGCAAGAACATATCTGGTTCATATTTTACCCACACACACAAAAAAAAAAGAAAAGAAAAAAAATTATTAAAATTATTAAAAAACACGCGCTCTCTCTCTCTCTCTCTCTCTCTCTCTCTCTCTCTCACACACACACACACACACACACACACACACACACACACACACACACACACACACACACACACACACACACACACACACACACAGATCTACAAAAGGCCTATTAGTATTATTAAGACTGTGACATTGTTACAATTACTGCGAAGCTAAAAAAAAAAATAGAGTACTGAGAATGAAGAGTTTGGTTCCAAAACAGGATGAAGGCAATTTTTTTTTTGAGTTACGCCAAAATCAGTATTGTATTTTGTCGGTATTGAAAAGTCAAAAAAGTTTTTTGCAAAATGTGATATTTGCAGAGTTATTAGGTCATGTTTTCAAGTTGTGATCAACTTACTATGTTCTTACTGTGTATTTTAACAACAGTTTCTATATGAACAATAACTTTCATATTGATTCAATGGATTTATTATATTTTGAGAAAAAAATTTATTATGGATTTATTGCATTTTGGGGGGAAAATATTTTTTTCAAATAACTCTTTGAAAATCTACATCTGGATCTGAATTTATGTTATTATAACATAAAGATACTATGTGAAAGTTTGAAACAGAAAATAGTGGTTTTCATCTAGCCTTTTTCTTTGTACAGAAAACACATTTTTACTCAAATTATTCAGAATGGGTTCATTGCGTTTTGGAACCAAACTCTTCATTTAAACATCATGGTATCGCTTAGGTTGCTTTTTATATTACATTGAGTCATGATGACTTGCATTTCTGTATTCTATAAATAAATACAACATCTGGACACATGACAATGCGGTTGAGAATTACGACGGAAATGTGCTTTTGTCATGACAATAGTGTCACAGTGCCAGAAAATCCCAATCGCCCAAAACTAGACTTCATTGTCTTAATGCAAAACATCATTTATGGTTTTCGTTCTTTTTATGGAACGGTGAAATATGACCAGGACACAAGTTCCTTGTTTTCGGAACCAGTCAGATATGGTATTAAACATGGTAAATGGAAGCTCAAATGCAAAAACAAAAACCAAGCCAATCTGATATGGATTACTTTTACAATATCTTTTTTATGAGTATTTCGAAGCGCCAACAATTTGGTAGAATAGACTTTCAATGGAAGGACAGAAATCTCTTAGTTTTTATTAAAATATCTTCAAGTGCGTTTCAAACCTGAATGGAAATCCTGACAGAATTGTTATTTAGGGGCGACTTAACACTTTCATCAGCTTTTTTTTTTTTTACAACAGATTCTCGATTTTTATGATTTTGAACTAGTCAACTTGAAAATGCAACTACAATATGATTCAAGTAACATTTTCTTTATTAACCCTCTAGTCAAAGAAATTTATTTTCCAAGTGCAGCACACATGAAGCTGTCAACATTAGGGCTGACAAAAACCATAATTGTTGATTATTCCCTTTAAATTGTAATTGCGATTATTAATTACGATGATCACAATTTACATTGAATGAGGTTTATACCCAGTGTTATGCTAGTTACTAACAAAAAATAGTAACTAGTTACAGTTACTAGTTAATTAATTCAAAAAGTAACTTTTATGCGTTATGGTCTATACAAACACAAAGTAAAACAGAAAGTAATTTTTAAACACTATTTTGATTGAGTCAGACCAGCACAAACTGAATATTGTATATCACAAGGATTTCTGAAATAAATAACAAAACACCTGAATAATATATTCAGAATCAAAAGCTAAAGTGGCTTCTGCATCATAAAAGCTGTTGTGTTGAGCCCTTAAAAATGTTCCTTTCACAGCTTAAGTATGAAAACTATCAACAATGGACAACTTAACACAAAATATTTTGAAATAAATAAATGAAAGCAATCTGAATTATTCAGAATCAATTTCGATATGTATGTTTAAAAATGAAATCTCTGTTATCATGCTAAGGAGCTGACTGAAAGCCGGCGACTCCACAGTAGAGACAGGCTGCATGTTTTCAACAATGTTTCACCTGTATGAGAAAAACATACAGAGAATCACTTAAGACACTTTGCTGTAGACCCATTCCACATAATAATATTCATTAAAACTGTATGTTAACACGTAGGAGCTCGCTGCATGAATCCGTGAGTAGGCTACAGTTTACAAATCCATGGGAACGGATTGTGAAAGTGTGCGCGCAGATTATGAATTCGTGGGTACAGATTCAAAAACCGAGGGTACGGTTTACAAAACCTGAGCGCACGGATTGGAAATTCGAACCAGAAAGACACAGCTTACTTTTGACTAATAGGTTTTTGTCTTTATGCTCAACTAAAGTGAAATAATGAGCATATTTCCACTTTGAGAAACTCGTGTTGCTCTCGCCTTGACTCGCCATGACTGCCGCACATACTTGAATAAACGGAGACACGCCCACAGTGTGTCTTCGTGTTTACAGTGGTTGGCATCCACCAATCCTACAATGCGTCGCTGCTGCAAACAGGTTAGGCTGCACTTCAGTCAAAATTAATTGATTTTTTTTAAGTAATGGACAATGCACCATATGGTAATGGTAACGGAGTTAATTTATTTAAAAAGTAATGTGTTACAGTATTAGTTACTGTCAGAAGTAGGTGCATTACAGTAATGCGTTACTAATAACCCGTTACTGCCCAACACTGGACAAACTGACTCAAATGATTCGCGAACCTGCTTTGAACTCCCGAACTGACTCAAATGATTCGCGAACCTGCTCCGAACTTCCAAACTGACTCAAATGATTCGCGAACCTGCTCCAAACTTCCAAACTGACTCAAATGATTCGCGAACCCGCTTTGAACTCCCAAACTGACTCAAATGATTCGCGAACCCGCTTTGAACTCCCAAACTGACTCAAATGATTTGCGAACCCGCTTTGAACTCCCAAACTGACTCAAATGATTCGCGAACCTGCTTTGAACTGCCAAACTGACTCAAATGATTCGTGAACCCGCTACGAACTCCCGAACTGACTCAAATAATTCGCGATCCCGCTCTGAACTCCCGAACTGACTCAAATGATTCGCGAACCCCAAACTGAATAAAATGATTCGCGAACCTGCTTCAAACTTCCAAACTGACTCAAATGATTCGCAAACCCGCTTTGAACTCCCAAACTGACTGAAATGATTTGCGAACCCGCTCCGAACTCTCGAACTGACTCAAATGATCTACGAAGCCGCTCCGAACTCCCAAACCGACTCAAATGATTCACTCTCCGAACTCCCAAGCTGACGCAAATGACTCGCGAACCCACTCCGAACTCCCGAACTGATTTAATGTTTTGCGAACCCCAAATTGACTCAAATGATTCGCCAACCTGCTCCAAACTTCCAAACTGACTCAAATGATTCACGAACGAGCTCCGAATGATTCACGCTCCGAACTCCCATACTGACTCAAAGGATTTGCGAACCCGCTTCGAACTCCCAAACTGATTCAAATGACTCGCGATCCCCAAAATGACTCAAATGATTCGCGAACCCGCTTTGAACTCCAGAACTGACTCAAATGATTCGCGAACCCGCTCCGAACTCCCGAACTGACTCAAATGATTCACGCTTCGAACTGCCAAACTGACTCAAATGATTCATGCTCCGAACTCCCAAACTGACTCAAATGATTCGCGAACCCGCTTTGAACTCCAGAACCGACTCAAATGATTCGCGAACCCGCTCCGAACTCCCGAACTGACTCAAATGATTCACGCTTCGAACTGCCAAACTGACTCAAATGATTCATGCTCCGAACTCCCAAACTGACTCAAATGATTCGCGAACCCGCTTTGAACTCCAGAACCGACTCAAATGATTTGCGAACCCGCTCCCAACTATATGCTGTTTAAAAATGAAATCTCTGTTATCATGCTAAGGAGCTGACTGAAAGCCGGCGACTCCACAGTAGAGACAGGCTGCATGTTTTCAACAATGTTTCACCTGTATGAGAAAAACATACAGAGAATCACTTAAGACACTTTGCTGTAGACCTATTCCACATAATAATATTCATTAAAACTGTATGTTAACACGTAGGAGCTTGCTGCATGAATCCGTGAGTAGGCTACAGTTTACAAATCCATGGGAACGGATTGTGAAAGTGTGCGCACAGATTATGAATTTGTGGGTACAGATTCAAAAACCGAGGGTACGGTTTACAAAATCTGAGCGCACGGATTGGAAATTCGTGGGCTAGGATAGGACATTCGAACCAGAAAGACACAGCTTACATTTGACTAATAGGTTTTTGTCTTTATGCTCAACTAAAGTGAAATAATGAGCATATTTCCACTTTGAGAAACTCATGTTGCTCTCGTCTTGACTCGCCATGACTGCCGCACATACTTGAATAAACGGAGACACGCCCACAGTGCGTCTTCGTGTTTACAGTGGTTGGCATCCACCAATCCTACAATGCGTCGCTGCTGCAAACAGGTTAGGCTGCACTTCAGTCAAAGTTAATTAATTTTTAAAAAAGTAACGGACAATGCACCATATGGTAACGGTAACGGAGTTAATTTATTTAAAAAGTAATGCGTTACAGTATTAGTTACTGTCAGAAGTAACAGCGTTACTAATAACCCGTTACTGCCCAACACTGTTAATACCATTGTTTGATCCAACTGCATGCCATATATTTATATGAAAATAAACAAGATGAAAACACTAACTGAAAAACTTTTAGTGCTTTCCTGTAGCATTATGCATCAAATGTGAATTATACATCGGATTGGTTTCTTCTTTAATCAAAAAATCATTAAAAAAATCATAAATATGAATGGTATTATAGCTATACTAAAACAATGGTAAAAACCTTAAGATAACATCTAAAAACACACACACATCTTAAACACGCAGAATAACATAACTGGACTTTGAACGATTAATTGTCGCTTTGAATAATTACGTAATTGTAGCAACCATAATTGTAATCGCGATTAGAAATGAAATTAATTGTGCGGCCCTAGTCAACATGATGTAAATGTTAAACAAATCACTTGTTAAATATCTTTGCAAAAAAGATGCATTAACTACAACTACATCTACAAACAATCTGAGGGTGCAAAAAAAAATCATTTAAATATTGAGAAAATGCCTTTAAAGTTGTCCAAATTAAGTTCTTAGCCATTAGTGTTGTCAAAAGACCCGGTACTTCGGTACCAAGTCGGTACTAAAAAAATGAAAATGTGATGGTACCAGGTCTCTGTAAGTACCGGTAGTAGGCTACCGAGGTCCCGTTCAAACCCGGTTCTTGACGCATACAGCGCTATGATTTCCGTGAAGCAGAAGACGCGGACGGAATCTCAAAATCCAGTCATGAAAATGAAACTTACATTTTAATATGGACAGTCAAAGAATTTGTCAAAGTTAGCATAAATTAATAATAAATTAATTTTTAAATGTTAAGCCGCAAAAGTTGGTTGAAATCTGAATCCTGCATGATCTGCGTGTCTCTGTGTGAATGAATGAATGGCAGAGACGTGCGGGTTTGTTTACTACATAGCAACCCTCTAAATTGCGAGTACACCATTCGCATATGCTAATAAATCTTCCTTCTGGCGACTAAATGATTTCTAATATTAGACAATGGCTAATAAATTCTCCGATTTTACTCGCCATTGTGTGAGTTAGAGGCTAAGTATAAGTTTAGCTCAGATATATGTTCACTTGCCGAACACTCTCTGACTGAGCGCTTTAAAGTTTCACTCTCAGTCAGGAGATCTGTGTGATTCAGTTCATCTCAATGGATGCACAGCGCACTTGTGTTTAGTGTACCTCTAGTGTGAAGGCGCACAGATCGCTGTCACACACGCAGAGACCGAGAGAGAGAATTGACGCACTACATTTAAACTATTCTTGGTTGTATTTTTTCCTGTCAAAATAGTGGCATATCTATGGAAATCTTCCGCTTTTAAGAATAGCTGGGTTTTCCGATAACGTAAGTGTGTGGAGTTAATGCGCTAATGGCAATCTCATTGGCTGGCGCTCACCTATTATCGTTCGTTTTGATTTCAGCAAATCAGTTCGAGCGAATGCACAAAACCTGATTAATATTCATGAATCCAGCAGCTAAATAATCCTTAGTAATCTTTAGTGTGTTTTTATAATTCTTCTTATTAGAATTCGTATCAATATTATCTTATCAGTATTCTTGTTAGTTTTTCTCACCTCCTTTTTTTTTTTACAGAAACACTGAATGACAAAAAAAGCACCACCACCATTCCAGTTAAAATGTTCAGTTAAATTGACTAATATGCATTTAAACACGGTTATCAAGTTTACTTCTAATTACTAAAGTTCTAATTATATATCAGTCTGGCGAGTAAACTAAAATATTTAATGCCCAATGGCGATTCAATGGCAGAGGTGTCCGAAGAGGGTTGCATAGACTGAAGCGTGTAACATTTGCAGTAATCTCAGCATCTGCCATCTCAATGAGGACATAAATACATAAACAACATCACCAGAACTGTTCTGAGTCACTTCACAAGCATTTTACCATTTCATTTGAGTAAAACCAGTGTCAGTTTAAAGGTATTCACGGCAACCCGTCAAAATAATTTCATTTTTACAAGAAGGCATTGTGCTAGAAATATTACTATTATTTAATAGAAGGTATGTGATACTGCTAATACTGTTGAGAAAATTAATAAAACTTTTTAAAGAAATAAATCACACAATATTTCTTCCATGTTTTAATTTTAACAGCAAATCCTTTATTTACCAAAAAATAGAATGTGTTAAAATTTCATTAATTAAAAGACAAATACAAATTTGGGTGAAACTTATTTACTGTTTTTTGTATAATTGTATTACTTGTAAAAAAAACTTTAATCACAATTTTAAATAAGTATAAAGAATGGCGTTGGTTTTATTTATAGTGATAAAAAGTGTGTTTTTATTTGTGTTTTTTTATTAGCATATTGTGTTTTGCTTTGGTACCGAAATTGGTACCGAGAACCGTGGATTTTCACTGGTATCGGTACCGAATACTGAAATTTTGGTACCGTGACAACACTATTAGCCATGCATATTACTAATTAAAAACTAAGTTTTGATATATTTAAGGTAGGAAATGTACTAAATATATTCATGGAACATGATCTTTACTTAATACCCTTATGATTTCTGGCATAAATTTTTTTTGTATCATTTTGACCCATACAGTGTTTCTTTTTTTTTGCCTATTGCTACAAATACAGCTCAACGACTTTCGACTGGTTTATAAAAGGTTTGCTATTCCAATTTGCGTGATTTAAAGACTAACAGAAGAAGCACTTACCAGGGAGAAAAGCGTCGAAGCCCATGTCCTCTATAGCGGCCCTCAGCTCCTCAGAAGTCGTCACTAAAGGGTCAAACTCAAAGGTTCCCTGATGATTGGCCAGTGACACTTGGGCGGATCTCACTCCTTTCTTCTGGGAGATCAGGCCCTCGATGGACTGGACACAGGAGCCACAGGTCATGCCCTCGATGTGGATCTCTGCGACTGATCCCAGCGGCTGGAGGAAGCCTGGCTCCGGGGAAGCTGGGAGGATAGCTTTAAAGTCCCCAGGAGGAAGGGCTTCGATGGCCTTCTGTAGCTCCACCGCTGAGGTTTGTTTTGGGTTGTGTTCA
Source organism: Carassius carassius (assembly GCF_963082965.1). Taxonomy (NCBI): domain Eukaryota; kingdom Metazoa; phylum Chordata; class Actinopteri; order Cypriniformes; family Cyprinidae; genus Carassius; species Carassius carassius. The sequence continues at coordinate 1,448,625 of NC_081787.1, read as the reverse complement.
ATCGTAGCTTGTGTGTTCTCCAAGGACACCACGACCGAACTCACTCCAGGCAGCTTGGATATATTGTCCTGAATATTGACCACGCAAGACTTGCATTGCATTCCCGTTACCTGAAACACTGTAGTGATGCTGGAGTCTGTGGACGGCTCTGAAACCTTCTCCTCTGTCTGTTTGTGAGCGCTGAGCAGGCGCTCAACTTCACTTGCTGAAAGCTTTAACTGACGAGGTTTGGATTTAACAATGGCTTTGAAACCAGCCACCTCGATTTGGTTCACAATCTCATCCAGCGTGATGACGCAAGGCAGGTAGAGGACAGCGGCCTCCTGGGACGCGAGGGAGACTGAAAAAGCACAGACAAAACCAAAAATAAGTTCTAGAGTAAATTTTTCCCATGACTAAGACGAGACCGCATTAAGGTCAATAAACGATAACTGTGACTATATCAACATGCAATATCGTAATGATTGGAATTACTATAGGGAATTTTACTGTTGAAATTGTGTTTGTTTATGCCATTTGTCATATTGTAGACAGAGAGAGCACATTTCTAAGTCTTTGATATTAATTAAAATATTTAATAGCCTGTAATAAATCAGTACACTAGATGAGGTAAATTAAACCATGTGTATGACTTCACATTGTGCTTATTGGTGAAAGAGCAATACCTGAAATGCAAAAGTAAAAAATATTTTTGATTATAATTTTAAGGGGGAAAAAGATGTACATATATATATATATATATATATACACACACACATAATTTTTATTTAGCTTAAAAAGCAAAAAAAAAAAAAAATCTTTGCAAAATTTTTTGAGATTTTTTTTTTTATATATATAATTTTACGCAAAAAAATCATTTATAATTTAGACATTTTTTGCTCAAAAAAAGCAAACAAAAAATAAATCTTTGAGTAAAAAAAAAAAGTAAATATATATATATTTAATTTTTTTTTTTTACTCAAAGATTTATTTATTTTTTAAAGCAACATTTTTTTTAATCAATTTTTTGGATAATAAAATATATGTATATGTGTTTCTGTTTTTTTTTTTATTAATCAAATCTATTGTTTTTGCCAATGCATGTTCATTCATGTCTTATTATTACTATTATTATTATTATTTTTAAAGAAATCGAGTACCAATGTCCTCTACCGAGGACACAGTATAACTTATGAATTAAATATATATATTTTTTTTACATAATTTTTAATGCTCTAAACAATGTTAAGACATGGACAAAAGCTCACTTTTTCCTAAACCTGTTCTCTCGGGTCTTAAAGTTGATTTTACCACATAAACTTCCCAACGCATGACGGGATTAAATGTTAAAGTTCACTGGAGATTGTTTTACTGAAGCAAAGGCAAAAGTCACATGATACCTTTGATCTTCTCAATGCCTTTTAACTTCCCGATCTTGCCCTCTATGGTTGTAGTGCAGGACAGACAAACCATTCCTTCAACACGCATTTTCACCGCTTCGACTCCGCCGGAGGAGCGAGGACTCGGCCCTTCCTGTGCTTCAGGAGCCAAGCAGCTCATCACGTCCCCGAGCCGCTGGATCGAGTCTGTGCTGAAGACTGTGCTTTCTGTTCGGACTGCTGCTGACGAGGCATTAATAAGACTGCACTCAAAGCCCATGTCTTCAATGGCTCCTGCTAAGGATTCTGGACTGTGCCGAGTGTGCTCATACGTCACCGTTACGTTACTCTGCTCCAGAGACACCTGTGGAACAGAAAAGAAAAAGCTCATACTGTGCGAATCCGTCAGATTGAGCCACAATAAAAGCCTTACAGTGACTCGTAGAGCAGCATTGTTCCAGTAACCAGAGATGCCACACGTGCTTGTGATTGCACGACACATCATTATACAGCAGATATGTGTACTCCACTACATGATGCTTCTTCAGATTAATGTTAATAGCTCTCTTGATAACCTTTAAAGCAAACTCACTGACCCCTGGTGTAACAGCTGAAAATACATACAGTAGTTTACCAAAATACACACATATGTGACTTCTGACATTACAGACGATTAATCACATCCAAAATAAAGGAGTTCATTTACATAATATATGTGTGTACGGTGTATATTTATTATTTACATATAAATACATATATATATATATATATATATATATATATATATATATATATATACACATACACATATATATACATACACATATATATACATACATACATACATATGTATATATATGTATATATGTGTGTGTGTGCATAATTTATATTATATACAAATGTAAATATTTTATATATATATATATATATTTAAATACAACCCGAATTCCGGAAAAGTTGGGACGTTTTTTAAATTTTAATAAAATGAAAACTAAAGGAATTTCAAATCACATGAGCCAATATTTTATTCACAATAGAACATAGATAACGTAGCAAATGTTTAAACTGAGAAATTTTACACTTTTATCCACTTAATTAGCTCATTTAAAATTGAATGCCTGCTACAGGTCTCAAAAAAGTTGGCACGGGGCAACAAATGGCTAAAAAAGCAAGCAGTTTTGAAAAGATTCAGCTGGGAGAACATCTAGTGATTAATTAAGTTAATTGATATCAGGTCTGTAACATGATTAGCTATAAAAGCTTTGTCTTAGAGAAGCAGAGTCTCTCAGAAGTAAAGATAGTAAGTAAAAAAACTTTAAAAACAATGTTCCTCAACGTCAAATTGCAAAGGCTTTGCAAATCTCATCATCTACAGTGCATAACATCATCAAAAGATTCAGAGAAACTGGAGAAATCTCTGTGCGTAAGGGACAAGGCCGGAGACCTTTATTGGATGCCCGTGGTCTTCGGGCTCTCAGACGACACTGCATCACTCATCGGCATGATTGTGTCAATGACATTACTAAATGGGCCCAGGAACACTTTCAGAAACCACTGTCGGTAAACACAATCCGCCGTGCCATCAGCAGATGCCAACTAAAGCTCTATCATGCAAAAAGGAAGCCATATGTGAACATGTTCCAGAAGCGCCGTCGTGTCCTGTGGGCCAAGGCTCATTTAAAATGGACTATTTCAAAGTGGAATAGTGTTTTATGGTCAGACGAGTCCAAATTTGACATTCTTGTTGGAAATCACGGACGCCGTGTCCTCCGGGCTAAAGAGGAGGGAGACCTTCCAGCATGTTATCAGCGTTCAGTTCAAAAGCCAGCATCTCTGATGGTATGGGGGTGCATAAGTGCATACGGTATGGGCAGCTTGCATGTTTTGGAAGGCTCTGTGAATGCTGAAAGGTGCAACATATGCTTCCCTCCAAACAACGTCTATTTCAGGGAAGGCCTTGTTTATTTCAGCAGGACAATGCAAAACCACATACTGCAGCTATAACAACAGCATGGCTTCGTCGTAGAAGAGTCGGGTGCTAACCTGGCCTGCCTGCAGTCCAGATCTTTCACCTATAGAGAACATTTGGTGCATCATTAAATGAAAAATACGTCAAAGACGACCACGAACTCTTCAGCAGCTGGAAATCTATATAAGGCAAGAATGGGACCAAATTCCAACAGCAAAACTCCAGCAACTCATAGCCTCAATGCCCAGACGTCTTCAAACTGTTTTGAAAAGAAAAGGAGATGCTACACCATGGTAAACATGCCCCGTCCCAACTATTTTGAGACCTGTAGCAGAAATCAAAATTGAAATGAGCTCATTTTGTGCATAAAATTGTAAACTTTCTCAGTTTAAACATTTGCTACGTTATCTATGTTCTGTTGTGAATAAAATATTGGCTCATGTGATTTGAAAGTCTTTTAGTTTTCATTTTATTAAAATTTAAAAAACGTCCCAACTTTTCCGGAATTCGGGTTGTATATATAAAAATAAAAAAAATATATATATATATATACACACACACATGCACATGTATGTATTATATATGTATTTTATATATATATATATATATATATATATATATATATATATATATATATATATATATATATATATATTAGGGGTGTAACGCTACGCAAAAATCACGGTTCGGTACGTACCTCGGTTTTAAAGTCACGGTTCAGTTCATTTTCGGTACAGTAAGGGAAAGAAATGCAAACATTAAACTGCAGGTTGTTTATTACTATAAACTTTTTTTTACAATTTGTTTACACTCTTTTTTGAAATACTTTTTAATAAAATATAAATAAAATAAAAAAAGAATAAGAAATAAAATACTGCTGCAAAGTTCTCCACTAAATAAAATACTCTCAGTCTCAAACCAATATCATATAATAAAATATAATGAAAGATATAAATAAATAACTATGATTACAGTGCAGCATTACCAATCCCAGCTTGTAGGCCTGCTCACATTTAAAAAATATATAATATAACTTTTCCAAAGTGTAAAGTGCAGCATGAACAGTTTCAGTTTTGAGACCTGCTCAGATTTCGTTATTGCGTTGGACCGATCTGAATTAAGAGCAAAGGTCTGTTTAAATGTCGACGGGAGCTGCGTTTGAATTACAATCGTTTTTTCCTAGTTGTAGTGATGTTCACACTCGCGTGATGCCTTTTGAAAACCTTAGGCCGGTGACACACTGGCATATTGCACCTGTCAAACATAGTCTATTTTGCCGTCAATACTGTTGACGGTGTCCTTTATCAGTAGGCTTTATATTTATGCTCAACATGAAGTATAGATATTGTTGTGAAGACAAGATCCTGGTCTGTCGGCGGTCTCCCTCTATGTCACCTACAGTAGCAGCAGCGCCAGCGCTGCGCCAGGCACGATTCTGGTGTGTAAAGACACAGAAAACACGCAGCAGAAACGCCACGCTCACGCCACGCAGCAGAAACGCCACGCAGCCAGTGTGTCACCGGCCTTAGAATCAGCTGCAGGGCGGGATTTCATTCGTTTGGAAACACGAAAATGTACTTATGTTCCGCAAACAAAATATTGCATTCGGTCATTCGGTACACACGTGCACCGTACCGAAAGCCCTGTACCGAAATGGTCCGGTACGAATACACGTACCATTAAACCCCTAATATATATATATATTCGGGATGCACCGATCATGATTTTTCATGGCCGATTCCGATACCAATTTTTTTACAAGCAAACTGGCCGATACCGATTTCCGATTTTTTAAAATCTTTTAAGCAACAAACAAGAAAGAAGAAAAGTATGCATAAACAAGATATTTGGTATTTAATAGGCCAAACTGGCTTTTGGCTATTGAAAACAATAACCGTAACCATCAGAAATTAATGTCAGTAACTGCACAGTAATTAGCCTACATTCAATGCAAACATAGATGGTACAGACATCAGCATTTAGCTTTTGTTTTTGAATTGTGTTGAAACTACATAGAACTGGCCTTAAATGAAAAGATTAACTGTAACCATGTGAAATTAAAAGCAATAACTGCATAGTTCTACAGTCCAAACAACACAATCAACACACATTCAATAAGATGTTTCTTAATCAGCATTCAGTATTGTAGTTTTTAAATTTGGTAAAAAAAAAAAAAAAAAGTCTTTACCAGTGAGACTAAATAAAAGTATGCTATATAAATACATTTTCCAAAATGTTAAAATCAAATAATGTTGGAGCGAATAAAACAAAGATGCAAAGCGTTTCATTCATCCAATTAAAAAAAATAAAAAATTAGGGTAATGATTTACATCTATATTTTTTTACTTGAGCCAATGAAAAATAAATAACTTATTGTCTCAAGTAAAAAAATATAGATGTGAATCATTACCCTAAAATGTTTTAATTGGATGAATGTGTGCTACAGCAGGTGATTTTTAAATCAAATTAAGTTTATGTAATTTTAAGGTAAAATAAAAATAATCATCCGAATGCAGAACTGACGTTTATTTCTGGCTTTTCAAATGTGTATGCAAGTTCTAATAAAAAAAAAAATTTCATTTCCAGTACTGATCGGCTGCCTGTGTCCTGCGCACAGATTTCGAAATACTCTTCCACACAAAGACATAGCGAACGATTACAATGTAGTCTGTGTACGCGAGCGCACTTCCGGAAAAATCGGCCGAAAAAAGACCAAAAACCAATTTATGGCCGGTCAACCCGTGCATCCCTTATATATATATATATACATAATAAATGTACACCGTACACACACACACAAATATATATATATATATATATATAGCTTTTGGAAGCGATTGATCAATTGCCAGCACTTTTACAGATTTTCATCACATTATAAGTTTACATTAGACTATAAATTCAGGCCATATATTTTATCTACGATCGTCTGAACAATTATCTCATAATTGGGACATTTTTTATTCTTTTAGAATGCTTACATTTTTATTTTTTTTATCCAATCATGTTGAGTTCAATGGAAATGGAGAAAGCTTTTTTTTCAGTTCAGTTTATTTTATTTATAAAGCACAATAAAACAACATTGGCTGATACAATATCATTTTACTTCTCTAGGAGATAGGCTTTTAGTTTTGCCTGTAATGATGCTGAAAATTCACAGGTCAAACACGTTTTTATGTTACATTTCTAGTTTTGACCCACATTTAGTGAAAAATTCCAACCATTTAAAAGATTTTTTTAATTTTAATTTTTTTTATTTTTAAAGAAGTCTCTTCTGCTGATCAGGGCTGCATTTATTTGATCAGAAATACAGAAAAAACAGTAATAATGTGAATTATTATTACAATTTAAAATAACTGTTTTCTATTTTTAATATACTTTAAAATAACATTTATTTCAGTGATCAAAGCTGTATTTTCAGCATCATTTCTCCAGTCTTGTGTCACGTGGTCCTCCACAAATCATTATAATATGCTGATTTATTATCAGTGCTGGAAACTGCTTAATATTTTTAGGAATCTGAATCATATGACCCTTAAACCCTGAAATCCAAACAAGTTTGTTTCCACACAATCAGCACAGTTTCAGGTCTATAGCCTCTTCTTTGTGTTGAGTGCATTGACTGCTGTTTGTTTCTGTGTGTAACAAAGCTTTTGTATTTGACCGTACTGGTCAATAGCTTTACCACCAGACGGCTTTTTAAAGGTTAAAACAACATCTTAGATAAATAACTATTTCATTATCTGCCCGTTTGACCCATGTCTGCAGGGTGACTGTGTTTTAAGGGAAAGGCCAGGATGAATTAGCACAATTTAGATTGTGGATCTAAGTTCAACATACGAGTGGCTTTCGTCAATCACGTAACTGTTGCTGGAGGGAAGGCTATTTGGTAAATATTATCACCAGCATATCTTTGTCAGATTGTTTTGTCAGCCGCCCAGAAAGCACAGGAGTCTGATCAAACACACAATGATTCATGGAAAAAGGACACCAGGAAATTTAATCTGTGGCTCAGTTAGGTTTCTGTGTTTGTTTAGGGATAAAAGATGGAATTTGCACATGAGAAATGTGTTAATAATAGTGAAACTGAACACATGGTCAGACCAGTCGTGAGCTCAGAGAGATAGAGTATAAGGTCTAGCAATAAACTTATATTGTGGTAAATATACCTTTAACATACAACTATATAACTGTTTAACATTCAGTATACATGCCATTTTAAGCATGAAGATATTACAATTTAAGATGCTGCAAATAGATACACAATATATACATATACAATACAAGACATCAAAATGATAACAAAAAAACAACAACTCAAATTTAGTTTATTTTACTGTTTAATCCATTTTGAATAATTAATTCATTTATTAGTACATTATTCAAATCAAAAGTTGTATCTGTTAATATTATGTAATGCACCTGAGCTAACATCAACTTACAAATACAATAACATTTTTAAATAGACTGTATTCTGTATATATATATATATATTCAGGTTTTATATTTTATCATATATAATAATCTATAATAAATTACATTTTTATAATAGATAATTTAATATATAATAATATTTAACTGTATTATATTTTATAATATAATTTTTAATACCAATATACATTTCATAATATATCATAATATTAAATAACAATATGCAATAAATTGATTACATTTTATAAAATATAATAAATTGAATTTAATAATATATATAATAGTTTTAATACCAATATAATACATTTGTTAGATTTTACAATATATAATAAATTAATTTTATTAACTTAATAAACTTTTAATTAATTAATTAACTTTTATTAACGACCAGTTCGTACCAAGCCGTAACACAAAAGAGGGATCAAGCAGAAACGTTTTATTTAATTAAATATATCACAACCAATAATTATAAACATAAGTCCAGGGGTAAGGGAAAACAAAATCTTGAGGCTGCAATGTGTGAGAAAACACAAGGAGCCACTCATGAGGACAGCTTCCCCAGAGAGTGCCTGTCCCAAATAAAGCACACAGCACAGCACTCTTATATACACTCTAGCTAATTATCAATTAGCATGAGGAAAACCAATCAGGAGCTCTCATGACCTGGATCAATAGAATCAGAAGACTCAGGGTCGTCACAATATATATATATATATATATATATTTTTTTTTTTTACACTGCCGTTAAAAGGTTTGGGATCAGTAAGTTTTTCATTGTTTAAAAAAAATTATTCTGCTCATTAAGGCATTATTTAAGTGATCTGAAATACAGAGAAACTGTAATATTGTGAAAATGTATTACCATTTAGAATAATTAATTTCTATTATAATATATATTAAACTGTAATTTATTTCTGTGATGCGCAGCTGTATTTTCAGCATCATTCCTCCAGTCTTCAGTGTCACATGATCTTCAGAAATCATTCTAATATGATGATTCATCATCAATGTTTGAATCTATTTTGCTGCGTAATTTTTTTGGGAACCTGTGATACGTTTTTATTCTATTTAGTTTTTAGTTTTATAGGATTTGAATAGGTTACAAAGAAAAGCATTTGTTTAGAATATAAATCTTTAGTAACAATATGCACTATAATTTTTTTATTTTTCCTGAAATAAATTAATGCTTTTATTCAGCAAAGATGAGTTGAATTTATTACAAAGTGATAATAAAGTATAAATATGAATACTATTAGTATGAATTATTATTAGTATAATAAGTATTAAATATTATTAGTATAAATATCAAAAGTATAAATATTCTTTTTTATATAAATCAATAAATATTTATTTTAAAGTATATTAAAATAGAAAACTTTATTTTAAATTGTTATAATATTTCACAATATTACAGATTTTTTTTCTCCAATTTTTCTGATCAAATAAATGCAGCCTTAATAAGCAGAAGACCCTTCTTTAACAGCACTGTATGTACAATCCAACACATATTTGCACAATGTTTACTGGAAAAACACTAAAAGAAAATGCTTATAGACTGAATTAGTATTTTGAAACCCACACAATGAAGAAGTAACACTCTTGTTAATTGGTCAAGCATGCACGGTGATAGTTACAATTATTATATTCATAAAAAGGTGAATGCAAAGAGGTAAACCTCACATCGACCTTGTGTTCATTTGTTGAGTTCAGCATTAATGTCACTCTCACCTGTATATGAATGACCCCCGGCAGAGCCCCAATCCGGCCCTCGATGGACTGAACGCAGGAGCCGCAGGTCATGCCCTCGACCCCGAGGGTCACATGACACAGATAAGCCCTCCACGCCATTCCTCCATTGGAAGGAGAGAGAAAACAAGACACATGTAAAACTGATACAGACCCACAAACATCATCAGACACTTCCTTCAGTTTAGCTACATCTTCTTTAGACAACAAACAGTGAAACGACCAAATTAAAGCAGTTCTGGACAGGATATTTAAAACAGGCACAACCTCTGAATAACAATTACATGAATATAGCGAAGTTGTTAATTAGGGTTATTCAAAAATAGCATGGTATTACCAAAGATGGCACTTTTTTGGCAAGTATTAAACATATGTATGAAAAAACAACAACAACAAACTTGACTGTCCTTAAAATTAAACATAATTAAACACCTTCTGATCGTAAATGATACATTGGAATTGATTTTAATTAAATTAAAGCTTTTCCTGGAGACAAAATGTCCAACATGACCACAACTTAAGCATCGTGCACTAAATAAATCTATATTTACACAATTTTTACACTCCACAAGTCTGTCTTTACATTTTAATTCAAGACACCAAAATGATAAAAAAAAAAAATCTCAAGTCAATATTTTATCTTACTGCTTAATCCATTTTGAATTATTAAAAGGGATTACATTAGATCTATGAAACAATAATTATTATTTGGTTCAAAATTATGTTACAATGGTTTACCATTAGTTAACTGCATTGATCAACATAAACTAACACTAATGTATTGAATATTCTAAGTTTATACTAATTTCAACATGTATTAGTACATTATTCAAAACAAAATTTGTATCTGTTAATATTATGTAATGCACCTGAGCTAACATCAACTAACAATTATTTTTTTAATAAACTGTATTATATATATATATATATATATATATATATATATATATATATGCGAGTGTGTGTGTGTGTATATAAAGAATATATATAAATGTATTATGTTTTATAATTTTTAATACCGATATACATTTAATAATATATAATAATTTTTAATACCAATATCTAATAAATTGATTACACTTTATAATATATAATAGATTGAATTTTATAATATATAATAGTCTTAATACCAATAAAATACATTTGTAATGTTTTACAATATATAATAAATTAATTTTATTAACTTTAAAAATATATTTAAAATAACTGTAACGAATGTATTTCTCATTTTTAATGCTAGTCAATGCATTATCCTTGTTATAAAGTGTTTCCTAAATAATTAAATAAAGAGATCAAACGTTATTTACAAAAATAAAAATGATTAAATGAGGGAAGGGGAGTGTTTGAGGCAGATTTCGGGAGATTTGTGGCTCTCTGCGAACCTAAACAACGGACGCGAAGCGCACAAAACAGCACGATTTCTTTACCTTTCATGCGAAGTGAGAATCCAAAGTCACGGGAACATTAAGTTTGAGCCTCACTAAACTCTTCAGTCACTTGTTACAGACGCGTGTGGAGTCCGCAGACAGCAGGAGAGCGCTGTCTCTGCAGAAGTCACGATGGAGATTGATAAATCCATGCGGAATGTAGAGATTTCACCTTTTCACACAACCATCCACAACAAAACACGTCTTTCTGAGCGCGTTCGAGAACATCAACATCCGCTGTATTTGCGCAGGCGCGGAGGACGTCGTGGCAGATTCAAGCGCTTCAGTAATGCGTCGCCCTGTGGCAGATTTTATTAGGTAGCCACATATGATGGGATAAACTACTGTACTGTGTTTTTATTTGAGCTCAACATCCACACCACTATTCTGTAGGTTTATCTTATTTTATTTTTTTACTTAAACTTGCTCCTGGGAAGCAGAAAAGCAAAAAAAATTTTGGTTGGAGCATAAGAAACAAGTTGAGAAAAGGTATTTTTGAAAAACTACATTTTATTCATATTTTATTCTATGTTCTGTGTAGAGGACGGCAAAAAAAATCCTTGTATAGTTTTATTTTTTACATTCAACTATCCGTTTTCAGGTTTTAATCAAACTTTGTAAAAAGATGATTCTCAACTAAGTTATGCAAGATAGAAAAAATTTGATATACTATTGCACTTTATTGAATATGTGCGTAAAATGTCCATAAACTGATAGTCCTATGGAAGTAAAATAATGACTTATGTCTTTGAAACAAAAAAGCATACTGAATAGCACTATCTGAAAAAATAATGCATTGAATTAACAGTACTTGCATTTTAATGCCTTGTATTTCCAGGGCTTACATCTTTAGGTCCTGAAATTTAATGTAGTTGTTCGTTTAAGCTGTGAATATTTCAATTAAAAATATTTCACGCACTTTTTCATAATTAAAAAATCAATCATTCATATTCACGTTCCAGAATAGTCCCAATGTATCTATCTAATTTGCATATTAATGTGTTCTTATCACAATGCAAAAGAAGTGTAATAACGGGAGTAATAACTTGGCAATATTTTAATAAGAATATCTTCTTTTTCATTAGAATATTGATCTATAATTTAAATAATTTAGAAAACTAAAGTGAAATAATGAGCATATTTCCACTTTGAGAAACTCGTGTTGCTCTCGCCTTGACTCGCCATGACTGCCGCACATACTTGAATAAACGGAAACACGCCCACAGTGCGTCTTCGTGTTTACAGTGGTTGGCATCCACCAATTCCTACAATGCGTCGCTGCTGCAAACAGATGGCTGCACTTCCGTCAAAATTAATTAATTTTTTAAAAAGTAACAGACAATGCACCATATGGTAATGGTAATGGAGTTAATTTATTTAAAAAGTAATGCATTACAGTATTACTTACTGTCAGAAGTAACTGCGTTACAGTAGGCTAACTCGTTACTAATAACCCGTTACTGCCCAACACTGGACAAACTGACTCAAATGATTCACGAACCAGCTTTGAACTCCCGAACTGACTCAAATGATTCGCGAACACGCTCCGACCTCCCGAACTGATTAAAATGATTCACGCTCCGAACTCCCGACCTGACTCAAATGATTCTCGCTCCGAACTGCCAAACTGACTCAAATGATTCATGCTCTGAACTCCCAAACTGACTCAAATGATTCGCGAACCCGCTTTGAACTCCAGAACTGACTCAAATGATTCGCGAACCCGCTCCGAACTCCCGAGCTGACTCAAATGATTCGCGATCCCCAAACTGACTCAAATGATTCGAGAACCCGCTCCGAACTTCCGAACTGACTCAAATGATTCGCGAACCCGCTCCGAACTCCCGAACTGACTCAAATGATTCGCGAAACCACTACGAACTCCCGAACTGACTCAAATGATTCGCGAACCCGCTCCAAACTCCCGAACTGACTTAAATGATTCGCGAACCTGCTTTGAACTCCAGAAGTGACTCAAATGATTCGTGTACCAGCTACGAACTCCTGAACTGATTCAAATGATCCGCGAACCCGCTCCAAACTCCCAAACTGACTCAAATGATTCACGCTCCGAACTCCCAAACTGATTAAAATGATTCACGCTCCGAACTCCCGACCTGACTCAAATGATTCGCGAACCCGCTCCGAACTCTCGAACTGATCTCTCTCGCCTTGGGCACCAAATAACCTAGAGCCGGCCCTGACCATATGGTAACGGTAACGGAGTTAATTTATTTAAAAAGTAATGCATTACAGTATTAGTTACTGTCAGAAGTAACTGCATTATAGTAACAGGTTACTAATAACCAGTTACTGCCCAACACTGCTAATAAACTAGTGAATTGAACCAGTTCATTGAGACAAAGTGTCTGAAAGAACCAGTTTGTGAAAAAGAATCAGATTCCCGTTTGCATGAGGCTCTAGATTACTGATAATAATGTTTGTAAATAATGTTAAGTTTCTTGCACAGACCGATCGTTTCGCTTCATAAGACCTCAATATATTGGCAGAATTTTGTTTTCAATGATATGCTTTTTTTTTATTCTCGAAAACTTGCTTTTTATGAATCACTAAGAACCATAGTTTCAGCTAAAAATCTTCTGCTAAGGAAAAAAGTCACCTAGATCTTGGACGGTCTGAGGGTGAATATTGTAATAATTGTAGTTTTTTGTTAAGCAGTGTAAAAATGCTTGAACTCAATTGTGACTTTGTTTTAATAAAAAGTATAAGTATTATATTTAAAGATACATTTGTGGTTTTATGTTGATCTGGACATGTTTGAAAATGAAGCAGCATGTCCACACTACAGACAGCAGCATAGTTTCTGTGAAATTATGAAATAACGCTTGATTTAAAGGGTATGAGGAGCCCGCGGCTCTGATTCGGTCTCGTCAGCTCTGTTCTCACTCACATTTTGTCTCAGCTTTGACGGTGGTGTTTGTAAATTTCAAGGCTCTATCCTCTATAAAAACTGATGACACACCGGTTGATGACCCTTCCCTGAAGGTACTGGTGGCCAACAACAGTGACACGCTCAAGCTGCTAAAGATGAGCAGCTGTCCTCATGTGTCTCCTGCAGGTCAGTGCATCACCGTCTGAGTCACGCCAGATCTAATATGAACATATCAACTTGGTTTCAAGTCAAGAAATTGACCCCTTTATGTTTTCATACACTCCTGGTCTTTTTGTGCATGAGTTTATTCATTAATATAAGATATACGGCATGCCACTGAGAAGGTACATATTTTTTAAACTCGTACTTGAATGTCTTTTTTTATTTTATAATCCAGATGTTTTTATAACAGGCAAAAATCCTGCAAAAAATCCTTTTGCAGGCCTGCAAAATCCCAAATAAACCTATTTATTTTAACCGTAGCAATTCTTCAGGCACTATGTATATCATATCATTGTTGGACTGAAGATTATTGTTTGAATGAAAATAAGTAACTTTGCAAGTTATGGCAACGTGAAAAAAAAATAAAATAATAATAATAATAAGTCTCCTCTCTTTGAAAACATCTTTGAAATAATGTATATGAATAATGAAATAATAACATTGAGTGAAAACTTAGTAAGAATAAATGTAATTTCTGTCGACTATAACTTTAACTAACCAAAACATTTCTGTAGAAGCTTGTTTCCGTCACTGAAAAAAATAATAAAAAAGGCTATGCAGCTTTTTAACTTTGACTTTTTTTTCCTCCGAATTTTATGATATAAACTCACAATTCTAATATATTTTTTCCTCAGAATTGCGAGATATAAATTTGCAGTTACATGTTATAATGTCAGAATTGCATGGTATAAAGTTGCAATTGTGTTGTAAAGTCAGAACTGCAAGATTTGCAAGATTTTCCCCCAGAACTGGACTTTAAGAAAAGAAAAATGTTGTTGAAAAGGGTGTAGAGTTTAGTAGAGTTCCTACCGATATCCAGTGACAACTAAATTGTCCCGTAGCAGTAATTTTGATCAAACAATTAGATGTCGGTTTTCTGCTGTTATTCCCCACCAAAGCCAAAATCCAACCTCTACACCCTTGATTGTTAATACTGATTTATTTTATAGGAAAAAGCACTATAATTTCTTACCATTCGAGTTTGATTAAATGTAAGTATTTGACACAAAAGATGATGCATGTTTAATTAGGTTAGAAAAAAAATTGGCTTATAAAGGTAAAAAATGGCCACCTCACACAATATGAAGAATATCAAAAGTTTTGGGAGTCAGCTGTCAGCACAGTAACAGTAACACACTCAATATCGGCTAATTATCGGTTTCTGACAAATTTCGGATTATAAATAATATCGGATATAAATTTTTTGTCAATATCACACAACCTTATTGACAAGTGTGTCTACAATGAAAGTGAATTTTAATCACCTCCCTTTTTTTCTATTGGGCCAGATTTGGTTTCCTGATATGATGCCCACATGGAAGAAACAGCCGATACATGAAAACATTTAGATATCCAGTCTAGACAAGCAGTCGGCAGGCACGGCAGATGTTAGACAGAATGGGGTAATTAAAATTTAGCCTGGGAACATCTGATGACACATCTGGATCGTTAGTGTGGAGGAGCTGCTGTAGAAACAGGATTTGTGATTGGATTTGAATGCAAAGTGTGCACACGTGAAACCAGTTCTTTATGTGAACTTCATACAAATACACACGGAAACTAAAAGACCTTCACGACACTTGAAGAAATTGTAACAGAAATATATAACTATTGTACTGTATACTTAAATGTAACTCTCAAATTTATAATAATAAAAAAACTATACTGAATTTAATATTTTATATTAAAAAGTATGAAAAAAAAACGATATTCATTTTAAGGAATAACATTTTTGTATTATTATTATTAATTTATACAGTTGTGTTGTGCCGCATCTCGCTTGACATAAAAAATTCAATGTTTTGTTGTAAATTAATTTAATTTGATTAAGTTTTAAAAGCATGATCTGTAATTGATTTCACTGGACACCATGTTTAATGAGAAATTTGTATTGAATCATAAACACAGAATCTAGAAGCAAAAATTATGGGAAACCAAAACAGATTTCATGGGGCCCTAGATTAAAACCTAGCTTTGTGGAGTTTAAAGTTTTGTTTGCAAGGTCTAACAAAAATGTGGATAATATTTCTTTTAACATATAATTGACATTAATAATGTCAATATCGTTTGTTGTGGAAACATTTTGTAATAATATTTTTAGACATATCACCCAACCCTATTTGCAATTAATGTGTCTTTCACTGTATTTCACAAACAACCATCAAATGAGCTCACTGGAAAGTGTTTACTGTACAGTATGTTTGTTACAATGTTTAATACTCTATATAAAGCATTTATATTTCAAAGGGAGGTCAGTATTAGGAGTCATTCATTACTAAAGCTTTAACAAACTGTGGTATTGTTGTTGTTTTCCTTTTTTAATGCAAGTCTGTTATTTTTAAGTTGTTATTTGTATTTCTCTTGAATTTATTTGCGTTAGTCTGTGTTGAATAAAACAGTTACAGCCAACAAAAACTGAAAATAAAATTTTATTTAAAAATATATATATTTTTTCTTAATTAGATTCACCTATTACTGAATTTCCAAATCAAGTTTGCTCATAATGAAAACATCAATCATATTGCACATTTAAAAATAAAATTCTCATAATACACATAGAACACCAAGCATTTAAATATTGCATCTAATGGTAGGCTTATTTGTTTTTCTTTGACCTGTTATTAGCCATCTTTTTTTTTATTATTAAATAATTTTTTTTTACATGCATACAATTTCACATTTAAATATTACATACAGATGTGTTATCAAATATTATTTTATTAAATAAGCTTCTGACACAAAGTGGCATTTATTTGGGGATCTATATCACTTAATATATGAATCTGTGCAATTAAAAAAATACACTCATATGCATATATTATAAATATTTGTAATGTATCATTTCATTTAACAGTTTTAATTCGGTTTACAACCTGAAGTATCTGCCCTTGAAGAAATCTTACAGCGAGTGTCTGCCTAAAAACAGTGTCATGTGGGTTTAATAAAGCATCAGTTGTTCTGACATTCAGACTTCAACCATCTTGTGTCTTCTCTCTCTCTCTCTCTCTCTCTCTCTCTCTCTCTCTAAATGGATGGTTGTGTTTGCAGTTTATCAGAGCACCACTAGATCGCAGAAGCGTCCCGTCAGAAACCCGCCTGACATGGTTACATAAAACCGCCTTGGGTTCTGCAAACAGAATCAACACAAGACATTCATTTTCATACTGAGCCTTGAATGTGGTGTGTGTTGCAACATGCTGGAAGGATGCGGAAACGAGCCGTGATCCGTCTGAGCGTGAGGTCATCACTGACCGCATCATGAGTGAAGAACGTCAGCCAGACGTCAGCAGGGCAATTAAATATTCAAAAACCAGCGCATGACTGTATGATCTGCCTTAGAGCATTAAACACACAGCCATCAACAAGCATTATGAGTCAATAAATTTATTAGGAATTCATAATAAGAAAAGGAAGATCCAGCCTCCTTAATCTCACTGTGGTGCTTGTATTTCTGTCAGCATGCACAACAAGCTCTGAATAAATGAGTCTAGATATTATGTAACATCTGCAAACCTCAATTATTACTTGAGCAGCTCAAAGCACAAGTGCATACAAATGTGGTCCGCATGACAACAGGAATTAGGTTGCACAGAAGGGAAAAGGCTCAGCTGCATCCATCGAACACATTACATTCATGCATGAGAAATAACACGCATGCACTGATCAAGTGTGGACCGTAAACCCGAGTTCACAACAGCTGCCCAGACACAGATGCAGCAGTAAACCTATGGCCTTGATGCATGAGCACTGCACAAAGCAGCGTCCATGTGTGCAAAACAAAAATATGGGTTTCAGTTTTTTGCAATATTCAAGTTTTTTGGCATCGTTGTTCTCAGTGCACGAGGAAATGTGGCGCGCCGGACTGTGCTGTGTGTGTACTTTATGCACTGGGAGAAGGAGAGATACACGTGTCTCTGAGACCACGCCACTCTCTGATCTGCTGCTCCCGATGGGACGGGGAGAGATGCTCGAGCTGTCGTGCACGGAGGTGAGGGGAGGGCGCCAGTGTTCCCCTTAGGACATGCAAGGTGTACCTGAGAAAAAAAAAAAACAGTGGTAAAGCTGAGGATAGTGCTTTTGAAATTCTGTGTCAACGTATGATAGCTTAACATCTTCACTGCTATTTAGGGATGGGTATTGAGACCAAATAGATACATCTTATACATCATCTGAAAACGGAATAAATAAGCTTTCCATTGATGTATGGTTTATTAGGATCAGACAATTTTTGGCCGAGATAAAACTATTTGAAAATCTGGAATCTGAGGGTGCAAAAAAATCTAAATATTGAGGAAATCATCTTTAAAGTTGTCCAAATGAATTCTTAGCAATGCATATTACTAGTCAAAAATTAAGTTTTGATATTTTTACGGTAGGAAATATAAAATATATTATATATTAATGGTGTATTAATATATTAATGGAACATGATCTTAACTCAATATCCTAATGATTTTTGACATAAAATTAAAATCTATAATTTTGACCCGTACAATGTTTTTTTGGCTATTGCTACAAATATACCCCAGAGACTTAAGACTGCTTTTGTGCTGCAGACACACACACACACACACACACACACACACACACACACACACACACATATAATACAAACGTATTATAATATTGTCACTTTAACTTTAACTTTTACTTTCTACTCCAGTTTGGTGTTGAAATACAAGCATTTAAATGTTGGATGTCATAATCTGTTTCAATAACAGCAACATGTCTAATTTTGGTTTGATTTAAGTCATTCCTCTTATGTTTGTTTTAATTTATTTCAGATCAGTAAAAAGGTTTTTATGCATTTAAACGTTCAATTTTCTTAGATATTCCTTAGTAAACAGATGATTCTGTTTTGTCTTAGTTATTCAGAAATATATTAAATACTAAAAAACAGGTTGAGTAAGAATATAATGAATATGTAATATAGTGCATATACAGTACTTAGCAAAATGTATCTATCCACAGGTAATTTTTATAGCTAACTGTAAATTTACTGAATGGCTTTTCTGAGGCTATGTAACTGACATGTTGATAACATGATTAACAAGTTACTAGCATCTTGTTAGCATGATTAGCAAGTGCCTAGCATGTTGCTAACATGATTAACAAGTGACTCGCATGTTGCTAGATTGATTAGCAAGTCACTAGCATGTTGTTAACAAGTTTCTAGCATGTTGCTAGCATGATTAGTAAGTTTCTAGCATGTTGCTAGCATGACTAGCAAGTGACTAGCATGTCATTAGCATGTTGTTAGTATGATTAGCAAGTGACTAGCATGTTGTTAAAATGATTAGCAAGTGACTAGCATGTTTCTAGCATGACTAGCAAGTAACTTGCATGTTATTAACATGATTAGCAAATGACTTACATGTCTCTAGCATGTTTTGTGCATGATTAGCAAGTGACTAACATGTTGCTAGCATAACTAGCAAGTGACTAGCATATCATTAGTGTGATTAGCAAGTGACTAGCATGTTTCTAGCATGATTAGCATGTAACTGACATGTTGATAACATGATAAGCAAGTTACTAGCATCTTGCTAGTATGACTACCAAGTGACTAGCATGTGATTAGCATGATTGGCAAGTAACTACCATGTTTGCTAGCATGATTAGCCAGTTACTAGCATGTTGCTAGCATGATTAGCAAGTTCATTAATCCAGCTAAAACCAGTTGATTCAGTAAAAAAAAAAACAGCTAAAAACTAGCTAAGACCAGCGTGACAGTGGCCAACACCACTTTAAAAAAAACTCCAAAACCAGTTGATTCAGTAAAAAACAGCTATGATCAGCATGGTGTGATTATCGGATGGGATGCACGCTACAAATAATTTTTCATTATATTTTGTTCATGCATCAACCCTAAACAGCAGAGTAAATGATGGCTTAATTTTAATTTTTGAGTGAACTGTCCCTTTATGAACTGATATCCATTGTTGGGGAGTAACTAGTTACATGTAACGGCGTTACGTAATTTAATTACAAAATAAATGTAACAGTAATCAGTTACAGTTACTAAGAAAAAATGAGTAATTAAATTACAGTTACTTATGAAAATTGTAACGATTACAAAGAGGATTACATTTGAATATTTACACACATCCACATACAGCTTTTTTCTTTCCCAAATTGCACTAAGACATATGGCCCATAATATCCGAGACGCGGAAAACACATTCGTAGAATCCAGTCATAAAAATGGAATTCAGCCTATAACGCGGACGCAATATGCCACATTTTGGACGAATAAATCAAAAGTAGGTCAGTACACTTGAATCAAAACCCGATATGGACTGATGTCTGTGAATATTAAGCCGCAAAAAGACTGAATATGAATCCTGCACGTTCTGCGTGTCTGTGGAAATCAGGCGCTGACTGGACATCGGGAGAACCGGGACAATTCCCTGTGGCCTGGCAGACGATTTGGCCTTCTACTTTAATATTGTTATTGTATAATTGCAGGCCGAATATACTAAAGCGATTATTTCCGAATCCGCCATTCGATAATTAAATTTCTAATAAATCATGAATCGGTTAGTCGTGACTGTCAATGGTTGGGCTCGCGCGCTCTCCGCGCCTCCGCCGAACGGTTTGGATCAAACTCCGAGTAATCAATGCGAGAGAGAGAGACCGGAGTGAACTGTGTAAGCGCACAGCTGGAGAAGAGAAGCGACACTTCTGTTCAGGGTTTCAGGTGCAGGTCAGTTTCATCTGTAAATATGCTAATGTAGTTTTGTCTTTGTTTACTTAGTCAAGCAGCAGCAACAGCACATTGCTCACAATCACTCAAAATACTGTATAAACGACGTCATTATTATCTATTGTAATGTTACAGTAGTAAGTTAGCAGACAAATCATCATATTTTATCATAGGTTTAGGGGGAGCTAGTGCATACAAAAACACAACCCCTAGGAAAATTAATGTAGCCTATGGTATATGGCACTAACCGTGGTTTAATTATGGAATTTGTAGTAAAAATAAATACAAGTGGTAATTCATTTGCCAAAAAAACTAAATTGCACTTACAAAACATGGTAAAAGTCAAATAAAAATCTTCAGTATTAAAGTCATGAGAGAGATGGGTGGATAATGGAAGTGAAGGTGCAGTTCAGGAGAGAACTCTTAATTACGTTGCAAGTCCCCCAACCTAAGGATTCAAATCTTTTTCATGTCAGGTCCAAAAAAAAAATAGGGTTGTCCATGTTTCAGAATGGGTTGTGGGTGTATGAGTGTGAGATTTCCCAGCCTATTTATTTTCCCAGTCCGCCCCTCATGGAAATTAATCTCTAGAACAGTCACTTCATGAGCATTTTTTACTTATTTTGAGAAACTATCATCATATCATATACAAAGAGACAGCAGTGTTTCAAAAAGACACCAGTGTTTCAGGAGTTTAGTACACAAAATAGGACACATGCTTATTAGATAACCGTATTTGAGTTGATGTATATGCTTTTATTTTTTTATTAACTATTTTCCCCCAAACCATTGTTAGATGCAGTTAGATGCCTGTAGTTATGCAAAGATTTGGATTCAAAAACAGTATCTATAAACTATTTCTTTTGATTTTAAATCTGCTTTGAACTTCAGATCAATCTCTAAGTAAAGTCTGATTGTGTGGTGGATGTGTTCAAATGTGATCATCTTAATTTAAGTGATGAAGGATGGTGAAAGTCTGACAGTATTGAGCACTACTTTAAGGTTAAACCTGCATGGTGTAAAATGGTTGAAGATGATTAACAGTTGCAAAATAACATTCATTAGAAATTTATAAAAGTAATCAAAATGTACTCAAAAGTAATTAGTTACATTACTTTATTAAAGTAATTAAAAAAGTTACACTACTATTACATTTTAAATAGGGTAACTTGTAATCTGTAACCTATTACATTTCCAAAGTAACCTTCCCAACACTGCTGATATCGGTTCATGCAATGAGTAAACCAATATTTTTGTCCCAACCCTAATGCTACACATCAGGGTAGCGCTTAACTTCGGTTACCTTGGTAGTAATGCAACAACCGTTGTTAAAATGCAGACGAGGTAGAACATGGGGTCAGCCATTTGTTTGTGCATGATCCAGTAGGGGTCAGACGGAGGGTTGCAGCTGATGCAGATGGCGCTGTAAGCCAGAGTTACGATGAAATACACCAGCACACTGCCGATCATGATCACCCAGTGCACCACAGTCTGCACGGCAAACAAAAAGAGGACCTTTTAGAAAAAATACTGATACTTTGACATAAAGGGGAATAATTTAGATATGCTGTAACCTTAAAAACCTCTAAAGAGACAAAAAAAATAATAACTTATTAAAATCTTTCAAAATCTATTTTGTTATGTGCTTTTGTTATTGTATTATTTTTATTTCAATTTTAGTTTGGAAATAAATAATAATAATAATAAATTAATATGTTTTCCAAAATAAATTTCAAAATAGTAATTTAATTGATTCAATGTAAACTTATTTTAGTTAGTAACTTTGGTTAAGTCTTTCCATGTAATATTCAAGTTTTTATTTTGAATTTATTTCATATTTTGTTTTTAACAGTTTAAGTTTAGTAATAGTTTAACTATATATAATAACCCTGCTACCATTCAAAAGTTTTGGGGCGGCAAAACTTTTATTGTTTTTTAAAGAAGCTTCTTAAGTCTCACCATCATGCATTTATTTGATCAAGTGTACAGTAAAAATTGGGAAAATATTATTACAATTTAAAATAAGTCTTTTCTGTGTGAATATCTGTTTAAAAGTAATTTATTTCTATGATCAAAGCTGAACTTTCAGAATCATTAAACCAGTCTTCAGTGTCATATGATCTTCAGAAATCATTCTAATATGCTGATTCGATGCTCAAGAAACAATTCCGATTTTTTCAGGATTCTATAAATTAATATAAAGTAAAAAAACAGCATTTATTTGTCTTCACTATCACTTTTGACCAATTTAATGCATCCTTGCTGAAAAAAATTACACACACATATATATATATATATATATATATATATATATGTGTGTGTGTGTGTGTGTGTACTCATACATGTGAGCATTGTTCAGAATATGATTTGGGTTGTGATTGTCTTGTGCAGTGATGAAGTGTAGTGTATAAACTCACCCAACTCTTGATCTCAATGGCCAGATGCAGTATGATGGTGAACAGAGACACTGTGTTCATGGGAGTGCCGAATGCGAATATGCCGATGTCTGAACCATTGTATGTCTTGAGAAAGTAAAAGCAGTGATCAGATGACAAGTTGACCCAAAACACAAGACAGAAACAGACGAGGGACTGCACAGATGTTCTCACCCAGTATGGAATAAAGAAGCACACAAGACTCTGATAGAAAGCATCGAGAATCGCAATCCAAAATGTTGAACGTCTGTAGCCCTGTATTCAAACAATATTCAGTTAAAAGCAGAATATTTCAATAATGTCATATTCACAGCTATTTGTTAACAGGGAGGCAAAACCATAGGCTTGTTCACCCATTTTTAACTCATTTTTAATTTCTGTGTTTTCACTGTTATACAGCAGGGGGCGCAATTACACATATTCCAAAAAAGTATAGAATCTCTGGGTCAAAACAAGGCGAAGAAGAAGCAGAAACCGCATATGTAATATAATCAGCAAATGTTAAACAGCATACAAATAAAAACTGTCTAACGTTATCAAATAAAATCTCGAACCTGGAAGTTGTTTAGGATGTTTTGGGGTAGTTGACAAAGCGATCGACTCTATGTTTAGATCTTCGTTCTGAATCTGATCCGTAGTTTTTGTTCAAAATGTTTTTTTTTTTTTTTTTTCATTAAATTTACCCACATTCAGCTGTTAATTAAAAAAAATGCATGAAGCAAGAATGAAACGGTTTGTTTTGGTTAAAACAAAAAATGTAACACTGGTGGGAAAGGGAGTTGAAAATGACAAAAAGGCCTTGCATAGCAACTTTAGTCTAACTGTTATATTTATAGGAACAGGTTTCTATGCTTGTAACCATGGTTTCTATAAAACAAACTATGGGATTTGTTTTGAAAATAATACATTAATGTTGAATTAATACATCCATAGTTGAATGATTCTTAATGTATTTTTATTACGAACCTTCCGACAACAAAAAGTCGTAGTTATCCCAGACTGAGTTAATATGGTAACACAGTGATAGATTGACCTCTCTCAGATGGGATCTCTCACCTCTGAGTGCTGTCCTCTCTTATAGAGCTCAGGCAGGCTCAGTAACGTGGAGTCTGACACCTCTTTCTCCATGATCCCAAACATGATGGGAGGAGCAGAGGTGAAGAACAGGTTGAAAAATATCATGAGCCAGTAGTCGATCATGGCTGTGGCGGAGAAGCCGCAGAAGAACTGATACCAGAACAGCAGATTCACGTAGGCCTGAGTGAGACGACACAGGTTCATTAGTGAGTGCTGGTGCTAACTAATCAGATTCATCAGAAGGGTTTTTAAGGGAGTTATGACTGATGGAACAGAAAACGATTCATTACAATACAGGTTTCCGTCATGAAATAAACGAATGCCTTTTTTACAGTCACTGTACCATTCAGAAGTCTCTAATGTGCATCAAGGCTGCATTTATTTGATCACAAAGTGATATTATGAAATATCATTCCAATTTAAAATAACCCTCTAGTTTCATATATTTCATAAGTAATGAATTCCTGTGATGGCAAAGCAGTTTTTTTCAGCATCATTACTGCAGTCTGAAAACATCTGTGCTGTTTTTGTAGAAACCGTGATACTTTTTTTTTTTCTCCCAGGATTTGATAATTAATAGAAATGAAAATATAAAAAAATATATTTATTTGAAATAGAAGTCTTTAATGACAATTCATGGAAGCCCGAAGGCTGTTTCCGTCATTGAATAAGAAATTAAAAAAGTAATTGCGACTTTTTATCTCGCAACTCAGACTTCTTTCTCAGAATTGTGACACATAAATTCACAACTGCAAGTTATAACGACCAATTTAGAGGAAAAAAAGGACTGACTTTATTACTAACAATTGCATGCTTTAAATTAATAATCGTAAGATATAAACTATACAGTATATAGTTTATACACACACACACACACACACACACACATACACACACACATTGTGTCACGGTTCGTGAATGCACCGTCTCCAGCTGTAGTCATGTTATGTCATGTTGATTGGTTCATGTGGGTGTTGCCACTGATCGCCTGATCAGCGGCAGGTGCATCTCATTCCAACCGCCTATTTAACGCCCTGTCTTTCGTCTCCTGTTTGTCAGATCGTTGTTTGAGGTCCTCGTGTCGATGTCTATTCGTGCTCCTGTGTTCCTGTCTTTGCTCAGTGTCCTGCTTCAGTCTTCATTGGATATCTAAATCAGCTTCTAAATCGGACCTCAGAAGACTACAGAGGGTAGTCCGGACTGCTGAGCGAATTATCGGTACAACCCTCCCATCTATTCAAGAACTGTACTTATCCAGAGTGAGCAAAAGGGCTGTTAAAATCACTCTGGACCCCTCACATCCAGCACACTCCCTCTTTGAACTGTTGCCATCTGGTCGACGCTACAGAGCACTGAGCGCCAGAACGACCAGACACAGGAACAGTTTCTTCCCTCAGGCAATCCATCTTATGAACAGCTGATAATAACTGTGGGACACACTACACTATTTATATTTATATACACTACACTTTTTATCCAACACACATACTTAGCGTACACGTAAATCTTTTGCACATAATATACATGTACATACATGGAACACACTATACTACTTATATTTATATTTATATACACATACACTTATTTATCCAAACACACATACTTAGCGTACAGTTACAATTTTTCCACATAATATACATGTACATACATAAATGCTCTTTTTAATTTACCCCTCCATTCATTGTCAATTTGTATATTGTCAATCCTTACCCACCTATTTGTATTATTTTGTATTTTTTATTCCTAATTGTGTTTTTTGTTCTGTCGCTGTTATGTTGCACTGCGGAGCTCTGTCACGAAAACAAATTCCTCGTATGTGTGAACATACCTGGCAATAAAGCTCATTCTGATTCTGATTCTGATTCTGATATTCACAGTCATTCACAGATTATCACCGCCGATCACCGATCTACCATCACCGCCATCGCTACCAACGCACTCAAATCACCTACCCACCTGTCTGTGCTGCCATCGTGGTTCCTGCGTCACTCACCAGCATTCATCCATCACTACTCCTGTCAATAAACTACCTTTACTTGCATCTGCCTCCTGTCCTCCATTGTTAGCGTCACAGAACGATCTGACCAACATGGAGGCAGCGAGTAATCAACCCTCCCCCCTCGAAGCTTTCCTCAGCGCCAGTGTTCAGAGGATGGACTCCCAGGAGCGGACTCTTAACGACACTGGTCGCGCGGTTCAGGCTTTAGCGACGCAGGTGTCCGAGCTCACCCAACAGTTCCAGCTATTACGAGCTCCCACTGCGCCACTCACACCGCCTGTTCCACCAGCACCATCGGAGGCCCCCTCCCAGCCGGAACCACGCCTCCCGATTCCGGAAGCGTACTCAGGTGAACCCGACTATTGTAGAGCTTTCCTTAACCGTTGTGATATGCATTTTGCCCTCCAGCCTAGAACGTTCGCCAGTGAGAGGGCCAAGGTGGCCTTCGTCCTGACCCTGCTCTCTGGGAGGGCGGCATTGTGGGGAACAGCGGTGTGGGAGAACCAGGACCCATGCTGCGCCTCGTTCCAGGCGCTCTCCGCCGAGATGAGACGGGTCTTTGATCGGGCTGCCGCAGGACGGGAGGCGGTCAGGAGGCTGGCGGAGTTACGCCAGCACGAGAGATCCGTCTCGGACTACTCCATCGAGTTCCGGACCCTGGCGGCGGAGTGCCATTGGAACGAGGAGGCGCAGTGGGACATGTTCCTGCATGGGCTGGCTGACTGCGTCCAGAGGGAGATCTACGCCCTGGACCTTCCCCCGTCGTTCGATGGACTCATTGAGCTGGCCCTTCGGGTCGACGCACGTCTGGCACGGATGGAGAGGAGGGGGCTACTCAACACCCCATCCAGGGGACCGGCAGACGTGCGGTTCAGCGGCGGGAACGTGGCCAGCCCCGTCTACGATCACGAGCCCATGCAGGTAGGGCGAGCTCGGCTTTCCCGGGAGGAGAAGGAGAGGCGGAGGTCCCTGGGCCTTTGCCTTTACTGCGGGGGAGCCGGACATCAAGCCCACGCCTGTCCGGTAAAAGGCCAGGCCCGGTAGTACGTATGAGGCTACTATCGGGTGGGATCTCTGCCGAGAAGACCTCATCATCATCATCATCATCATCATCATCATTACCATCATCTTCTACGCTCCTCCTGGTATGGCTGCGGTGGTCAGCACAGACACATCACTGTCAGGCACTACTGGATTCCGGGGCAAAAGGTAACTTCATGGACAGCACATTAGCCCACAAGCTCCACATTCCCCTCAGACCTCTTCCGCACCACATCACGGTTCACGCCCTCACTGGTCAGCAACTTCCCACCATATCATACATCACTGAAGACATTACTCATCACCTCTGGGAATCACTCCGAAACCATCTCTTTTCACATCCTTGACTCTCCCCTGGCACCCATTGTCCTTGGACACCCTTGGCTCCTCCTCCACAACCCTAGCATTGACTGGCTCTCTAACTCCGTTTTGTCTTGGTGTAAAAGGTGTCATGAGTCTTGTCTAGTGTCTGCCTGTCCGTCTGTGTCTGTGTCTTTGTTGCAGGAGGAGGCGGTGGATTTGTCTAACATGCCCGCTGAGTACCTCCATCTGAAGGAAGTGTTCAGTAAGTCTCGGGCTGCTTCTCTTCCTCCGCATCGTCCTTACGACTGTGCCATAGATTTACGATCAGGTAAGTCTCCGCCTAAGGGCAAACTCTATTCACTTTCTGTTCCAGAGAGGGAGGCTATGGAGAAATATATTTCTGATTCTCTAGCTTCCAAATTCATCCGCCCTTCCTCTTCTCCTGCGGGGGCGGGGTTCTTTTTTGTGGGAAAGAAGGACGGATCTCTGCGACCTTGTATTGATTACCGGGGACTGAACAACATCACGGTAAAGAATACTTATCCTTTGCCGTTGATGTCTTCGGCCTTCGAGAGGTTGCAGGGAGCGTCAATTTTCACAAAACTGGACTTACGCAATGCGTATCATTTGGTTCGGATCAGGGAGGGGGATGAATGGAAGACCGCTTTTAACACCCCCAGAGGGCACTTTGAATACTTGGTTATGCCCTTTGGGCTCTCCAACTCCCCAGCGGTCTTCCAGGCACTCGTCAACGACGTGCTGCGAGATATGATCGATCAGTTCATTTATGTCTACCTGGACGACATATTGATTTTTTCTTCTTCTCTCCAGGAACATGTGCAGCACGTCCAACGAGTGCTTCAGAGGTTGCTAGAGAATGGGCTTTTTGTCAAGGCGGAGAAATGCGAATTTCATGCACAGTCAATTCCATTTTTGGGGTATATCGTGTCGACTGAGGGAATACGCATGGATCCCGAGAAGGTTAAGGCTGTGGTAGAATGGCCAAGCCCAGATTCCCGTAAGGCCCTACAGAGGTTTCTGGGGTTCGCTAACTTCTACCGGCGTTTTATTCGCAACTTCAGCCAACTAGCCGCACCTCTGACCGCCTTGACCTCCGCCAAGACTGCGTTCAGGTGGTCGGACACAGCTCAGGCTGTGTTTGCCAAACTGAAGAGCCGTTTCATTTCAGCCCCTATTCTGATTACCCCTGACCCTACACGTCAGTTCGTGGTGGAGGTCGACGCATCAGAGGTGGGGGTAGGAGCGGTGTTATCTCAACGTTCTCCCTTAGACGACAAGGTCCACCCTTGCGCGTATTTTTCATATCGTTTATCTCCGGCAGAACGAAATTACGATATTGGTAACCGAGAATTGTTGGCAGTTAAGATGGCATTGGAGGAATGGCGACACTGGTTAGAGGGATCGGGGGTTCCTTTTATAGTATGGACTGACCACAAGAATTTAGAGTACATTAGCACCGCCAAGAGGTTGAACTCCAGGCAGGCTCGGTGGGCACTTTTTTTCGGACGTTTTGACTTTACTATCTCGTACCGCCCGGGTTCCAAGAATATCAAACCCGATTCTTTGTCGCGTATTTTTGACCATTTTCGAACGCCCGTCCACTCCCGAGTGTATTTTTCCTGAGACATTAGTGGTCTCCACTCTCACATGGGAGATCGAATCGAAGGTCAGAACGGCCTTAGAAGGGGTAACGCCTCCGCCCGGGTGTCCACCGAACCGTTTATTTGTGCCGGAGGGATTAAGGTCCAACGTTATCCAGTGGGGACATTGCTCGAATGTAGCTTGCCATCCAGGGGTTAACCGTACTAGATTTTTAGTCAAGCAACGATTCTGGTGGCCACTTATGGCTCGCGACATTCACAGTTTTGTTTTGGCTTGCTCGGTTTGTGCCACTGGTAAGACTTCCAATCGGCCCCCTGATGGGTTACTCCAACCGCTGCCGGTTCCTTCCAGACCCTGGTCCCACATCGCTCTAGATTTTATTACCGCCCTCCCGCCCTCCCAGGGCAACACGGTAGTTTTAACCGTGGTGGACCGGTTCTCGAAGGCGGCCCACTTTATTCTCTTGCCCAAATTACCCTCAGCCAAGGAGACAGCGTTGACCGTCGTAGACCACATCTTTCGTTTACATGGCCTCCCGATAGATGTGGTTTCCGACAGGGGACCCCAATTTGTGGCTAAATTTTGGCAAGAATTCTGTAGACTACTGGGAGCGACTGTAAGTCTGTCCTCAGGGTTTCACCCCCAGAGCAATGGTCAAACCGAGAGAGCCAACCAAGATTTGGAAAGGGTGTTGCGATGTTTGGTCTCCAAGAATCCTTCCTCCTGGAGCCAACAATTGTCTATGGTGGAGTACGCCCACAATACCTTACCAGTATCAGCTACGGGCCTATCTCCTTTTGAGTGTAGTGTAGGTTACCAGCCACCTATTTTTCCCAGTATGGAATCCGAAGTTGCGGTCCCCTCCGCTCACGCCTTCGTCCAGAGGTGCCACCGCACTTGGACCAGAGCCCGTGAGACTCTACTCCAAGTGGGGGCGCGCACCAAGGCCAAGGCCGATCGCCACCGGTCTAGGCCTCCCGTATACGTCGTGGGTCAAAAGGTGTGGCTTTCAACCAAGAATATTCCTCTCCGGTCCGTATCTAATAAATTGGCTCCCAAATTTATTGGCCCGTTTACTGTCACCAAGATCATTAGTCCGGTGGCAGTCCGCCTTAAACTCCCTCCTACGTACAGGAGAATTCATCCCGCCTTTCATGTGTCCAAAATCAAGCCCGTATTTCATTCTCCCATTAATCCGCCTACCCCGGTTCCTCCCCCGCCGCGTCTCATAGATAGGGAGACCACCTATTTGGTAAATCGTATTCTGGACTATAGAAGGAGGGGACGCGGATTTCAGTACTTGGTGGACTGGGAGGGTTACGGTCCGGAGGAGAGAAGTTGGGTACCTGCTAGGGACATCCTGGATCACTCCCTTATCGATGATTACAATCGACAGGTAAGAGATTCTGGGGACGCCAGGAGGCATCCTTAGGAGGAGGGGTACTGTCACGGTTCGTGAATGCACCGTCTCCAGCTGTAGTCATGTTATGTCATGTTGATTGGTTCATGTGGGTGTTGCCACTGATCGCCTGATCAGCGGCAGGTGCATCTCATTCCAACCGCCTATTTAACGCCCTGTCTTTCGTCTCCTGTTTGTCAGATCGTTGTTTGAGGTCCTTGTGTCGATGTCTGTTCGTGCTCCTGTGTTCCTGTCTTTGCTCAGTGTCCTGCTTCAGTCTTCATTGGATATTCACAGTCATTCACGGATTATCACCGCCGATCACCGATCTACCATCACCGCCATCGCTACCAACGCACTCAAATCACCTACCCACCTGTCTGTGCTGCCATTGTGGTTCCTGCGTCACTCACCAGCATTCATCCATCACTACTCCTGTCAATAAACTACCTTTACTTGCATCTGCCTCCTGTCCTCCATTGTTAGCGTCACACATTGTGTGTTTATATCTCTCAATTCTGAGAAAACAAGTCAGAACTGTGAGATAAAAAGTTGAAGGTACCTTTTTATTTTTCAATCAACTGCGGAAACAACTTCCATAAAAAATTTATGTGTTCTTTCTCTATTAAAGTATTACTACTTTAAATTAAAAATAAAACTCGAAAGATTTTAACAGCTGTGTAGGTCACACTTATTATTTTTAAATTTTTTTGACACATTGGCAACACTTTGATACATTTGTAAGGAAAAATTCAAATGTATCAAGTCACACAGCTATCAATGAAACTATTGTCCTCTTTTTAGAGCTGCTTTAGAGCAGAATTTGCATCATTGAAACGTTATTTTCCTGTTTAACACTGTTAAACTACTTTGACCACTAATTACTTAAATCAAATGTAACAAAATCAGCTGCTATGGTGATAATTACCACATTCTTGTAGAAGAAGTAGATGACCATGTTGGCCAGTCTGGAGTAGCACCAGTGTCCGTGAACCAGCAGCAGTCTTTGCAGGTGTTTGAAGCGTGTGATGGCAAAATCACTGGCCATGACAGCCTGCAGAACACAAACACTGCGTGAAATCATTACGATAGTCCACTTCAGACGTTCTACTAACTACAAGTAACTGTGCAAATACAGTACATGTTGACTGAACCTCATTAGGTTATGGGTAGCAGACACTGGGTAGTAACTGACTCTTTAAAATGTTCCTTTCTAAATTTGCTTTTAATTTAATAAAAATAAAAAATGTAATAAAAGATACGCTTTTTTTATCAATAATGTATGTTTTTGTCACAAAACTGCACGCAGACACGTAGGCTGAGGATCCAAGCACAATAGTTTATTAGAAGAATAATCCATAATCGTAAACAGGCATGAGGTCAAACACAATAAGCAGTCCAAACAATGAGTTCAGAGTTGAGGCAAACAGAGTAATCCGGATAAACAAGCAGACCAACAGGAACCAGGAGAAAAGGCTTAAAACCACAGCTGAGACACATGCAAGGCTCAGCAAAGAATAACAGAGAACCAGGCTTTTATAGGGTGAGCTAACAAGGCCAACGAGACACAGGTGCAAACAATTAGTGCTAATGTGACTGAGCAAAGAATTATGGGACTTGAAGTTCGTGAGGCAGAAAGAGTCTGGGATGGAACAGCCGGAGATCGTGACGGTTATACAGTAATAAATAAGTTAGATAAAAAATAATCTAAAAAGTAGTCAGAATACATTACGTTACTAACTACAATTTTCATCATGTAATCTGCAATCAGTAATGGACTACAATTTGTAAGTAATCTATCCAGCACTGTTAGTTAGTAGAATAAGTTGACATGTACTTGCACTTACGTACTTATAGTCAGCAGAATGTCTAAAGTGGATTCTCAAACAAAATGTTTATTATACATGATTTAAATGTGCGCATCATTATATAAGTGACCTGGAAATATTTAATTTAAAGAGGATAACATGCCCCTCCCCAATTCTTGATTAAAAATCAAGATCCGCCCCACATTTTTTCTTATGCGACAAGTCATTTCTTTCAGATATGTCACAATAGGTAAGAAAAACTTAAAAATATATTAATTGATACACTATCTTCACCAGGGAGTGAGTTATAAAACACAAAAACACAAACCTGCATCCCCTCCTGTCCAGAAACTCCAATGCCAACGTCTGCAGCTTGAATCATGTTCACATCATTGGCGCCATCACCTGCATCAACACAAATCATAATGTACTTCAGGAACCTGCGAAACAGTCATCTTATAAATGATTTCACAAAGCTCAAAAGGAAGGTTTCATTACCTACGGCGAGGGTCATGACCCTCAGTTTCTGCCGAATGAGTTTAACCACGGCGCTCTTCTGCAGCGGCGTCACTCGACAGCAGAGCACCGCTCGACAGTGTTTGCAGAGCTCCACGAACTGCTCCACCAGCTCGTCTGACATGGCCATGCTCAGAGTCGACCCGTCTATCACCAGCCCAATACTGGGCTCCATCAGAGGGCCAGCGAACGCTGAGCTATAACCCCTGAACTGAGGGTCCGCTCCGGGAGACAGTGTACTCCGTCGCAGCTCTCCCAGTGTGTCTTCCAGTCTCATTTTAAACACAGACTGCAATATAACAGAGACTGTGTCAGTATTTTGAAAAACAGTCTGTCAAGTATCACGTTTGCATTTTTGTTGCATGTTTTTAAAATGCATCAGCTTTTACATGATAATGAATGTAATAAACTGGTAATTAAGTTTACTCCACCATTCAAACGTTTGTGCATGGTAAGATTTTTTTTTTTCATGTTTTATGTTCACCAAGGCTGCATTTATATGTAAAAAAACTGTGAAATGTTTTTTATATGAATACATGTTAATATGCAATTTATTTCTGTGATGCACAGCTGTATTTTCAGCATCATTACTCCAGTCTTCAGTGTCACATGATCTTCAGAAATCATTCTGATATGATGATTTATGAGTGATATCAATGTTGAAAACAGTTGTGCTGTTTCATATTTTTAAGGAAACGGTGATACATTTTATTTTTCAGGAATCACTGATGAATAGAAGTTTCAAAAGAACAGCATTTATTTTAAATAGAAATCTTTTGTAACATTGTAAATGACTTTATTCTCACAATTTTGGCTTTATTCTCAAAATATTATGAATTTAATCTCATACTGATCGTAATTGTCTCATAATTTTGATTTTATTCTCAAAATATTATCAACTGAATCTCTTATTGCTATGACTTTATTCATAAATCTTGGCTTTATTATCAAACAATTATGACAATTAATCTGGTATTACTTAAAATTGATTGACCTAATTTTGACTTTATACTCAAAACATTACAAATTTAATCTCATAATGCTACGACTTTATTCTCAAACAGAATCTCATATTTTTCATAATTGTCTTGTAAATTTTACTTAATTCTCAAAATATTACGACTTTAATCCCATATTGCTGGTATATACTGGTCCTTGTAATCTATTAAATGCGCCCTTGCTAAATAAAGGTATTCAATTCTTTCATAAAAAATCTAGGCTCCAAACTTTTGAATGGTAGGAGACCTATAATTTAATGTATTCTTTCTCTATTCATTTTTAGTCAAAATTATATTAGAGATAGATAACAGACTAACATAGTAGTCAAGACAACAACATCACAGTTGTTCTAAGCCAATGAGCTTCCATCTCAGCTGTGATGTCAGCATCTCCCATCATGCTTTGAAGATCATCTGCTGCCTTTTTATCACAAGAGCATTGCGGCACACGCTAGCACGACAGTGCATCAAGCGTTTCATATCTGATCCTAAATGAGATTACTTGAATGGATATGCCATCTTGAAATGACATCATGATCTAATTACAATTCATGAGCTGTGACATCATCATGTCGTGAAGTCACATCCACATACTTCAGTCTGGCACTGCTATATGTTTTAACACGACTACACTATCAAAAAAGAAAAAAGACAGTATATCTGGGTTATGGATTATTGAAATTTCAGTTGTTGCCCATTTCACTGTTACATAAATGGCTTATGATTCTTTCATTTCCACACAGATTTTTATTTAGGGAATACACTAAGATATAAGATGGTGATAAATGATCTTGTACCTCATGAAAAACTAGGACAGCGGAAAGTGAAGGTTTAGATGCACAAAATGAGACATTTCATAAAATGAGCATAAAATAATATGTGGAAGAGTTCGGGAAGAGATTTAATGTTGAAATGAAACTAGAACGGTTTCCTGCCCTCCTCAGAAGTGTGAAAATGGGATTACAGACCAACAACATGAGCCATTCAGACTGGTGAATGCACTTTTTCTCAGCGCTCTTCAACACAGACTCAAGCAGACATGAAATGAAAAACAGCATATCTGACGAATTGTTGCAAGTGCGTTTATGAGTTTGAACAAGCTATGGAAAACTTCACTCTTGAGGGCATGAAACGGTGTAACATTGAAGCCTCTGTCTTCCCAGATAAACAAATTAACCCTCAAACAAGATGCGCAACATATGACAAATACTCCACATGCTCTTATTGAGATATCAGTTTAAGGATGCTAATGTACACTGATGTTTTGGTGCCATGTAAAATAAAAAAAATAAAAATCTAAGAATAGTACACGAATAAAGTCGTAGCAATATGAGATTAAATTCAGAATAATTTGAAAATAAAGTCAAAATTATGACAATAATGTCAAAGCAATACAAGATTAATTGTGATAATATTTTGATAATATAGCTAAGATTTATGAATAAAGTCATAGCAATAAGAGTTTAAATTTGTAATATTTTGAGAATAAAATCTAAATTATGAGACAATTACGATCAGTATGAGATTAAAATCATAATATTTTGAGAATAAAGCCAAAATTTTGAGAATAAAGTCATAGCAACACAAGATTAATTGTCTTAATATTTTGAGAGTAAAGTAGTATATTGCTTGAATAAAGTTTATTAATGTGAAAATTCTACCTGTTCCACAAGTGTCCAACTTTTCAATCTTCACATGTATTTAATGTTATGAATTTATTTTAAAAACATTATAATTTAATCTCATACTGCTACAACTTTTTTCTCGTAAATTAGACTTTAGTTTAAAATATTAGATTTTTTACGTGACACTAAAACACCACTAGTTAGCATTAGTTAGGCACAGACTAGCACACTGAAGTACCTTCCTGTTGGTGCTGAAGGTGAACACCAGGTCCTCATGCTCCAGCAGCTTGCAGGAGTAAGCGATGTTGATGGCCGTCTCGGGTTTGTCCCCTGTCAGCACCCATACCTGCATGCCAGCCCGTCTCAGAGCCTGGATGGTTTCTGGGACACTTTCTTGGAGACGGTCCTCAATGCCGGTGGCTCCTGTGGGAGACTCCAGAAGGTCAGTTTACATTTCATGTCCCGAAACTGTGACTTTGAATGTTATCTTATGATTACACTCTTAAAGGGGACATCAGATGTGAAATTAACTTTTAAATAATACAAACTGCAATGATGAAAATCCATTCACTACTTTTTTTTAATCTAGAGAAAACCTAAACAGTATCAATAATCAAGCCGTTTAGATTTTCTGAGCACTATGACATCATACTGCACAGGCCACGCCCACAACCGCTGATGGACTGTCTCGTATTTGCATTTCAGCCAGTTGTATGATGTCTGCAGTTTTCTTGGCGCTCAAGCAGCTGTAGCGACAACAATGCCTCATTCTATGGAATAGGGGGGCGGGGTCAGCAGAGCTCATTAGCATTTAAAGAGACATGCACCGAATCAGGTTGCTGTGTACAGAGCTGTTTTTCACAAGGTAAAAAGGGTGTTATTTTCTAACCAAAGCATTTTGCAGATGTTTCTTGAAGACCCTAAAGAATCATAACAACTTGTGTAAAGCGGGCATCCGATGTTCCCTTTAAAAATTAAGATTCTTTACCAGCGCTAAACTGAATTCTAGGGGGAAAAGGACTGAAATTACAGATATAAACTCGCAATTGTGAAAAAAATAAAAATAAATCAGAATTGTCCAATAAAAGGTCTCCAATTTTTCCCATGGTATTAACAAACAACCAAAAACAAAAATGCGAGATGTAAACTCAGAATTTTTCGGGGGGAAAATATTTGTCAGAAAAAAAAAAAGAAAAAGGAAAAATCTGAATTATGAGATAAAATGTTGCAATTACTTTGATTTTTTTAAACCATGGCAGAAACAATAAAACTGAACTTCGATATGTAAACTCATCATTTAGAGCAAAAAAAAAAACAAAACAAAACATCAAACTTGTGAGATGTAAAGTAACAATGAACTTCGATTGTTAATCTAAAAAATAGATAAAAAGTTGCATTTTTTTATTCCCCAGATTTGATGTAAACTCAGAATTCAGAGGAAAAAGTCAGAATTGCACGGTATTAACTCACAATTGCAAGTTCCATAGGGTTTCTTAACAGAGGAAAAAGGAAAGAACCCTGCCTCTTTAATTATTGTTTTTTTTTTTACTAACATCCTCTTCACACTAAGAAGAAAATGGTTCTTGTATGAAGTGTTCACTGAAAGGGTTTCTGGGAATCCCCAAATAGTTCTTCTGTGGCCCTGCTGCAAACCCCACTTCTGAAGGCTTTATTTTTAAGAGTGGCACATGAAGGGAGCGCAGACTGTACCCAGCAGAGTGAAGCTGCTCTCGATGAAGTTTGCGGTTTCCATCAGACGCTCCTCTTTCTCATCTATGGCTGACAGAGCCTCCTGTCTGAGTGCAGACCAGGCCCTGAACTCCTGCTCACTGATGACCTTCAGAGAACAACACACAGCTTCGCATCAGCACCACTGATCAATTAGTCTTACTACAACAATCTCTGCAAAACTTCTACCTTTTTGGCAAAGCACAGCGTCCGTAATCCATTCCTGGCGTACATGTCAAGGTCTCTTTGAGTTTTTACAGCCGTTTGCTTCGCCTCACTGTACACTTGTGACATATCTGTGAAAAACAAACGACACACTCACATTCGAATCTGCCACGAAATTACATTTTATCTGAATGCTGGAAACTTCCTGTTCCTTTGCTATTGAGAGGTATCGTATGATTTCAGAAAGCTTGGAATACAGTGCACGAATCATTTGGATCACTATATTTGTTATTATGCTTTACTTTCATGTGGATTTTGGAGATTCATAATCATCATGTTTTTAGCTCCGTTTTTGTTCCATTAAAAAAATAAACAAAACATTGTTTAAGTAAAAAAAGCTATTTATTTTATCCATCTTTATTTTGGATCCATAAAATAAAAAAAAAGTTAAAATAAAATAAATAAATGATGAAACATTAAAAGAAACATCCATAATTAAGCCATAAGAGAAAATTGTATTGTAAAAAAATTTTTTTTTTTACTAAAAATCTACTTTTAAAACGAGGACATGATAAAATATATAATTATGAATTAAAAAAAGAGATATGTATACTTTTATTCAACAACGACACGACACATTCAATTGATAAAAAAGTAATAAAGACATTTATAATTTTACAAACATTTCTATTCAAATAAATGCTGTTCTTTTGAACTTTCTATTCACAAACAAATCCGGAAAAATTAAATCTATCATAGTTTCCTTAAAAATATTGTTCAGCACAACTGTTTTCAACATTGAAAATAATCAGAAATGTTTCTTGAGCAGTGAATCATCATATTATTCTGATCATGTATGCTGTAATTATGCTGAAAATACAGCAGTGCGTCACAGAAATAAATTACATTTTAACAGATATTCACTTAGTAAACTGCTATTTTACATTTAAAAAATATATCACAATATTGGTGATATTGTGATCAAATAAATGCAAACCCAAAGTTTTGAATGTTGTACGCTGCTTCATGTTTTTGAGCTTTCATTGCTCACCTGTAAAAACATTCCCCAGTCTCTCCATGATGGCAGAATCAGCTCCTTTCGTGTACATGATGATTTCTTTAGTGTGTGGATGTCGCACTATGATGGACATCCTCCTCCTCATGGAGTCGAAGGTCAGGATGTCCAGCACCTCAAACTTCAGCAGCGCTTCATCGGGCAGCTTGACAGTCACATAATGAGGAGTGCGCTCCACCATGGTGAACCCATAAGCCTTTGCTGCGTGTATCAGAGCGGCCTCATCTGGGCTGTGGGCCTCGTAACACATCTCCTCCGACCCAGACAGACCGCTTTTAACCTTGCGTTCACTTGAAATGTCCTTCTGCCCCGTGGCGTCTGAGACATCCGTGCTGTGAAACCCGTCGGACTCGTCTTCATCGATGGAGAAAGGATCTGCGAGTGTCTCTCCTCTTCTCTTGAAGAACCTCATGGAGGTGAAAACCTTCCCCAGACCGCACTTTCTGAACCACTGCTGCATGTTATGAAATGAACCTCCTGAGTATGAGGAGCTACGGCGCCCTTTGACCTGGAAAAGTACGTGCAATTATTTGCTTGACAGATGCTTTGCAGAATACTAGAATACTGCTTTATTGCATTTTTTAAGGCATTTTAAACATTGCATCCCAATTTAGCTTGTAGAGTTCCCTTAGGTCCAAAATTAATAAATAAAGTCTTCAAATGATTAATCAAGAAAGAAGTGAAAAAACAAACATTATACTTTATGAGTGCATTGCATTGTAGGATGATGTATCCAGTGCAATGGGATACAGTAGGTATTCTGTGCAACAGACAATTTCTATTTTGTGCTCAGTATGCATGCTACAGAAATTGTAAGCATAGTATGCATGCTTTTTGAACACAGCCTAAGAATTTCTTAGCATGCATGTGCAAGTTGCACATGAAATTCACATGCAATTTCAAATAATAATAATACAAATAATAATAATAATAATAATAATAATAATAATAAATGATTACTTTTATTTAATAAGGATGCATCAAATCGATGAAACTGACAGTAAAGACTGTCATTTTAATTTTACAAAACACTTCTATTTCAAATAAAAGCTGTTCTTTTGAACTTTATATTCATCAGTTATCCTTAGAAATGTATCGTGATAACTGCTAAATATGAAGAAGAATGAACATTTCTTGAGCAGCATATCAGCATTTCTGAAGAATCATGTGACACTGAAGACTGGAGTAATGATGCTAAAAATTGTATTCAATTTTTTTAAATGCATATGCATACTTTAAATTATAATATTTCACAATATTACTGTAAATAAACTTGGAATATAACAAATCTCTCTGGTAGGTAGATGTTGTATATTTACTGTATATATATATATATATATATATATATATACAGTAAATATACTGTAAATATACTCTGAGACACACTAATAACGGAGTTCTTCAGGTACTCTGGATCCGCATACATTCAGTTGTGACGGACCCAGGGTGATACAATCATGCTCCACTGGTAATCAACTTAATTAATGTTGACCCGATGTCTTTGAACGGCTCAGTGCTACAGGTCTGAGGCCAAATATAATTTCTACCCTGGACAAAGTGCTTCGCTCGGGGTCCTCGAGGGCAATTTGGGAAATTAGCACTGACCAGCAGCTGAAGGATACTCAGCTTCACTAAACTTCTCTCTCAGACTCAAGTCATTACGGATGTGTGGGGCATCGACGGATGAAAAATCTAATTGCCTGCACCATGCAAGTGCTTGCTTGAGAATTAAAATGTAGTAATTAAAAAACGAAGCACTGGC
The DNA here is from genome assembly GCF_963082965.1 of Carassius carassius. NCBI lineage: Eukaryota > Metazoa > Chordata > Actinopteri > Cypriniformes > Cyprinidae > Carassius > Carassius carassius. The sequence goes on along the minus strand of NC_081787.1, from coordinate 1,408,319 downwards.
CAAAGAAGAATTAGTCATGCTGGGACAGCAATAAAATATCTCAGGGCAATGAGAGGTACTCAGTGCTCGAGGCGTAGTTTACATGGCTGTTATTGTGAATGTTTAGACAGTTTTTGTGCTGTGTGCCCGAGCACTGAGAACATCCCCAACCCTCTCGGCTCCAGCAAGGTCAGCGGCGTTCACTCTCACCCTCTGTCTTTGGGCCGTCACTGAGGAAACCAGCACGGTGTTGCAGATGGCCAAAGCCAGGAAAAATTCCAGGTAGGGTCCGGTCTGGATGCTCACCATCTGATGGTCCACCTCCAGCATCAGCTTCCTGTCTGGAACCACCACTGTTTCCTGTTTGAGGAAATACGGCTGCGATTACATCATGCACAACAAGACCATGCGGTCTGTTTCCATAGATGGAAAATGACACAACATCGTATGACAACAAAAGGCGTGATGTTATAGGAAGAGGCAGTGGGACGCGAGACGATCTGTACAGTATCAGTAGCCCATGTTTAATGCACCCCGGCGGCTCCATATGTCAACAGATCCAAACACAGCGGATCAGAGCCAGCATCACTGACACCAAACTGCTCGGCCATCTGCGGGCAGACCGTGAGCGTGCAGGAAGACAGGTCAGGGACGAGACGAGACGTCAGAAATCACACATTTCAGCATTATTCAAATTATTTAATATGCTGTCATTTCCAATAATTGACTATTTTATTGGTTGGGCATCTGAGAGCTTCTCTCTTATCTACTGAATTGCTGTTAAACTGCAAAAAAAAAAAAAAAAAAAAAAATTCTTTTTTTTCTTTACAAATATCTAAACAAATATCTAAATATCTAAAATTCTTTAAACAATATATTAAGTCTTGTTTTCTAAAAAAAAAAAAATATATATATATATATATATATATATATATATATAAATTGTGTTAGTTTTTGCCTAAATCATGAACAAATATCTGCCAATGGGCTAAGAAAAAATAAACTTAATTCAAAGAGAAAACAAGATTATTTTTCTTACCCCTTTGGCAGATATGTTTTCTTGTTTTAATAATAAAAAAAAAACTAGGGCAAGTTCACCCAAAACCCTAACCCTAACACAAAAGAAGATATTCTGAAGAATGCTGGTCACCAAATAGTTGACAGTAGCCATTGACTTCCATTGAAGAAAAAATATTATGCCTACCGTCAACTGTTTGTTTACCCACATTCTTCACAATATCTTCTTTTGTGTTCAACAGAAAAAGGAAAACCTTTAAAAACTTTAATTTTTGGGTAAACATGACTGTGGCAATATTTTATTATATTGGTTAATGCAAGTATTCATGCAGTTCAGAGATTAAATCTCCACTGTATCAGGTGTGCTTCTGAGCAAGTTTACTAAATTAGAAAATCCATTTATGCACTGGTTACAGTATGTACTGCAAACATCAAAATCTATTTGTTTACAGATCATGCACCATGGTAAAAGTGCTCTGAGGGCGTAACACTACAGTGCAAGGAACTGTGTAGAAAAAAGTCTTTATTAATCGATAATCGGCCCTGTAATCATAATGTTCATTTTAGATGGATACTGAATTGTATTGTATGCTTTTTTGAGTTGAGCAAAAATGTAGGTAGAGTCACATGCTCACAATAAGCCTGAAAGAGATGTTTATTTCAAAACAAATCATACTAGATTCCCTGAACACACAGATATGAGCGTCGTCTGATCTATGATCTCACCAGAGGACTGCTGAAGGCCATGTCACTTTGGGCTCCTGCTGCCTCTCTTGATCTGCGCTGATTGGCAGCTGTGACTTGAGCGTTGGCTTGATTTTTGTCTCCTGTGTGGATGTCCTGTAATTCTTCCAGAGGGAAGAGTGAAGGAAGCTTTGTCTGTTGGTAGATGGTGACCTCCTCCTCTTCATTTGCTCCATTGATGACCGCCAAACGAGCAGCTGATGAGCGCCAAAAATAACAACAACAATTCATGCTTAAGCTAATTAGACCAATTTACCAACTAAATTTATACCAACTAAAAAAGTTTTTTTTAATTGAAAAAAGAAAAAAAAATAGTAATAATAATAAAGAAAGAAAGAAAAAAAACTTTTTAAAAATTGAAAAATATTAATAATATTAACAATAACAATTTTCTACAAATTTTTAATTTTTGCTTTAAAAAAAGCAAAATTGTAATAAAACTGATTTGTGACCATGGACCACAAAACCAGTTATTAAGGTCAATATCTACTTTTTTTTTTTTGACCAATTGTTTGTTCGGAGGACACTATTTGGCTGAGATACAACTTTTAAAAAAAATCTGTAATCTGAGGCTGCAAAAAAAATCATCTTTAAAGTTGTCCAAATTAAGTTCGTATCAATGCACATTACTAATCAAAATTTAAGTTTTGATATATTACCAGTAGGAAATTTACAAAATATATTTATGGAACATGATCTTTACTTAATATCCTAATGATTTTTGGCATAAAATATATATATTTTAATTTTGACCAATACAATGTATTGTTGGCTATTGCTACAAATATACCCCAGAGACTTAAGACTGGTTTGTGCTCCAGGGTCACATTTTGTTCAGAGATAAATATTGTGGAACAAATGAAAAATATTTAAAAGCTTATCCTACAGTAATCATCACAGAGACACACCGTTCTCCTCGTGACAGTATTCCGTCCCCATGATGGAGCAGCGTCTGAACACCATCTTGTTTTCTGTGAGTGTCCCTGTCTTATCTGAGAAGACGTACTGGATCTGTCCCAGGTCCTCAGTGATGTTCAAAGCACGACACTGGACTCGACGGTCCAGCTCTTCATCGTACAGTTCCACATCCTGAGTGATGAAGAAGATCTGCCCCATCTTCACCAGCTCAATGGACACGTACAATGAGACAGGGATCATCACCTGGAGAGAAAGCCTTGGAAAAATTAGTGTTCGGAGCCAGATAATAATCTGCAATCTCTGCCTCATGAACACGGTACAATATGAAGCTTAACTAAGGATTTTTTCCTTGATCAGAAACGAACAGGCCGTGAAAAGAGGTGCTTAACCTTCAGGAAAGGTGAAATTAAATATAAGAACATTATTTCACCTCGGAAGGCATTTTTAATAATAAGCATTTTTTTAGCAATTTTTGCATAAATAAATATGTCAGTATTGCAAACTTAGATGTCAAAATCAAGGTTTATTTTTTTATTTTTAGAAAATCTAAATACAGTTTAAAATCATAAATGTAAATACATAAATAAATATGTCAGAGTTGCAAACTTTTTTAGAATCACAATATTATTGGCTTGTAGTGACTGATCATCCAACATTTCCATAAATTCAAGAAATTAAATAAGTTTGATTGTTTTTTCTTATTTTGTTACGTTTTGTAATGAGCAAAAACCATGTGGTAATATGGTCTAGTGCAAAAATAAGGGACGTTTTATATAAATAAATAGATGTTTTACATTTGATAAAAACTGAAGGTTTACTAAAATAACATGAATATAAAAATTCTGATATTGTTATATGATTTTTGTCATTTGATGCAGTCAACATGCTCAAAGCCTTTAAATGCATTAAAACTGTTGCTCATGAGACAATACAACATATTATAAGGTTTTTTATATATAATCTAATATGCATTCATTATAATGCCTTAGGAATAGTCTTATAATGTATTATAAATACAGGCTACGAGTAAATGTTTGGTTACCTACATTCTTCAAAATCTGAAGGTGAGAAATGATGACATCATTTTCATTTTTGCCTGAACTATCCCTTTATGCTAAAGTTAGTTTTGGTAAAACAAGGTCATTACTTTCACTGAAAGGTACTTCACATATGTGCGAGAGACTGACTGTGTACCTGTAGTAAGATGATCATGGTGAAGAACATGTAAAATCCCGAGAGGACTGAAGGAGTGTAATTGCCATTACTGTCAGGGACGATGTATGAGGGTATGCTGGGAAAACTTTCCAACCAGATCGCATGGCCTGTGAGAAAGAGACATTTACAGTCATTAATGATATTGCTTTTGACAGCACTGTAATTCAATGCAGATATTCCAATAAAGCGTCACTGAGCTCAAACCAGAGAGAAAGAGAGAGTGAGACTTTATTCTTTATCTCATGCTGAAGAACACACACAGACCCGAGCCTCATTTTCAGAGTTCAGAATCAGAGCATCATTTTGCAGCTTGTATGTTAAAGTAATGTACTTTGTGCTCAGCGTGTCTTGAATTATCGAGGGGCTTGTTCCCCGTACTGTACCCAGGGCTCCGATGAGACACATGAAAAATAGAAGAACCACGCAGAAGAGAACATCTGTATTCATCTTCCTCTCGATCTTGCTGCGTTTGTATCTGGGCCCGCTGTTGTTTAACATGGATTTGGTCTCGTGTCCTGCAATGAATAAATCATGGCGTAAAAACAAGAACGTTTGTAAAATAGCAACGGCCGTTTATAAGCCATGCCATGTGTATAATTTATCATAAGAGAAACAGTTGACTGCAGAAAACTTCTGTGATGTGATGCACCTATTATGTGTTTGCATTATAGACAGCTTCATTGATTATAATAGGAAAGCGTTCTAGTTTGTTGCGCCACTGCTGGTGTAAATGGGATGTTAAAGACTTAAGAAACAGAGTTATCTTTCTCATCTAAAATTGAGTAAAAGCAGTGATATTGTGAAATATTATTACAATTTAAAAATCTAATCATTATCATTACTCCAGTCCAACAAAACAGAATTACTTGAAATATAAATATCTTGTAACATTGTAACACTTTGCTGTCTTCTTAGATTTTGCTGATAACAGTATTTTCATTTTTGAGGGAACTTTCCCATTTAAGGTATTAATAGGTACCCTTCGGGGTTAAAAAAAAGGTACAAAGGTGTATGTTTTGAAAAGTACCTTTTTTAAAGAGAGAGTAAAATGTTACAAATGATTAATTACTTTGAAAAAGAAAACTGTTTAAATGATGTGCATCTTCACAAAATAATGCCATAAGTACAGTAGTATAGCAGTAAGTAGATATAGTGTTCTTTTATTTATTATAAAAAACTTGACCCTCTAACACTAGCACTCTCTATTCTATTTCTATTTCTATTCTATCTACTTTTGTTTTCCTGGTATTTGTTAAAAAAACGTGATCCTAACACTAGCAATCTCTATTCTATTTCTATTTCTATTCTATCTACTTTTGTTTTCTTGGTATTTGTTAAAATCTTGACCCGCTAACACTAGCACTCTCTATTCTATTTCTATTTCTATTCTATCTACTTTTGTTTTCTTGGTATTTGTTAAAGAACTTGACCCTCTAACACTAGCACTCTGTATTCTATTTCTATTCTATCTACTTGTGTTTTCTTGGTATTTGTTAAAAAACTTGACCCTCTAACACTAGCACTCTCTATTCTATTTCTATTTCTATTCCTATTCTATCTTCTTTTGTTTTCCTGGTATTTGTTAAAAAACTTGACCCTCTAACACTAGCACTCTCTATTCTATTTCTATTTCTATTCTATCTACTTGTGTTTTCTTGGTATTTGTTAAAATCTTGACCCTCTAACACTAGCACTCTGTATTCTATTTCTATTCTATCTACTTGTGTTTTCTTGGTATTTGTTAAAAAACTTGACCCTCTAACACTAGCACTCTCTATTCTATTTCTATTTCTATTCCTATTCTATCTTCTTTTGTTTTCCTGGTATTTGTTAAAAAAACTTGACCCTCTAACACTAGCACTCTCTATTCTATTTCTATTTCTATTCTATCTACTTGTGTTTTCTTGGTATTTGTTAAAATCTTGACCCTCTAACATTAGCACTCTCTATTCTATTTCTATTTCTATTCTATATACTTTTGTTTTCTTGTTACATGTTATAAAACTTGACCCTCGAACACTAGCACTCTCTATTCGATTTCTATTATATCTACTTTTGTTTTCTTGGTATTTATTAAAATCTTGACCCTCTAACACTAGCACTCTATTCTATTTCTATTTCTATTTCTATTCTATCTACTTGTGTTTTCTTGGTATTTGTTAAAATCTTGACCCTTTAACACTAGCACTCTCTATTCTATTTCTATTTCTATTCTATCTACTTTTGTTTTCTTGGTATTTGTTATAAAACTTGACCCTCTAACACTAGCACTCTCTATTCTATTTCTATTCTATCTACTTTTGTTTTCTTGGTATTTGTTAAAATCTTGACCCTCTAACACTAGCACTCTCTATTCTATTTCTATTTCTATTCTATCTACTTTTGTTTTCTTGTTACTTGTTAAAAAACTTGATCCTAACACTAGCACTCCCTATTCTATTTCTATTTCTATTTCTATTCTATCTACTTTTGTTTTCTTGGTATTTGTTAAAGAACTTGACCCTCTAACACTAGCCCTCTCTATTCTATTTCTACTTCTATTCTATCTACTTTTGTTTTCTTGGTATTTGTTAAAAAACTTGACCCTCTAACACTAGCACTCTCTATTCTATTTCTATTTCTATTCTATCTACTTTTGTTTTCTTGGTATTTGTTAAAAAACTTGACTCTCTAACACTAGCACTCTCTATTCTATTTCTATTATATCTACTTGTGTTTTCTTGGTATTTGTTAAAAAACTTGACCCTCTAACACTAGCACTCTCTATTCTATTTCTATTTCTATTCTATCTTCTTTTGTTTTCCTGGTATTTGTTAAAAATCTTGACCCTCTAACACTAGCACTCTCTATTCTATTTCTATTTCTATTCTATCTACTTGTGTTTTCTTGGTATTTGTTAAAATCTTGACCCTCTAACACTACCACTCTCTATTCTATTTCTAGTTATATTCTATCTACTTTTGTTTTCTTGCTATTTGTTATAAAACTTGACCCTCTAACACTAGCACTCTCTATTCTATTTCTATTTCTATTCTATCTACTTTTGTTTTCTTGGTTTTTGTTAGAAAACTTGACCCTCTAACACTAGCACTCTCTATTCTATTTCTATTTCTATACTATCTACTTGTGTTTTCTTGGTATTTGTTAAAAAACTTGACCCTCTAACACTAGCACTCTCTATTCTATTTCTAGTTATATTCTATCTACTTTTGTTTTCTTGGTATTTGTTAAAATCTTGACCCTCTAACACTAGCACTCTCTATTCTATTTCTATTTCTATTCTATCTACTTTTGTTTTCTTGGTATTTGTTATAAAACTTGACCCTCGAACACTAGCACTCTCTATTCTATTTCTATTATATCTACTTTTGTTTTCTTGGTATTTATTAAAATCTTGACCCTCTAACACTAGCACTCTATTCTATTTCTATTTCTATTTCTATTCTATCTACTTGTGTTTTCTTGGTATTTGTTAAAATCTTGACCCTCTATCACTAGCACTCTCTATTCTGTTTCTATTCTATCTACTTTTGTTTTCTTGGTATTTGTTAAAATCTTGACCCTCTAACACTAGCACTCTCTATTCTATTTCTATTTCTATTCTATCTACTTTTGTTTTCTTGGTATTTGTTATAAAACTTGACCCTCTAACACTAGCACTCTCTATTCTATTTCTATTCTATCTACTTTTGTTTTCTTGGTATTTGTTAAAGAACTTGACCCTCTAACACTAGCACTCTCTATTCTATTTCTATTTCTATTCTATCTACTTTTGTTTTCTTGGTATTTGTTAAAAAACTTGACCCTCTAACACTAGCACTCTCTATTCTATTTCTATTTCTATTCTATCTACTTTTGTTTTCTTGGTATTTGTTAAAGAACTTGACCCTCTAACACTAGCACTCTCTATTCTATTTCTATTTCTATTCTATCTACTTTTGTGTTCTTGGTATTTGTTAAAAAGCTTGACCCTCTAACACTAGCACTCTCTATTCTATTTCTATTCTATCTACTTGTGTTGTCTTGGTATTTGTTAAAAAGCTTGACCCTCTAACACTAACACTCTCTATTCTATTTGTATTCCATCTACTTGTTTTCTTTTTAATTAGTATAAATAATAATAATAACTTCACCCTCATCTCTATTTTGTCCCCTTTTTATTCTAATATTTGTTTAACACTAGAAGTCCCAGAGATTTCTAACCCTCCTTTAGCCAAGTGGATGCTAACTGGCTAGTCTTTTGGCTATCATTAGCATCAATTCATGTGTAAATGTGGTCATTACCTGAGCAATCTGCAGGGGTGTTGGGGATGTGTGTGTGAATGGTTGCTGGTAGCTTGTTTGTATGTGTGGGGGAGGGAGGGCTGCCAAAAGCAGAGAACTTGATTGACCATGTCTCACATTGGCATGTAGGGTCTTGCCCATGTGTAAACAGGTATGAATTAGCTCATCTAATTGCATGCAGCTTCCTCTCAAATGAGAGGTAATTCCTTTTGTGCTGAGGTGGATAAAAAGTATCTCGAGTCGCCTTCAGAGCTTCCTGTGTTTCATCACTCTTGACATGCTTCATAGCATTCAAGAATGGACTATTCAACATGCACAGGAAATGGAGCATGTTCATTGGTTCATGGCCCTCCCTGAACTAATGGCATTTATTGCAATTGTCATCTTGCGGGGGCTTACCAAGGTTCCATCACTATGTGACTGCTGGTCAACAAACCTGGGAAACCCACTTATCATTGGAACAATGCCGCGAAACCGCTTCCAAGACATCATGCGACACCTACGCTTTGATGACAGGTCCACCCGGAGTCATCGAGCAAAGACTGATATGTTTGCTGCAATTTCCAGTGTGTGGGGATCGTTTGTCACCAATTGCATCATGTCCTACAACCCTGGTCTACATATCACCGTTGATGAACAGCTTTTCCCGTCAAAGACTCGCTGCTGTTTCCTGCAGTATATTGCAACTAAACCTGACAAGTTTGGGATCAAGTTTTGGGTGGCTTGCGACCTAAAATCCAAGTACATTTGTAATGTCCTCCCATATCTTGGCAAGGACCCTAGTCGTCCCAGTGGAGAGAGACTGTCTGAAAATGTAGTGATGAGGCTGATGGAACCATTCCTAGACAAGGGCAGAAATGTTACCACGGACAATTTCTTCACATCGCTGTCACTTGTGCATAAACTTCTTAGCCGGAAAACCACCATCCTCGGCACAGTCAACAAGATTCGCCGGGAAATCCCTCAATCCACTAGACACACAGATCGCACTGAATTCACCACTCAGGTATGTTGCAGGTCTTTTGTGGTTCTATGTTTATGTGTTTCTAATTTTTAGAATCAAGACTGCCGAGTGTGTCATTGTGTATAAAAGTGCTGTGAAAATAACAATTTATCTTATTTATTAGATGTTTTCAACCACTGCTGCTACGCTGACGGCGTATGCGCCCAAACGGAAGAAGACCGTCTACATTCTTAGCAGCATGCACAGCGTGATTCAGACTGATAATACCACCAAAAGGAAGCCAAACACTGTCACCCTTTACAACACCACAAAGTGCGGCATGGATGTGATGGACCAGATGGTGCGGCAGTACACTGTCCGCACAGGGACACGGCGCTGGCCAGTTGCAGTGTTCTATAACATGATTGACATGGCAGCATTGAATGCACATGTGCTGTATCAAGCATGCACCGGAAGGCAGGAAAGACGGGTGGAACTCCTGGTGGAGCTTGCAAGAGAGTTGGCTAACTCTCATATGTGTGAGAAGAAGGCAAGAAAAGAACAATTGCTTCGGACACAACCCTCCACACCTAGCCCTGGAAAAAGAGCCATGTGTCAGGTCAAACACCAATGCAATAACAATCATGCCAATGTGCGATGTGTTCACTGCTACAGATACACATGTGGTAAATGCAGACGGGAGATACCATGGCAGTGCCAGGATTGTGAGTGATGGCTGGAATGTACTCACTCACTTTTTAATATTATTTGTAAATATGTGTACAAATGGTTGGTTTCTTTTTTTATTTTATTTTGTACTGTTTTTATCAATAAATCTCAGCAACAAAGGAAAAAAAAAAACATGTGTGTTGATTTCTCCCTAAGATGTTTCCATAACAAAAGCAACTGTTCACAGATGATTAAGGATATTAGCCTAAAGCCTTCCAGCCCTTTGGCTGTCCTGCGGGTTTTATAGGTAGAAAAGCCAAATGGCTGCTCTCTGGGACTTCTAGTGTTAAAAAAGTGTACTTGCTACAAGTACTGCATTAGGCTAACCGAAACTTGTTATAACACTTACACATTATTGCTCTTTTGTTGGTTTTGATTGTCCTCATTTGTAAGTCGCTTTAGATAATAGCATCTTCTAAATGATTAAATGTACATATAGATGTAGTGTATTTTAGTGTATCCCATGTGAACACACAGTCCTGTGAAGTGTAATGTTAAATGTGGAGATGAAATGTACCTGTGTACACCACTATTCCAGCTGCATCATCAGTATTTCTCACCATGCAGCCACGCAGAAGAAGACTATCGATGCCGAAACCCGTTCTCCTCTTATCAGGCCTCTCCCTGTGACATCAAACACAGCGTCTTTCTTTAGTCACCCAGACTAATTACCTCTGTGTGCCACGTGAGGAACGGGCCAGTCTTTGAATGGAGGAGCAGGATAAGAGCTTTATAATGCTTGGGAACATCAGAATCATCTCTCAGCGTGATGATAACACATTTAATATGGCTACGACTGGACAAAAAAAGGGGGCCAAATCTGTTTTCCAGCCTTGTCATTCCCTGGATGTGTGGGGAAACTATGCAACGTAGATTTAAAGGGATAGTTCACCCACAAATGAAAATGTGCTGAATATTAACTCACCCTCAGTGCATCTGAGATGTAGGTTGAGTTTGCTTTTTTAATCATATATGGAGGAATGTAGCATTGCATCAGTGTTTCAGCAATGGATGTGAATGGGTGCCGTCAGAATGAGAGCTGATAAACACATCCACACCACTCCAGTGCATCAGTTAATGTCTTGAGAAGTGAAAAGCTGCGTGTTTGTAAGAAACATATTTTTACTTTAAAATGTTGCTTATTGCCCAAATATGAGTTCATAATACTTAATAATGCTTCCTCCAGTGAAAAAGTTCAACTCCTTTTGTCTCTCACATCTCACATGGACTCATATTTTAGAAACGGTTTGAAGTTAAAGGCATGGTACATCCAAAAAATGAAAATGCTGTCATCATTTAATCATCATAAAGGTCTGCCAAACCTTTGTGAGTTTCTTTCTCCTGTTGAAAACAAAAATAGATAATGTGAAGAATGTTTATAACCAAAGAGTGGACGGTACCCATCGACTTCCATTTTATTGTATTTTATTTTATTTTTTTTTACCGCTACCGTCAACTGTTTAGTTACCAATATTCTTAAAAATATATTTTTGTGTGTGCATGTTCAACAGAAGAAAAATACAGGTTTGGAATGACATGAGGATGAGTAAACAATGACATAATTTAGATTTTTTTGTGGCAAACCGTCAGTTTAAAAACGTAATTTATTACAAACACAACTTTTAACTTCTCAAGACATTAACTGATGCACTGGAGTGGTGTGGATTACTTGTGATGTTTTTATCAGCTGTTTAAACTCTCATTCTGACGGCACCCATTCACTGCAGATGATCTGATACATTATCAGCAGATTTAATTTTTTTGTTTAACTAGTTCCTTTAACCCTGATGCTGGTGTCCTCTACTAAAACCTATTTGTTCCATTAAGGCAGACGTTACATCCATGACCTTTGACCCTTACCCATTCAGATGAATGTCCTCTTTATATGTGTATTTTATTATTTATAAGAATTTAAACTCAACATGGCTGATGAAAGTGCATCATGCATCAGCCGCTGAAATATTTACCATTACTTTCCATCGCAGTGGACAGACTGTTCCTCTCACGAGAAAACTGCTCATAGTAATATACTAGTTTTTAAGTAAAGGAGAAACATGAACACGTTTTCCTTTGCGATACATCAGAGGATTTAAGCAGTTTCCCTGGTTAGCAAATGACAAAATGTGAAGGCCATACAAATGCTGTTCATTGGTGTGGATCTGACAAAAGAGGCAGTCGTGACGGAGTCGTGATGCAGTTAATTGTGCATGAAATTGAATGATTTGAGTGAAATTGATTTTAGATACTCACACATAACCTTTGAACAGGTTGAGGTTGTTGTTGGGGTTTTCACACACTACAGTACTGTCAAATGTTTGAGGTTGAAATGGTTCACCCTGAAACACATGAGAGAATAAAATAAAAAAACATGAGAGGATGCTTTTTCCTCCTTCCGTTTCCTCATTTTTCTAATTCTATGGTAATTTGAGCTGACTATCGAGCATCGTCTAAGAAGTCCTGCAGCTTACAGTGAAACTACACGTGGCAAACCGAGCAGTGCATAAACATCAACACGTCTTTCCTGTACGAGGTCTGTGTGTCACTCAGAATTGTATGAAAGGTATGCAAGAGTGTGGGAGTTGTTAGTTAAATATTACACAGTCAAAGAGTTATGCTTATGGACTCTGATTCAGTAGATCTGTATAATGAAACATCTGTCAAAAAAAGGTATGAAAACATTAAAAGGTGGAGATTTAAAAATAAATAATAAAAACTAATTATACACACTACTGCTCAGTAATTTTTTTTATTTTTTTTTGTGTGGAAAATTCATACTTTTATTACTACAAATAAAATATTTACTACAGCATAATTTTATTCGGGGTTCATTAAACTGATCAAAAGTGTCAGTAAAAACATGTACAATGTAAAATGTATTTCAAGTAAATGCTGTTCTTTTGAACTTTCTGTTCATCAAAGAAACTTTAAAAATAAAATGTATCACAGTTTCCACAAAAAAAAAAAAAATTTCAACACTGATTATAATCAGAAATGTTTCTTGAGCATTTCTGAAGATCATGTGACACTGAAGACTGGAGAAATTATGCAAAAAAAAAAAAAATACACAGCAGTAAAGTACATTTAAAATATATTAGAATACAGTTAAAATATATTAAAACAGAACATTTATTTCAAATGGTAAAAGTATTGCACAATAGTAGTGTTTTTTCTGTATTTGTAATTAAATAAATGCATGAACATGAGAGGCTTTCAAAAATATTAAAAATAAAATAATAATGGCACTGACCCCAAACATTTGGTAGTGCATATAAGAAAAAATATTTAATATAATATTTTTTGACAGAGGCTGATATGTCACATACATTAAACTTAAACTATACATCCATTATTTTTCATAATTTAATGGTCCAGCATAGAGAGAGAGAAAAATGTTACTGCTCAGAAGATACTCATTCATAGCTCAGGAGACTTTTTTGATTAAACATACAATTATTGTTTATATACAGCTGAGAATATGGTCTTTGTAGAAGTTTTGATATCCTGAGCTCAACGAAATATATATATATTTTTTAAATATTGGGATCATTTTGAAAAGAGAAAAATGAGAAGCACAAGAGACCTAAGATCCTATTTGTGACCCTGGAGCACAAAAAAAAAAATACATTGTATGTGTCACACACCTGGACTCATTTTGTGTGTTTTTGGCCCTGTGACCCAGTTTCTGTCTTCCGTGTCTGGTTTGATTAGTTTCCAGGTGTGTCTCTTCATTTCCCCATGTGTTCCATGTCCCTGTTAATTTAGTCATGCCATCCACCTGTGTTTCCCCAATTATCCCTTCTACTTATGCCTTGTCCTTGCAGTTCTGTTTTGTCGGGTCTACTCGTCTAAATGTCAACTTGTCTACTTGTCACCTGTTACTTGCCTCTTGCCACCTGTTATTTACGACTTACCTTGTTTATGTTTTATTTAATAAATCCTTGTTTTGTTTATCCCTCGGCTCCGTGTTCCTTCCAGCAGCATAAGCCGTGACAGAAGACCCGACCTGAAAAAGTTAAAAACTGCGTGTTTTCCCTCCGTTTTGTTTTCCGTTTTTTTTCACAGTCTTTTTTCTTTCCGTAGTGTTTCATGGATCCCCTCTATCGCCCCGAATACCTCCTCCTCCTGCTGGAGCAGGAGGGACTGTCTCTCGAGGACCATACCAGACGGTTTCTCTGGCTAGCTAATGCCACCAGCTACCCGGACCACGCGCTCTGCACCTTTTATCACGCCAGCCTGAACCCTAGGTGCAGAGCGTTGTCGCCCGAAGATGGTCCTCGGGAGGATTTCGCCGCATTTATAGAGTGGAATCTGGTGAGAAATGGGTCCCCTCTCACGGTCGGCCCAATGGAGGATCTCGCCAGGTCCACTCTGGACCCAGAGCCCAGCCTACAATCTCCCCACGGTACGAGGCATAAGCCCGAGCCCACCGATGACAGAGAGCATCCCGTCAGACCAGGTGCGAGAGCCGGCGACACTGCCCACCACGAGGGAGCAAAATATGGAGCGCCAAATGGGTCAAAATGAGGGGGGTTCCAATTCACCTATGCCAGATCCTCTGTTGAGCCCAGGAAGGGCTCCTGATCTTCCGTTAAGCCCAGGACGGGCTCCTGATCCTCCTGTAAGCCCAGGATGGGCTCCTGATCCTCTGTTAAGCCCAGGAAGGGCTCCTGATTCCCCGTTAAGCCCAGGACGGGCTCCTGTTCCCCCGTTAAGCCCAGGACGGGCTCCTGATCCTCCTGTAAGCCCAGGACGGGCTCCTGATCCTCCTGTAAGCCCAGGACGGGCTCCTGATTCCCCGTTAAGCCCAGGACGGGCTCCTGTTCCCCCGTTAAGCCCAGGACGGGCTCCTGATCCTCCTTTAAGCCCAGGACGGGCTCCTGATCTTCCGTTAAGCCCAGGACGGGCTCCTGAACCCCCGTTAAGCCCAGGACGGGCTCCTGAACCCCCGTTAAGCCCAGGACGGGCTCCTGAACCCCCGTTAAGCCCAGGACGGGCTCCTGAACCCCCGTTAAGCCCAGGACGGGCTCCTGATCCCCCGTTAAGCCGAGGACGAGCTCCTGAACCCCCGTTAAGCCCAGGACGGGCTCCTGATCCTCCGTTAAGCCCAGGACGGGCTCCTGATCCTCCGTTAAGCCCAGGAAGGGCTCCAGCCCCAGAGCTTACTCCAATGCCTGCTCCTCCAAAATTCCCACCCACTCCTGCCTCCTCCTCCGCTGTCGTCTGGCTGCCCCTCTGCTCGCCCTCAGCCTACCATCATTGTGGTGCGAGCTCAGCGGGACCGCCATCCTCCAGCGACGCCTTGGTCGGCGTCTCCCTCACCTCCGCCTCCAGCCTCTGAGGCCTGGACTCCGCCTCGGCCCGTTGACCCGTCGGCTCCACCATGGCTCCTAGCTCCTTCCTCTCCGCCGTGGCCCGGCAGTCCGCAGGCTCTGCCTGGCTTCCTCGTCCCTCCGGCTCCGCCTTGGTCTGGCGTCGTCCATCCTATGCCTCGGGACTCCACTCCTCCGGCTTCGCCTCATCCCTCCGTCCCTCCGGCTCCGTCAGGCTCCTTCATCCCCTCGGCTACACCTCAGTCCTCGGTCACTCTGGCCTCACCGCGGCCTTCCGGATCCACATCGCCGCGTCAGTCACCAGAGCCATCTGTTCCGCCTAGGACCTCCGGCTCCTCCCCGTCACCCTGGCTCTTCGGGTCTCCGCCTCGGGCTCCTCCTCCACTTGCTCCGTTGCCGTGGGTCGAGTCCCTGGAGTCAGTGACCATTCCTCCTCCATGGCTCCTTCCACCGTCGGCCCCACCTTGGGCCGTTATGGCTGTGGCCTGGGTCCTGCTGGGTACCTCCTGCTTCACATCCTTCCTGGCTCCTCCCTCCGTCATCTCCTCCCTGGCTCCTTCCTCTGTAGTCCCTGTCTGCTGGCCCCCTCCTGGGAGGCTGTCCTCCACCGGAACCTCCTCCCAAGTTCCCACCCACGCCTCCCTTTGTTGTTTCTACGGTGCGAGGACGCACCTACCGGGAGGGGGGAGTACTGTCACACACCTGGACTCATTTTGTGTGTTTTTGCCCCTGTGACCCAGTTTCTGTCTTCCGTGTCTGGTTTGATTAGTTTCCAGGTGTGTCTCTTCATTTCCCCATGTGTTCCATGTCCCTGTTAATTTAGTCATGCCATCCACCTGTATTTCCCCAATTATCCCTTCTACTTAAGCCTTGTCCTTGCAGTTCTGTTTTGTCAGGTCTACTCGTCTAAATGTCTACTTGTCACCTGTTACTTGCCTCTTGCCACCTGTTATTTACGACTTACCTTGTTTATGTTTTATTTAATAAATCCTTGTTTTGTTTATCCCTCGGCTCCGTGTTCCTTCCAGCAGCATAAGCCATGACAGTATGGGTCAAAATTATTGATTTTTTATTTTTTTTTTGGCACCCTCAGATTCCAGATTTTCAAATAGTTGTATCTCGGCCAAATATTGTCCAATCCAAATATTTATTTATATATCAAAATACTTTTTTTTTTTTTTTTAATTGACCCTTATGACTGGTTTTGTGCTCCAGGGTCACATTTTTATCTTTTCTCCACAATACTTTTGCTCTTCGTTTTGAATATTAACAACACATTTTTTTCTATTATTTCTAAATAGCTTAACCCATTTAAAATCTTAAGAATTTTTTTTTCTCAGTTGCTACTTTTTTTTTTTTTTTTTTTTTATATTACCTGATCCTTGAAACTTCTGTAATAATTCTCTTCCCAGAGCACATTTTAATGGTAAGCACATTTCACTTGGAACTTTATCAATGACATTCATGAACGTTTCGGTGTGTGTCCAGTGTAAGATTTAGACTTTAGCGCAGGTATTTTGTGATAGGCTTACCAGAGTAGAAAAGCCTGGCACCACCTTCCTCTGTTTGAGGCTGGTCTCTCCGTCCAGATTAGCTGTTTCCATGTGACACACTCCATTGGGGTCAGATGTGTGCAGGAGCAGGATGTCAGCTGGGATGATCTCGTTAGAGAGCACTCTCACAAAATCCCCCACGCGGACATCCTTCCATCGCCTCTCCACGAAACACATCTGCTTCCTGCGAGGAGACCAGAATTAATGCCTTATTGGGTGCTCTTTTAATGCATCGTGGGGTTTTGCATAAAAATGCACAAACACACTTTTGAATAATTACTTGCATAACTTTGTGCAAGCACAAAATTGTAGCTTGTAACGTAATCCATTACATTTAAACTTTCATAAACTTTCAGATTACTTTTGACCTAACTCATTTATCACATTGATTTAAATACGATAGTTTGATATAAAAATACAAAGTAACAACATGAAGTGCTTTAAACATTACATTACATCAAGGTTTCACGAACTGCGGTTTGTAAAGGAAACTGCAGGGGGTTCTTGAATTTAATGAAATGCTAATCATTTAAAAATAACAATAATTAAAATAAGAAAACTTATTGCATGAATTAGAAATGAAAATTTAAAAGATGAAAAAGAATTAGGGTTTATTTTTATTGTGTAAATAGTATGTAATCAATAAAAAAATAAATGCAGTCTGATTTTGACTATTTTATAATGTGATTTAGTCAAAGTACTTTTTTAAGATTTACTGTGTATGGGTTTGAGTAAAATGTTAATAATTTTTTGCCTGATTTCTTCAAAATTTCTAACAAAGATATTGTCATTTAAATTAATTTTGTATTTATTTTTTGCCAGAAAAGCTCAATTGGTCAAAATAACAAATGTTTTCACTGGTTGTGATTGAAAATCAGGGTTATTCCACCAAATATTGACTTCTTAACTCTTCTAAAGTTAAAACATTGCCATTGTGTTGTCTAAAAATGAATGTAAACGTGTCTGAAAACATGGCATATTGACCAATTGTGATTTCATGCTCTAAATGGACAACATTTTTATTTAAAATTCGAAAGAAATGTCATTAGTTTACAGAATAAAACAAAAATGACATTTAACTCAAACACATAACTATAAATCGTAAATCCAGAAAAAATAACATTTTCAAGTGGTCTCTTAATTTTTCCCATAGTGATATATATATATATATATATATATATATTATATAGAGAGAGAGAGAGAGAGAGAGAGAGAGAGAGAGTGACACACACACACACACACACACACACACACACAATATATACAGTATTTACAAACTCTGTCAGGCATCTTGACCTCCAGGTTTTTAGCCATGCACACCCTGCTTAAAATGTCATGTTTTGTGTAATGCTTATACAATAAAACTAGGTGAGTTTGCATCTTATGGCATGTCTGGATGTCCGCTGTCAATGAAGAGCAACACCTGAAGGATCCTGCAGTCATAATGTAAGCATCAGGTATGCTGCACTACACGCACAACTGGCTCGGGTGGGTGTTTTACTGACTGACAGCTCTTCAGATGCACGGTCACACCTCACACACAAAGCCTGACGCACAACAGAGGAGCGATTATTAACATAACTTCAGGGTGGAGCTCCCATGTTCCCTTAAAATAGCTGCGAAGTTCCATGAAGTTGCATTCAGTGTTCTGGAAAGCGAGGAAGTCAGGGGTGAATCTCGCAAAAAATATGCCCATTTCTCCCCAAAATACTCTGCATAAAGAAAATGAATTATGACATTTTTATTTATTTATTAATCTTAATTAACGGTAATTCCAATATTTACTAATACATTTTTAAAATGAAAAGTATCTGTTTGTGTTTTTTTAATGGATCTGAGCTGACATGATCTATAAATGAATGGTTGTATTTTTATTAACTCAACAAAGATCAATAAATACTGTAACAAATGTATTGCACAGTATTAGTTAAAGTTAAGTTAGTTAGCATTATCAACCAATGTTAACTAATGGAACCTTATTGTAAAATGTTATGAAATTAAGTACATATTATATAAAAATAATATTTTTTCCATATTATAGTAATGAGATTTTTCATTTATTGGGAAATTATTTTTAATAACAATTATGCACAATTAGCAACATTAGATCCCCAATAATAAGCATTAGCATGGAAAATGTACTTATTTGTCTTGCAAATGTACCAATGCATTTTTATTAAAGAAGATGTCAGTTTTTTTTTTCTTTTGATGTTGAGATACAATATGACACAAACTGCTGTTGTCAAATTATGGTTAATTCTACTATTCAGTCCCCACTAGCAGGCAAACAAAGTCACAAAGTGAAGAGAGTTAATTAATTGTGATGTTTTTACTAATAAAATGGCTGACAAAAGAAGATTAGGAGAGCTCAGGAGAGCAAGCCGTTTTGTGCCAAGCAAGCATTTCTCTGAATGAAGTGGCTGATGACTGTTTCTGATAGAAGTGTGAGATAAATCTCATGCTCCTCCAGAAGGACTCACTGTTTGCCGTCTGTGATTAGCGAGACGTCTATTTCTGGTGTTTAACTGTCAGTCAAAATGTGTGCGTGCCAAAAAATGATTCGTGAGACAAACACCTGCTCTTTAATACTCTATCTTTGAACAAGAGACGATGCCTCATACCGTTTCACAGCATTTCACTGCTATTTTAATTGATTGCATCCACATGGCTTCTTTAAAGTGAAAAACTACAGTGGCGAGAGTTAAAATATGATCATTCACAGCATGCAGTTTACAATAACAATTAATCATAATCAATCAAAATCACCGGTTCCGCTGTCTAACTGGAAATCCTCATCCTTTTACCTGCACTGTCTGGGATATATGTTTTAAAGTGTTTCTAGGTTTATTTTCACAGTGTATTATACTATGAATGAGTAGGTGCATCCAAATGCTTTTGTGAGCATTTCAAAACATGCCTTTTCAATTTAATCCATCAATACATCTGCATTCATTTCAGTTAAATGGCAGGGGATAAAACTAAATTCCTTCAAGTTCACATGACAGACGTCACTGCATACAACACATTAGGACATGTATGCATGACAAATCATACAGTATGGGGGAAAGGTGCATGCATGTTCTGAAGCTTAACCATTTGCAAAAGATCAGTGTGACTCAACAGGAAAGGAGGCATTAGTTACACTGCATCCTACTCACATTTTTGTGATTCAGATGCATGCCATGTCAAACATTAAAGCTCATGCATGCTAATCTGAGCCAGCCAACCTGACAACTATCTGTTAAAGTTTGCCATTGTTTGTGGCAGATGTACTTCGTAATGAAAGCTTGGGGGCAGTAATATTAGATTATATATTTATAGTTCATTTTATTTGGGGTTGTCCCATAAAACACAAGAAGTGTTATCAAAAAATCAGCCCCGGTGTCCATACATAAAAATGCAAGGCGATCATTTAAAGTCAAGTTCTTTTCAGCTGCGTTAAATTTTATTTGGATGAATCAATAATCAAAATTTATTTGAGATCAGGAATCAAAGCCAGTTCCTATCCATGCCACAAAATTACATAGTCACTACTCATAGTCTTAGGAAAAAGTGTCAGGATTGTCACTATTGACCCTTCTAAAAAACTAGGTTGTTATTTATATTTAGTATTAGGGGATGTGAACAAACCACTAACTCTTAGCATTACACTTGATTATGAGTTTTGCATTGGTGAGCACAACTCTTCAGAAAGTGTAGAAGTCCTGTTTACTAAATTAACATGAGGACTAGCTATTTATTTTCTTGAATATTTCACATCATTAAAAATTCTCAGCAAGAGTGAATTAAACAGCCAAGACGGAATAAGCATCACTTTGTCTGCCCTGGGCTGTTTTAAATGAAAGGGGGTTTGACTATGTGTGTGAACAACATTATAAAACTCTCTCCCTTCAGGGTAGAATAAGAGCTAATCAATCATGACCGCTGGAGGAAAGCACCGCAGTTCATTCATGTCCAAAATGGGAGGGATACAAGCATTAGCAACACTATACAGCATAAAACCGTGTGAAGTATTAGATTAGCGTAATGATTTTGTTGCTTTCAGACAGAAGGTCCCTTTGTGGAGCCAATGGAATGAGGGATTGTCTGACGGCTGGGAATCGTTTGAAATTGAATTGTTTATTTACGGGTATGAAAATCCAGCATGATAAACTAATGTCATGAAGATAAAACAGCCCTGGCAAAACAACTGAATGAAAGCATCGCTACTAGTTGTCCTGCATCCTGGTGCATAAGCACAACAGATGTTGCCTGTACATTTATTCTCTTGAATAGTCTCTTGCTAGACTAAAAGCACATTTTACTCAAATAATGTTGTGTATTTAATGGTTATTACATGACTGCACACATGATATTGCTTATAGCACAGCAGTTCAATAAACAGCTTAATATTGAATTGATTATGTTTTAACATTACCAATTTATCTGTTTTTGCCTGGAAAATTAAAATAGTTTGAAGCAAAGCCAATCAACACACAGTAGTGGTGTTTTGGTCCTGAATGAATCAGCAGACTGGTTAAGTCGATTATTCAATGACTCACTCGTATGATCAGAGTTTTTGAACAAATCGGTTAAATGACATCAGCAAACTGATTAAGTCAATTATTCAATGACTCACTCATATGAATCAAAGTTTTTGAACAAATCGGTTAAATGACATCAGCAAACTGGTTAAGTCGATTATTCAATCACTCACTCATATGAATCAAAGTTTTTGAACAAATCGGTTAAATTACATCAGCAAACTGATTAAGTCGATTATTCAATGACTCACTCGTATGAATCAAAGTTTTTTAACAAATCGGTTAAATTACATCAGCAAACTGATTAAGTCGATTATTCAATCACTCACTCATATGAATCAAAGTTTTTTAACAAATCGGTTAAATTACATCAGCAAACTGATTAAGTCGATTATTCAATCACTCACTCATATGAATCAAAGTTTTTTAACAAATCGGTTAAATTACATCAGCAAACTGATTAAGTCGATTATTCAATCACTCACTCATATGAATCAAAGTTTTTTAACAAATCGGTTAAATTACATCAGCAAACTGATTAAGTCGATTATTCAATCACTCACTCATATGAATCAAAGTTTTTTAACAAATCGGTTAAATGACATCAGCAAACTGGTTAAGTCGATTATTCAATGACTCACTCATATGAATCAAAGTTTTTGAACAAATCGGTTAAATTACATGAGCAAACTGATTAAGTCGATTATTCAATGACTCACTCGTATGAATCAAAGTTTTTGAACAAATCGGTTAAATGACATCAGCAAACTGGTTAAGTCGATTATTCAATGACTCACTCATACGAATCAAAGTTTTTGAACAAATCGGTTAAATGAGATCAGCAAACTGGTTAAGTCGATTATTTAATGACTCACTCGTATGAATCAGAGTTTTTGAACAAATCGGTTAAATTACATCAGCAAACTGGTTAAGTCGATTATTCAATGACTCACTCACATGAATCAAAGTTTTTGAACAAATCGGTTAAATTACATGAGCAAACTGGTTAAGTCGATTATTCAATGACTCACTCACATGAATCAAAGTTTTTGAACAAATCGGTTAAATTACATCAGCAAACTGATTAAGTCGATTATTCAATGACTCACTCACATGAATCAAAGTTTTTGAACAAATCGGTTAAATTACATGAGCAAACTGGTTAAGTCGATTATTTAATGACTCACTCGTATGAATCAGAGTTTTTGAACAAATTGGTTAAATGACATCAGCAAACTATTTAAGTCGATTATTCAATGACTCACTCGCATGAATCACTGTTTTTAAACAAATCAGTTAAATGAAAGATTGATTGCCTTTGCCATAAATACTTGTTGCCACCAACATGCAGAAAGCATTACTGAAAATCATGATATTGCAAACTAGTGTTTAATATATAATATTATTTAGATTTATTATCATAATCATAAACATAAATGGTTTGTGTTACAAAATTTTTTACAGTTTACTGTACTTTGTTTTTCTTCTAGTTTAGTTTCTAGTCTAATCTTTCTATAGCTAATAATGGGAGAAACAGAGATTTATGAATTAATTGCTACGCAAAATGATTTGAAGTGGTCAAATAAAAAAAAACTGCTGGTCAAACTGGTGTAAATGCAATGAAAATGTAAATGTAGCGCACATCTTTTACAAACCATCTACAAATGTTTTCTCAAAAGTTTCATATATTAAATGTAATCTACAATTAATCAAATACAAATATGATGCGTCTGTAAAATTTGTCTTCTTTTAATAATATTTAGTGCTTGTTTTGTGTGTTTCATAGAAGGCTTGACTAGTCGGACCAATAAGAGACAATTTACTATTACAACTATCTGTGCCCCTAGCTATGAGTCACTGAAATTCTAAAATTGATATAACAAAGCTTTGTGTACTGAAATCACATGATATTAGCAGTTGAATATGCACCCTGAACTACTTTGAAACAAAAGAATTGTAAAGTTGTCAAAGCTTCATGAAGCAGTACTTTGAAGGCACCCACCACTAAATATAGTGCCTAATCAATCAAATAACTTGCATTTTCACATGAAATGGCTTACTTCAACATTGAAAAATAAGGGAAATAATTCCAAATTAAACCAAATATTCAGTAGCTGGAAGAAACTGCTACCCATGCAGAAGTTCTCTGTACCTCATATGGTATTTAACACAATCATGCCAATTAAACACTACAATGGTTGATCTGATCACAGATAGGGCTTCAGGAATGAGGTCTCCTCTCTAACTCAATAGTGCAGTGCTAACAACCTTGTGTTGAAGCAAAAGATCTTACATCATCAAAAAAGCTCACCAAAGGCTCTTCTTTCTATGACAGCTCAAAAAGTTTTGCGGTATCAAAGAACGAAAGGCTTCAGTTCTATAGAGCAGTGATAGAAGGCGTATTAACTTTTTCAATCATACTGTGGAATGGCAAATCCACAGATCAGCAGAGAAAGTTAGAGGACAGTATTGTGCTCCCTGCCTCAAAAAGCATTGACTACAATCTCAAAGCAAGCAGTGAAGCCCTGAAATTTTAGGATTCAACATACAGTAAAAGGGCGCTTAATGTAAGAATATCCAAAATCATAATTCTTCTACTCATAAAAAGTGGTATACTGCAGGTGTTACTTTCAAGAGCTACTCATACTTAATTTAAACCATAAAACTATTTTGTTTAATATAAATATTAAATTTAGGTTGATTCAGTGGTTTACATATTACCATTTTAGGTTACCATTTCAGCACATATTTCTGGACAATATGTGCACTCTTAATTAAAGGAATAGTTATCCAAAAATAAATATTAGCTGAGAATGTACTCACCCTCAAGATATCCAAGATGTGGATGAGTTTTTTCTTCACATAAACATATTTGGGAAAATCTATCATTAATTATGGATCCTCTGCAGTGAATGGGTGCCGTCAGAATGAGAGTTCAAACAGCTGATAGAAACATCACAATAATCCACAAGCAATCCACACCACTCCAGTTAATCAGTTAATGTCTTGAGAAGTAAAAAGCTTGCATGTTTGTAAGAAACAAATCTATCATTAAGACATGTTCAACTTCAAACCGTTGCTTCCACGCTAAAATATAAGTTCTCTATAATATTTCTTTCTCCAGTGAAAACGTTTTAGCTAGAAGTGATGGATTAAAAGTTAAAATGCCTAAAATGCCCTAATTATGGATTTATTTCTTGCAAACATGCAGTTTTTGGCTTCACAAGACGTTAACTGATGGACTGGAGTGGTGTGGATTACTTGTGGATTATTGTTTTTATCAGCTGTCTGGACTCTCATTCTGACAGCAACCAATCACTACAATGGATTCATATGTAATGCAAAATTTTACCAAATCAACAAACAAACAACTTTCAGTGGTCAGTTCTTAAAATAACCATTTTTATTTAGTTTGAAGGACATTTTAATAATCTGAAGAACCTTTTATAAAGAACTGGTTCTGCAATGGAAAGATCTCATGGATGTTTAAGGTTCTTCATGGACCTTTTATTTTTAAGAGTGCACCTGAATCTGTATGATCACAAAATATATTTAAGCCACAAAGTGCTCCCGTACATCTACTATATAATTTTAATAAAATATTATGAAGACATATATTTTCTTCTTTGGAACAGCATGCACTAAATAAGACCAGAAACAAGTATTACGAAAGTAAATAAGGTCAATAAACAAATACATTCACATTTAATGTTGACATTATGCCTGTTACGTCTGGATAAATATAACCCAGCTGTCCAAAACTGAGACATGCTTAAAACAACAGCACACTGTGAATAATAGAAATGTGCAAAAGCGGTAGCTTTTCCAACACCCCCTCTGGGCACGACAGGCATGTTAGGACAGCAGTAGGTTTGAGTTTCGGACTGCCCCTGTGCCACCTGGGCTCCCCGTCTGGAAACACTCCGGGAATCACAAAATGGAACAGCGCCTTAGCTCAAAATAAAATGAAAGAGACTAAGTAACCATGGCAATAAGTGATGGATTTGGAATCTCTTTTGGAAGTAAAAATATATCTCAGGGTGTACCTGTGACTGCTGCAAAATCTCTCTCTCTCTAACCCCTAGTCTCCCAGTCCTTCCACCTCTCAAGTGTGGTGAATTACTCATTTTTTTCCCACCAGCTATTCAGTCATGTTAAAATAGATCTAAACGATGCCATCTCTGATGCAACACCATGATGAGGATCTCGTCAAAATGCACTCAATGCGTTGGATGCAAGATATTGTGCAGCTCTTCAAAAGGAAAAAATCTCCCCCACAAATTTTATTTCTAGGTCAAAAATTCCCATGGGGTTTCGAAACACAGATGAAGTGAAACACAAATTCAAGTGAGCCTGCGCCACGACAGAGCTCACTGAAAGATGGAGGAGAGAGAGAGAGAGAAAGAGAGAGGGAGGGATTGATGTAGAGAGGCAAGAGCACAGAGAGCAAGAGACGATTGACTTTAAAGTCACCAGTAACTCCATTTAATTTACAAATTTTATTAAAATCTACGCAAATGTTCCAGTGTAATACACTTAAAAGATGATGCACATAGCGCTCAGTACAGACAGCTGAATGCTTTACCAGGCTACTTTATTAATCTGCATTAGAAAAAAGAAATCTGTGACATTTACGGTAAAATACCGGCAGCTTGCCAGAACTTCACTGTAAAAAAACATTGTAGCAACATTTTAGGTTTTACAGACTTAACTTACATTCACAATAAAATACTGTATTTCATTAACTGGTATAATGTTATTAAACCAACATATTGAAGTACTAATATATGTTTTGAACCATTGTAATGCACTGATGACCACCAAAAACTGGAAAGACCATAAAAAACTTTATGTTATAACAAAACATAAAACTGCTGTCATTGTTTGCTTTTAGGGTTTCAGAATTGATTTAATGGTGACAAAGAGCCTTATGGAGTTAATATGAAGGTCAGGGGACATTACTAATAATGTCAATTTTAACGTAAGAACATGATTTCTGAATTGACTCAGTGAATATATTAAATCAGTTAACCACACTAATAGAAAAAAAAAATTTAATAGCAAGCAGATTAATCATAATTATAGGGGCTTCAAATAATGTGTTTGGGGGACATCTGGGGACCTTCAGATCAAAAAGGATGAGAAACACTGCACTAAACCAACATGTTAAACTGATATTATATTCTACATTATAATATAAAACAATTATTTTAATAGCATGAATCAATTGTTTTAGTTTTCAGTTTACCTGCTGAATATGAAGCAGGGTGTATTGTTGAGCTGTTGGTCAGTCTGATATCTCCGGAAGTCCTCCCAACCATCCTTGACAGCGGTCAGTGCCAGGATTATACAGATGGGAATGAGAGCGACCTCCGGCTGGAACGCGTTCACCACTGGGACAAAATTCAAGATGGCCAGGCCCACGAAGTAAATGTTTGCCATACGGTGGAACTGCTCGAATAAGTTCATGGGGATGAAAGACCACAGTCTGTATTTGTTGGTTTTGATGGCGTTGCCCTCATAGCGTCGGTTGGGCTGCTCACGTTTCTTAAGATCTTCAAAGGGTAGGTTGGAGACCACCGTCCTGACGGGTCTCTCCGGGTTCCAGTGCCTCGTCCAGCCGTGCCGAATTAGGGTCAGGGGGTTTGTCCAGGTCATGACGTCTTAGCTAAAACAAACCTCCTCTGCATGACACTTAGAGATTTAATAGAAATCCAGAGGGTCCTCTTAACCCTCTAATCCAAAATGTATAAGAAGCTGTCCTGCACGCCTCTCACATCACCTGTACGAGTGAGACTGAAACAGAAGTACATAGAAAAAGAAAGAAAGAAAGAAAGAAAGAAAGAGAGAGAGAAGAAGAAGTGGGTTGAGTCTACACCTGTCAAACTCCCCTGACCGCTCTCTGTGGGAACTAACACCTGTCTGAGCTGAAGGTATGCTGTCAGAGCACTGCATGCCACAGATACAGCATCTGAATCCAAGATTCAAAGACACAACCACACAACAGCCACCCAATTACATTAATCAAAGCTCAGAGCAAGATATACTCAAGCTCAATGCAGCCGTCCAAAGAAATAACAACATAAAAATAAAGGTACTTAAAAGGTTCTTCACAGCGCTGTCATAGTAGAACCATTTTTGGTTCCACAAACAACCATTCAGTCAAAGGTTCTTTAGGGAATTCTCTTTCTTAGCTTTGTATAATCAGAAGAACCTTCTTTTGCGAAACAGATGTTAAAGTTTTGATGTTTCATTAGTTAAAACATTTTGTTATTAAAACAAAATAGGGTTGTTAGCATCCCAGGATGCACCTCATTACCCTGGTTTGGTAAATAAGTGAACACATCAGTAATCTAGAAGACACTCGTATATATTTTGGGTTTATTTAATATTTTTTATCATAATTCCCATAATTCCTTAACTTTCATTTCACAGTTTCAAAGACTTTACTATAAATAGTCAGCTAGTGATTTTATGAGTAGCATCCAATCGTTCATAAAGGCAAAAATATTGGTAACACTTTACAATAAGTTTCGACAAATGAGCCTTATTCTAAAGTGTTCCCAACATAATAATCAAGAGTGGAGATGCTTTCATAAGGTGGCAGGAATGTGCATGTGTCCATGTAATGCAGACAAACTTGTTTGCAGGCTGATGTTACCATTTCCTGCAGAGACTATTATATCTAACACAAGCACAACAATTAAAATCCTGTCTAACACCTCCATTCAGCCCATAATAAATACATTACAAGTGCAAAATTAATAAGACTGGTTAAGTATTGGTTGGTGACCCAAATCAAACAAGATATTCTGGTCTCTAGACATGATTCAGGTCAATTCAATGTAAGTCTACTTGATTTTTTGGATTTTTTTAATTAAAACTGAAAGTCAAATCATGTGGAAAGGAAAAGTAGTCACACTTTACAATAGGTTTCCATTTAACTGCATTAGTTAACATGAAGTATCAAATCAAATTAGCATTTTAAATGGTTTGCCATTTGTTAACACATGATTAAAATCAATCAAAACTTGTATGTGAATATTATTTAATGCACTTGAGCTAACATGAACTAACAATGAATAACTGTATTTTTATTAACTAACATTACCAGGGATTAATAGATAGCAAATAATACTGAAACAATGTAATAAATAATAAAACAAAAAAGTAACAAATGTATTCATAATTGTTAGTTAATGCATTATTATTAACAATAAATAATGGGTCTTTATTGTAAAAGTAATAGCACACTAATTTAAAGTAATCAGTCTATTGCACAAATTAATGGGAAATGTTGATGTATATATAGTTGCCTTATAGTGAAAACCACTTAAAGGGATAGTTCACCTAAAAAAAAGCGCTGTTAATTCACTCACCGTCAGGCCATCCAAGACATAGGTGACTTGTTTTCTTCAGTAACGATTTTAAGCTGATTTTTAGATTTTTGTTGATGATTCATAAAATGCAAGTCAGCGGCTGCCCGTTTTTGAGAATAAAAAGCATATCAAGGAACACAAAATTGATTAACAACCGTGGCTCCTGATGATATATCGGTGTATTACAAAGCGAAACGATTGGTCTGTGCATGAAACTGAATATTATTTACAACATTATGTGCATCAAGCAAGATTTTGCAGATTAACTGCTACATTTAGCCATTATAGATTGATGAAGTGAGGTCCATTATTTGCACGCGTTTTATTCTGTGTGCTGCGCTCACAGGCGCTTTTAGAGGAAGCAGTCAAAAGAAATATAGTGTGGATTTGACACAATACAAAAATGATGGAGTTACATAAACACTAAGCAGTCTACAATTCTAATCCAATTCTAAAGCCAGTCATAAAGTAGCGCAATAACCATATCCCAAATATCAAAACTCAAAATATGTCACCTAATGCATGACTATTTTACAGTGTTTGCAGTTAATTTAAAATACCTGCAAAAGAATACATGCCTACATGAAGCCGAGAGTTTACAATGTAGGAGCTTCTGCTATATAATCACTGCACTTCCAGTTATCTGCGTTTGCATGTGAAATGACTAATATATAAATACCATACTGTGATTAAAAGCAGTGCGCTCATGTATCTGTCTCTCACACACACACGCACACACAGAGCCCGATCTGCAGCTGTCACTAGCTGACACGGCCCTGCAGCGCACCATGTGTTGTGTAAGTCTGATGAAAGCAGAGGTTCAGTAGTGGAGGACATGGCTGCCTCGTCCCAGGACGGCTGGCCCTCTTGTTTCATGCGGCACGGCGGTGGCACAGCTGTTAGAGTACAGCATCGCTCCTCTCCACCGTCTCTTTCTCTGTTTCCTTCCCCCTCCCTTCCATCCCTCCACTTCCTAACAAATAGGACAAAGATCTGTGAATCCTTAATTCCTCCAGTGGCACAGAAGCTTTGAGGAGCGGAAAGCATCTGGTTCTTCTGCTCCTCTCACATCTCAACAACACTCGGGAAACGAGAAAGAGAACCAGACGAGATGGGAAGAGATCTTGCTGTAAATGCTACATATATGTCCGTGGTTCTCTTGCGTTACTTTTATTTGTATTTTTTTTAGGTCTCATGTGCATTTCCATCTTCCCTGAGGAAAATGTTGTTGCTCAGGAGACAGCTTGGTTATGTGCTATTTAAAGATGAAGTGTGCAATCTTTTTTGATACTTTCCAGTTTGATGAGGAGTGCGAATACTGTGACTCTCTGGAACAAAACATTGCTCTGTTTGTTTGAGCATCCTGACGCAGTAATACACAGCCAATAGCGTGAGCTTGGGGGCGTGGTTATCTATTTGACATGGGGAATACATCATTTTTTTGAGCTGTGATGCTTCTTTACAGCCTACTTTACTACTTCTGTATCTACAAGAACATCCTTAGAGAGGGAACCAGTTGTGAACAGACAAAAAATGTATTGCCATACTTTTGGATGTCATATACTTTTGGATTTTTATAGAATACTGTCATCAAAGACGGCATTTGACGCTAAACGCAGACGATGGATGAAACCTGCTATGATTACCTTACATTTACAGCATAAATTTGATTTAAACAATAGGTCTTCATATTATATAATCATATATACATTTCTATTGTATTAGCCCTACAGTTACATCATGATATTTAAACCTATAACATTTACCTATTTTATCTCACAATTCTGATTTTTTTTCTAGCAAATGCAATTTCATATCTCCTATTTTATCTTCTATAACAATTGCGAGTTTGGGGAAAAAAGCCAGAAGTTTGGGATTATAAATTCACGATTTTCAGCCGAGGGGTAAAGAGAGAATTGACCTGTTGATTTTTCTCATCAGAATTGTGAGATATAATCTCGGAATAGCAAGAAAAAGAAAGATTTTTATAAATATAAACTCAAAAATGATATTTTTTATTATTTTATTCCATGGATTACTGCTACTTTAAAGTTGTACTTTTCTGCCTACAGTTTACAAACACAGACAGTGGGTTTGGAAAGGGTTAAAAAAACAGTTCCTCTGTGAATCTCTGTTAAAGTGTAATTCATTTCTGTGATGCACAGCTGTATTTTCAGCATCATTCCTCCAGTCTTCAGTGTCACATGATCTTCAGAAATCATGAAAATATCCTGATTTACTGCTCAAGAAACATCTCTGATTATCATCCATGTTGAAAACAGTTTACAATATGTAACTTAAAAAACAGAAATCCTTTGTAACATTACAAATTTCCAAATGTTACAAATAATCCGCATCCCAGTATTCATTTCTCCAAAGTAAATAATAAATGACTGCCCCCTAGATTTTTTTTAACAGTGTATTATTGTATCTGGTGGAAAACAAACTACTATACAAAATACTATATTTGATGGTAATAATGCTGGAAGCAAGTTATTAAAACTAATATGTATTAGTTCAAAGTGTGAACCTGGGTCTCTTTGCACACTTGATGAAATATACATAACTAGACTAGTGAGAGATTAATGGGATCTTTTCTCAGGTGAAAAACCTGAGAAGCAGGAGACTCGTTATACTTTGTGATTGACACGATTGAGGCATTAAAGAAAGTCACAGGAGTCAGTGGAGCGACGCAGTTTTGGGCAGACTGTAATGTTCCCTCTATGGCAGTGCTTCAGAGCAGCCCCAGACGTGACAGTCTTGCCTCTCGCTGGCCGCTGTGCAGACTTTTACTACTTAATTAGCGCAGCTCCCATCACACTGACTGCCAACTCCAGCGGTGTTTAAGACAGCCAACTTGTTCTCTTACTTCCTGGCAGAGAGATCTCCATGGCAACTACACTTGACATTGAGTTTAGCTGTGTGGCTTTAACATCGTTAGCGTCAGGGCCATTAAGAAAGAAAGGAATTTAGTCCTCGGGGGTAAAACCATTGCTGCTGAATACAGAAACACTATGTAGAAATAAGGGTAAACAAAGATTACCAGGTTACGTTTGAGAAGAAATCATTTGCGTTCAAATCTAATGTGCTGCTTGTAATTATTTGTGAAATTAACTTAATTTATTATTGTACTTGAATTATTTTTTACAATACAATTTCTGAGGAAAAAAAAAAGTTTCAGATTGTTTTCAGCGTATATTCTCACCTCTTGTTTTATCTTTAAAAGTAGATACTAATAAAAATATATTATTATTATTAATTTTCAAGGGTTATTCGCATTTTATTAAAGCACGCAAATTATTATTAATATTATTATTATTATTATTATTAATTTTCAAGGGTTATTAACATTGTACAATGATATCTACACATTTTAAGAAATGAGCACACTGTAAAAAATATATATAGATATTTTTCGAAGTTGTAAAAAACAAAGGTTATCAGAGAATATTTTACCAAAAAAAAAAAAAGTACAATTTCAGTTATTCTGCTTCAAAATCTCATGGGTAATTTAGTGTTGCTTCTTTGTAATTGTTTGCGAAAATTGTCTCTACGCCAAATTTTTTTCCAGTGCATATTCATTGCCACAAAACCACTGCATTTTCCACTTTGCAAGCATGTTTTTTTTCTGCCATTTAAAGTTTTATAGCTAAAAAATGTGTATTCGCTGCAGGCATTCCCATGAATTTTCCTTTTAAAAATGAATGTGTTTGTGAGTCAATAAGGCTTCTGTTATGGTGTAAAATCTTTATTTCTGATCTCTATTCCGGTCTAGCTTTCATTATACAGCTGCTTTGGCCTACAGGGCCATTCTTTCACACAGAGTCCATAGTGTACTGGAACGACGTTCATGCCTTTCTGCCTTAATGTCCCCTGTGGCTGCCTCCATCGCCCAGGAGAACTGCCTTTTCCCCTCTCTGTCTATCAGAGGAGCGGAAGTGTTGCCTTTTCGTCCATTATGCATTCTGGCACCCAGTCAGTCATAAAGCGGGCACAACACCCCGCTCCAATCGCTCCTCAAGCATCTCACCCCCGTCTCTCAATCACCTGGCGACAATAACACGTCTTAATCTTCTCTCCTCTGCATGGAGCTCACGTGGATTTATGCTAATTTAAGCGTAATGCGTCAAAGCACGTTGAAGGGCTATTGAAAATCTTCCAAACTTATTAAAGTGCTCATAATATTCCAGGGAACCGTAAAGATATTAGTCCTGTGTTGTGTTAGTAGAATCCATATTTCAAACAAACAAAAGATAATGAACTGTGAGCATCATAATCATGTACACGTCCCAACTGGCCTACAATGGGATTAAACGCACAACATGACAGAGAACAAATTCAATATTGTTCTTCTGGTTAATCGAATGAGCTGGTATGTTCAGAAGAGGACGCTACCATAATATTGCATGATCTCCTATATCAGCCAAAATGTGTACAACAGAGCATGATGCACAGAATAATGTATCCCATAATCAACTTGACTTTCCATTACTAGTGCGATAAATGAAGCAGAAATAATTACATTTGTGATTTAGGCATCTCGCCAAGGAAAGGAAGGCTATTCTGTGTGACTTCAGAAGACTTGGAATATAGCCAAAAAATGGTATATTAAAAAATATATATAAATAAAAAAATTACGAAATTAAAAAAAAAACATAAAATAATTTTTATACTTTTTTTTTATTATATTTACATTAAAAATGTTAAAAGATGACACCACTCAGTGTGAAGAGGTCATGCGATAAAAATTAAGCATAGCAGCACTGCTTTGAAATGTTTATCGTTGCATTTTTTTACTTGTTTTGAAAAAAAAATGTTTTTTAATAATATGAACAAATAAAATAAAAATAGAACATTGAAGGAAATTCTAATCCTAGTTGGGAAGTAATAATTGGGAACTATTTCCAAATAATATGACGAAAATGCAGAACGTATCGACACATTCAAGAATTACATGGTTCACGTACATGATACCATACTTTCAATTCAATATGACCGTATTTGAGAAAAAACGTAGTTTGCGTCGTTTAACTATTCTTACAGTAAAACAGTTGTCGAATAATGCATGTTTCGTTACTTCCACCTTACCTCACTCTCTTTCAATGTGAAAACTGACACAGGGTTGCCATATCTGCACAATAAAACCAGCCCGATTAGTACTCAAAACTTTCCCAATCATGGCCAAAATGTTCCCAGTTGCGCAGAGGAAATTGGCATTTTAAATGGCACCCTAATCCTCATCAGTCGAAATCCCATTGGGCAGGTTTTGTTGTAAAAAACCTGGCAACCCGTGTCATCTCTATCAGTGTTAGAACAGGCTACAATGTAATTAACAAACAAAGTGCAGCATAATGGTGTGGCAGCAGATCAATGCAAGAATTTACAACATTGGGGATCAATTTGGCCATTTCTAATTATTGGTATCGATTGCCCCCCTCAAGGTCTATGGTCCTGAGTAAACTCTTTCAACTCAAACCTTTCCGACTGAAGAATCTGTAAGGTGATGGTTAAAGAGATATAAGCTTAATTAAGCTTTAATAATTTAATTTAGATACATTTTCATTATTGGTGACAATCATTACACAATATATATATTTACAGGTCATTATGAAATATCATTATAATTTACAGGATTTTATACAAAATTGCCTGACAGACGCCTTGATTGTATGATCCAGATCCTTCACACATTGTTAGTAAACTGAAGTGATAGTTACCGTACATTTTTAGAGAAGCAATGATTTGGTTTCTTGCTTAAATTCAACTGGTGCGCTTCGAGGCCTTCGAAAAAGATTCAGATCCCTCGCCCAGTTTTCAAGAAGCAAGATTTTTTTCATCAACCAAAGTCTTCGACATTAAGAAATCTAATACACCAAAAAATACATTTAAATAATGAAACAATAACAATAAGATCTGATATCATAACTATTGAATCAGAAAGTTTCTTTTTTTTTCATGACGTAATATCAGCTACTAGTTTTCAACTTATATCTATTGATAGTGTTAATGGTTTACAGATATATTGCGTCTTTCTCCGTTGAGGCTAACTGGCCTCATCCAATAACCCTGCGTGTTGAGAGACACTTGAGAGAAGTTAAACAGCCATTTCTCCCTCAGCGGCTCACCACACAAAGTTCAAGAGGACTGTCTAGCATTTACACAGGCTAGGTACTGTTGACACAGTCCAACCACCAGGGTAATGGTCCATGTCAGTCCGTCCTTTTCAATGGGATCACATGTGTCCTTCATCGCTCAGCCTGTTCATAAATCCCCTGCATCAGATAAAACTGTTGTTTTAATAGGGCTGAGTTTCTTTGTTGGCCCAACTTCAAAAAACCAAAAAACAAAAGCAATAGTAAAAGGACCTGTTGTGAAAATACCCTGTATGGCTTCCTGACAGCGTCTTTGCATTGCAACCCGCAAACTCATTTGAAAGAACAGAAGAAGTGTCAAATGAAAATGCATTGTGCTCCGGCTCTCTGCAAGAGATAAAGAAAACAAACCAAAGCATGCTTTTAAAAGATATCTGATATACAGCTTAACTCTAGGAAAACAGACTTTCAAGACCGACTCCTTTTGTAAAGCTTTCTTGGATGCAGTTGGCTACGACATAACCCGAAAAACAAATCCTTAAAATATATGCAAAGACAAGCATAAATATTTGATCCACAGAGTAATCTACATATGACAAATATAAATGGTATACTGAAACTCTGGAGCAAGCCCTGTACTGCGTGTTTTTTCTCCGGTTCCGCCGCCGATGTGTTTCCTCAATGTCTTTAGAACGAAAAACAAAAGAGTCCATCCTGATTTTTATTTTATTTTTACTTTGACTGTCTTTCCTCAGTTTTTTTTTCACTATATATTTGAAATAAATCAGCAAAAGGTGTATTGTTTTATTCTCTTTTTTACTTTTCTTTGTTTTCTCTTTTGGTCCGTTCCGCTCTCCGGATGCTTTTAATGCACGTAGTAAAGCCAGTAAACTATGTTGAAGAAGGAAAACACGGTGGGGAAGATCATCCTCGACCACTTGTCGATGGAGTTGACATCGGACAGGTCCGGGATGTTGACCTTGAGCTGGGAAGCCCGTCTCCTGAGCCGGCTTTTCTTCTGGGTGGCATGGCGCTCCAGGGCACTGTGGCCGTAGTTTTGCCGAGCCATGGCCGCTCGACGGTACTGAAGGGTGGAGCTGTCGTAGGCTAGCATGGTGCTACGTGGGTCTCCCAGACCCCTGGACAGATCGGACGGACCCATTTCGTTCTTCATCTCAACCGTGGTCAGCCGGATATCATCAGCGGTCATCTGGAGAGAGGAGAAACATTGTAGGATCAGGTGCGATTAATAATCAATGTCATCAAATGGTGCATTATTGAAGAGCCCTCTATGCATTTTATTCGCAAAACCAGCATTTTTCTGAGATCTGTGGGTAGGATATTTTCAAAACTTTTTTGATGTTACTGCTTACTGAACATCTTCTCTTTGAACCACAGACCGCAGGGTAATGCTGTTTTTGCATATGTTGAAATGATGCACGATGATGGATTTCATGATGTTGAAAATAAGTGGACCGTCCCTTTAAAACCATGTTGAATGCAGTACAACCATTGAAAATGAATCGTCAGCGATAGTTATACTGCACTCGTGGTAAGCTGTGGAGTAAAGCTTTTCAGCAGGCAATAATATCCAGGATTACATCCGAATTTCAACCATGGCATGGTTAAAATTCTGTCTCCATATAAATCAGGCAAAAAAATGCAAATAAAAAATGTGAAGGCAAAAATCTAGATCAACAGTGAGGAGTCAGGTTGCAGAGATGGAGGTAAGGAAAGGCCGCTTTCACTTTCCACGATAATCCTACTTTTTTACTTTTAAATTTTACAAGTGTTCATTTTAAAGTTGAATTTTAAGCATTATTATATCTTAAGCTGCTCACTAATCATCAAAATTATGCTGCAAAAGCTGCCTTTGCGATGTAATCATTGCTAATGCGGTTTGCTAACTGCTAATGTTACTGTAACAAATCGACTTTAACTAGTGATGCAATTTATCAGTATATATATTCATATAATTTGAGATTTTTTCAAGACTAATACCTAATCAGTTCCCCGTCGTGTTGTTCATCTTTTTAATAGATCTGTTTTGAACATGCAGTAGGCTAAATATTTGGTTTATTTTAGAAGACGTTTCATTGCTTCATTTTACTAATTGTATATTATATCATATATTATATCGTATGTATATTATATTATATACTTCATCTACAGCAATATCGTTGACTTGATTGCAAATAAATGCACACACACTATTTAATTGAACAGAGATGACATAACTGAATCCAATGTTGAACTGCCTTTAACTATGCATTATTGACACACTGTTTTCCTAATGAATGTTGTTCAGTTGCTTTGACGCAATGTATTTTGTTTAAAGCGCTATATAAATAAAGGTGACATTGACATTGACATATGCTTCAAATTATATAAATTAATCTGCATCTCTGATTGGG
The DNA here is from genome assembly GCF_963082965.1 of Carassius carassius. NCBI lineage: Eukaryota > Metazoa > Chordata > Actinopteri > Cypriniformes > Cyprinidae > Carassius > Carassius carassius. Next base: position 1,371,199 of record NC_081787.1, on the reverse strand, counting down.
TGCCAATATTTTTATCATTTCGACCATATCACGCTTCTGCAGTGTTGGTGAAAGTTACTTTTAAAAGTAATGCATTACAATATTGAGTTACTCCATTAAACAAGTAACGAATTGCGTTACTTAGTTACTTTTACGTAAAGTAATGCATTAAATCATAATTTTTGTCAGCTGGGCTGGGCTTGATTATTCGTGTGCAAAAAAGAATGAACGTCTGGGAAAAAAGCTTGGGTGCAAACAATAACTGAAAAAAGGGCAGGACAACTTAATGGTGGAAATGATGATGGCTACCATCATTACTCTAAAGGGAGAAAAACAGAAATCATAAGAATCAAACTGACTTGGGTGTGTTTACTTCTGGTTGGTTATCGATGCAGAGCCATTGAATTTTTTGACTTCAGGTCAAATATTCAGTACCTTAAGTCTTTGATCGCCTAGTCCTAATCCTGCATCCTCCGCAAAGATCGGATCCCACATCGAGTCATACCCGTCAATTTCCCTCTGTTTCATTCTGGCATAGAGAGTATCGTCTCTCTGAACTACACTTCCCACCAACCACTGCAAGCATACAAAATCAGCACTGTTACAGAGGTCGGCCGCACTCGGAGAGAGACACAACTCTTTCAATGAGATTAGAAGGAAAGCCCTAGAGGCTCCGCCAGTGAGTGAGTCTGTTGTGTACAGCTAACAAAAGTCTGCGCCGATCTCCCGGATATTTCATCACATGTTTCTGAAGGTAAAAGCCCATTAGGTTGTGGCTGGTGAACAAGCTTATGCCAGTGGAAAAAATACAGCAATACATCCGGTGTTTTATCAAGAGAACCGACCAACTACTGACCAGAGGCCTTTGTCAACTAACCCTAAAGACGCCTGAGGTGTGTGTGTGGAAAGCTCAGCAGTACCTTGTTGGGGTCAGGCCTGAGTTTCTCATTGTTGGCCGTGGCGGCTTTTTCCGCCGCTCTCTTCTGCCGCTGAGGACCTCTCCCAAAGAAGATGTAGTTGACGAAGGCGTACTCCAACAGAGCCAGGAACACAAAGACAAAGCAGCCCATCAGGTACATGTCTATGGCTTTCACATAGGGGATCTTGGGAAGGGTCTCTCGCAAGTGAGTATTAATGGTGGTCATGGTCAGCACGGTGGTGATACCTGGAGTTCAGAGAAATCGTTCAGGCATGATTAAGTACAGCTCAAGTCAAATGCAGCTTTATTTAACAAGAGAAGTAATTATCCAGCCAGCGCTGAGTAGGAGCTGCTAACTGAGCAATTACAGATGTTACTCATCTTTCGTCTTCTAATGTGAAACCAGGATGAAAACTTGACTTTGATTAATAATTGGGGTTTGTTTGCTCTCATGCAAAAGTTGTCTTCACATCAGTCGTAGCTCAAAATGTGCAACTTGTTGAGGCTATTATTAAGCAATCTGACTGAAGATATTCACAAAACAAGCACTGTTTACTGTCACGTTTGATCAGTTTTTTGCATCCTTACTAAATAAAAGTATTTTATTTATTATCAAATGTATCGTAAAAATCATTTGAACGGTGCATGTAATTTATAAAATGACCAGTTTTTTGATGGATTTTTGCCTGTAAGCTCACCTCTAACCATCTGCAAAATTTGTCAAAGAACAACTCATCAGGATTTCTCCCATATTCCCAAATGTTTAATTTGTTCGGTCAAATTCTTACATGCATTTCAAACACGTTCAGTGTAGAAAGCTCAAGCAATCATTTTGAAGCCATGTAGAGAAAATGAGACATCAATTCTGTAACAGAGCAGTTGCATTTCTGTTTAAACAATACTGCAAGATTGAGACATGTGTTTCTGTGTCACATGCCCCTCACTGCAGACAGATTCATTCTGACAAGTTCACCCAAACACAAAAGGCCCGGCTCCCTATCATCAGTGATCTATTCTCCGCCGTCTCCCCCTGAAGTATTAGCGTCACAAGAAGTAATTTTGTCACAATGGCAGGAACATGGCCCTGGACATAAAACATGTCAGTAAAGAGTGACCAGAGGAAAGTTTGTCAGGTTAATCAGCAGTAATACGTCAATGCAGATCAGCAGAGGTTACAGAGCACTCCTAATAGAGTTTGGAGCTGAGCACTGCAGCGCCGCATCTTCACTGGAGTGAGGCAGATTTAAGACCCACTTGAGTCCAAGCATCATACAATTTCATTAGCAGTTTGAGCCTCCTCTTTTTGAGCACAGGCAGGTACTGCCCAAAGGAAAGCACAAGCACAATATCTAGTTCCTCCTACACACCAATCAGAAAAAACAAAGATTCATCTCATGATTGTCTCATCTACAGTTTCAGAAGAAACTGTGCTCTGATTTTCCAAAATACCAAAGTCTATGAAACATTTTATCATCTGAGCAATGGACCGCGTCTCATGAGCAATGAAAGAGCAACCTCTTAGACGATGCCGAGACATGTTCCTGAATCAACATCTTCTGTTGATCTTACACGGAAAACTGTGGTAGACCCTGTTGAAAAATCCAGCATATGCTGGTTAGGTATGTTTTGAAGCATGGCAGCTGGTTTAAGCTGGTCCTGAGCTGGAGCTAGTTTCTTAGGACCAGCACATTCCCAGTTTAAACCAGCTCATAACCAGATTATAACCAGTTCAGGACCAGCTCAAGATGAAGCTTAAACCACTTCAAACAAGCTTATAACCAGTTCAGGACCATCTTAAACCATCTTATGACCAGCTCGAGACGAAGCTTAAACCAGCTCAAACCAGCTTATAACCAGTTCAGTGCCAGTTTAAACCAGCTCATAGGCAGATTATAACCAGTTCAGAACCATTTTATGACCAGTTTATGACCAGCTCAAGACGAAGCTTAAACCAGCTCAAACCAGCTTATAACCAGCTCATAACCAGTTTATAACCAGCTCAGTGCCAGCTTAAACCAGCTCATAACCAGTTTATAACCAGCTCAGTGCCAGCTTAAACCAGCTCATAACCAGTTTATAACCAGCTGAGTGCCAGCTCATAACCAGCTCAAACCAGTATATAACCAGCTCAGGATCAGCCTAATCCAGCTCTAACCAGCTGCCATGCTTCAAAATATACCTAATCAGCATATGCTGGATTTTTCAACAGGCCTGATGCATTTGGCATAATTAGAAATGGTCAACAGTGGTGATATGACGTCATGCTCTGAAAGCATCTTTTTTTCAGCAACTTAAATTCAACACATTACAAATACCTCTTCCTACTAAAATAGGCTGTCCTTGGCCAACTGGCTTCAGACCCCAAACCCTATGACCTGAATTAAAAGTCTGGTTAGTCGAGACTATTGGACTTCCAACTTGGAAACGTGTGATGTCTTATGAACATGATGACACCTGGGGGATGTAATCACCTTTCAGCAAATGCAATGAATCAATGAGTTGAAGCGCCAGCATTGTAAAATATAACCCATTTATCAAGCATTTGTTGAGAAAAACCTGTTGAAACTCTTACACCTGCAAAATGAATGTGTATCACCACTTATTCTCTGCAATTTGGTTGGCAGGAGACTCTGAACACCTGCAAAGCTAATCGTAGTGCTGACTTCTTGTTTCTTTATACGTCATCTTTTGAATTTGGAGCAAAGAAACACATGTACAGTTGAAAATCTGAGATATTGAGTAGGAATATCTCAAAATCGGACTATAAATGGAAACTAAAAATGTTAATAGAGTGCTGCAGGAATTAGTATTCCTATTGGGTTTTTAACTTCCAGGTCAGCCAACAAAATTATGCCATCACTGCAGCACAATATAGGAGTGTTGTTCCAGGACCAACAATGACGTTGATACAGGAACACATCTTGGTAAAATCACAGTCACTGATGTATTATCCAACTGCAATGAGGCAAACAGAAAAGAGCCTATAAAACGAGTACCTGAAATCACTAAGCTGATCCCTGAGCACACAAAACAGAGCTACAGTATAAAGTGTTCATCATAAGCTCAGCAAACCAATGATAACACACATCACATGATCAGAAGTCCCACCTAAAGCCACACGGGCAGCAGAAGCATCGTAGTTGATCCAGAAGGATACCCAGGACAGGATGGTGATTAGGATCGAGGGCATGTAGGTCTGCAGGATGAAGTAACCAATGTTCCTCTTGAGTTTGAAGCTCAGAGACAAACGTGGATAAGAACCTGGTCCAAAAAAGAAAAAGAAGACAGTTTAATTAATGCTTTCTGGTAACATCTAGGAGTCAGCATGTTGGAAACAGTAGTCGTACCATAGAACGTTTGGGGTCGGTAAAATGTTTAAATGTTTAACAGAAGCATTTTCTGCTCACTGGGGCTGCATTTATTTGAGTCAAATATTATGCAATTCAAAAAAGCTGTTTTCTGTGTGAATATCTGCATACATATCTGTAATTTATTCCTGTGATGCGCAGCTTCATTTTCAGCATCTTTACTCCAGTCTTCAGTCTCATGTGGTCCTTCAGAAATCATGAGAATATGCTGATTTGCTGCTGCAGTTGTGCTGCTTCATATTTTTGTGTTACATAATTTCTTTCAGGTTTCTTTGAAAAGTAGAACATTTAAAATAACTGCATTTTTTGGAATAGAAATCATTTGTAAATCTGAGGGTGCAACAGAATCTAAATGTTGCAATAAAGGTTGCCCAAATGAAGTCTTCTCAATGCATATTACAAAAAAAAAAATTAAGTTCTGAAATATTTACATTAGTAAAATATCTATAACAAAATATCTTCATGGAACATGGAACTTTACTTAATATCCTAATGATTTTTGGTATAAAAGAAAAATCTATCATTTTGACCCATGCAATGTATTTTTGGTTATTGCTTCAAATATATTTCCTAGCGACTTCAGACTGCTTTTGTGCTCCAGAGTCACAGATGTCTTTACTGTCACTTATTATCAATTTAATGCATCCTTTAATCAATTAAATGCAATAAAAACTGTAGTGTACCTAACTGATTATCAATAAACTGTTTTTAGCATCAGTCTTTTTCTTGTATTGCAGATTGCTGACCATTTAATGCATTGTTCCATCTCTAGTAAACACACAGGCCACCTCAAATATATATTTGGTGGCAGAACAGGTCACAATAATAAACGGCGTGTCTGAGAGTGTGGGTAGAGTCAGACAGACAGACTGCGTGACTTTATCTGTTCCTGAAAGGCAGACCAGTGATGATAATACGACTGGAGAAAAACACAAATTATGTGCACTTACTCACATGCTTACTCACCGCATACATCGCTTCAAGGTTTAGCAAAAGGACACTGTAACTATATATGCATGCAATAACGTCTGCACCACAGCATTTCAACATTTTTGTGGATAAAGTGTAGGGATCATACTAGGTCTTCTTATTTACATGTAATGCAATGATTCCCAGCCTTTTTTCTCATAAGAATCTCTTTCACCATTTACTTTAAACACCCCTTAGATTTTAATGTACTAAATTTATAATTAAAAGCAACACATTTGCATGCACGCGGGTCTCTGATGATGGTAAATGATCGCATGACATGCAAAAAAACTAAGTTGATTGACGTTATTTTAAAATTATTTAATTTAATTTTACAGTTGTATGATTTAATTAATTAGCCATTCTCACGCCTAAATTTGTGAACCCCTGCATTTTCTAGTTTGTGAAACCTTGATGTAATGTCATGTTTAATGCACTTCATGTTCTTCATACCAACTAATGGAATATTTTTTCTATCTCTATGTATTTTTATATCAATATGGTACAAGATTATCCTTTTTGAATCAAAGTGATAAAAGAGTATGGTCCAAAGTAAACAAAAAGTAGTCTTCCTAAAATATTTAATGTACCGATACAGTTTTTGTCATGTAATTTTGAATCAGCAATGGATTATATTTTGTAAGCACTGATCTTTTCATTTTTGTACTTCAAAAACCTTCGAAAAATTTCCCTTTTATAGTAAAATTATAGTAAAATGAAATCATACAGTTTCATGATGAAACGGCTCATATGGTGATATAATATTCTGGTCCTACCGCCCACCCCAAGATCAAACTATACTTCTGAACAGATCTGACTCATGGTTAATCAAAGAATAAACTCAACCTGTGGAGAAAACCACGTTCTTGGAGATGAGTTTGTAGTCCACGATGGAGAACTGAGGCAGTTCGATCCTCTCCACCCCCGTGACGGCCCCTTCTCCACCTCGCCAGTAAAACTCGATATCATCTGTGGTGTAGCCATCTGGAGGATCCAAACACACGTGTGTTAAACAAACTCACATCTGAGTGCATCTCCGTGCATATAAGGACAACAGAGGAGAAAATCAGCTCGGCATGAAGACTGGCGTTGTGTTTTTCTTCCTCCTGCAACCAAGCTTTAAGGGACTTAAACAAAACAGGCCTGAAAGGGTTTAAAAATGATCCCTTTTTTTGGTCTGTGAAATGAGCTAGTGTTCATCATCCTCAGGAGGTCCATTTATAGTTTTTATATTATCAAGAAATTCCTTTTCTAGATTTGTTTTCAACCCTGTCACCAAAATGTGGGATATGACTAAATACAGTTAAAAACATTTTAGAAATAAATAGACAAAATTTTTCATCATTTAAATACATCACTCAATAGGTGGGACCTAAAGGTTTTTATTTTATTTTTTATTTTTTTTAGTTTATTTTTGTATTTCCCAGAAATTATAGATACATATTTCTTCTTTTCCTATACAATATTTTGGGTAACAGGGTTGAAGTTTGAGATATGAATTAAAGTTGTTTATGTGTAAAAAAAAAAAAAACTAGTTATGTTACTTTGATCATGCAGTAGCCAGTGTTATTTTAGTATCATACAGATACTAATATAGTTTTTATTAATATTTTTAATCAGTTTCTTTTTCTTAAATTTTAGTTTTTTAATTTTAAAGTTTTTCTTAAATTTTGTTTTTTCTTTAGTAGTTATATATAGTAGTTTTACATTTAGTAGATAAAATAAATTTGTATTTAATATATATATATATATATATATATATATATATATATATATATATATATATATATATATATAAAATAAGTTTTTTGTACATTAAGTTAAAGTAAATTAAAATAAGAAATTTTTTCAGTTAATATTTATTTTATTTCAAGTAATGAAATATTAGTTGTTTTAATGGATTTTCATTTCGGTCTCAGGATTTTGGTGGGAACATGTCATAGCATCTCTACTAAACTCTACTAAGGAGCCCTGGCAGTAACATTACTTAAACATTTAAAATGTGCTTTTCAACAATTAATGAAAAATGTATTTAGTATACTGTCAAAATTATGACGTTGCGTGAACGTTTCAATTCAAGAAAGTCAGCCTCTAAGGTGGGAAAGAATTAACATTTTAAGGGGGAACAGACTCTTGAAACCAGCTCTGTTTCATGACAGGCTATATTTTTAGAAAACAGTTAATCTAACATATCCAACAAAAAGCGTGGGATTTGTGTTTTGAATAGTTTACATAAACCAACAGCATCCCAAAGTGCACATATTCATGGAAAGTGCAGTGTAAATATTGACGGTGACATTTCAATTTCAAAACAAGTGATCATTTAAATGATGGTTCTGAAACAGACTGAAGGAATCTGTGCGTTTGCTTGTTCTCCGTCCTCGCTGAGGTTCCTTCTCCATCTGCACCAGTTTGTCTGCGTGCAACTTATAATGAGAACCAGTGACCTATTTAATGTATTGAATAATTAACGGTGAGCTTCTGATTTCTTCATATTCAAGGGAGTTATCTGTGCATGACTTAGCAACCAGGTACAGACTTAAAAAGCCCAGCAAAGCTGTATGCCTCATAAAGCATTAATACAAAGATAACAAATACTGCTTTCTCATTGGGTATAATGGTGCAACGTGAGGTAAATACGACAAGATGTTGAGCCATGTGACTATCAGATGTGTCTTCCTAGCGTGGGAGCGTTTGGAGACCATCACCTCGTAAGGTTGTGTCGCGTTCACCCTGGTGTCTGAAAAGCCTTTTAAACGGAGAGCAGACGAAAGCGAGAAAGCACAAGAGAGACAGAGCCGAGGACTCGAGAGAAAACTACTGTTGGACTGGTGTTTCACTTCCATTAAATCTATTATCTCTGTGCCACCGCGTCTGATTCTGTCAACTGAATGGCTGATTACTGTCAACAGATCACATTTACTGCCACAGCTCCATTATTCCCTCGGGCCCTGAGAGAAACCAGAGGAAAAGGAATCCACATCAGAGGAGAGCGACTCAAGCTGAGAGCTTCTGCTGTTAAAATGCATCAAGAATCAAGTTGATCGGGAAAGAGGAGGCTTAAGCTTGTGTGTCATTAGCTCGCATGAAAACACTTCTGGACACTTCTGCACTGACATAATTATGGGAAATACACGCAGTGGTGTGTGTGAAATGGTGTGTGGGAGAGAAAATAACAGAAAGCACGGTTGCCAAGTGAACGCCAGCGGAATTCGATTTGAATTTGAATATTTAAAAATGCATTCTATTTTTCATCAGCAACATATGAGACACTTTTAGAAACATTCGCTGGTATTAACGATCAATATGTGTAATTCTACCTAGAGAAATTTGGATTAAATGTATATACATTTTGTTTTTATTTTTTATATATTTATATTACATAATTTATTTAATAAATTACATTAATTGTAATTAATTGCCATTGTGGAAGAATGCTCTTTCGTTTATTATATACTCTCTCTCTCTCTCTCTCTCTCTCTCTTTCTCTCTATATCAAATCATTTGATTCATATTTTGCAAAAAAAAAATTATTATCTGGCAATAATATCCATTTTGTGATGCTTTATGGAAAAATTTACATCTTTTTTGATGGCTGTATTGTTTTAGGCTGTTGTTTTTGCATGTTTTTTATGTGAAAGTTGGGTGTGATGTCTAAATATTTGAGCTAAAATATTGTGCACACTGTATAAGAAATGTTGCATAAATTATTGATGTAATTTATGTTTTGACTGATATAATTTCACATAACTTTCAATGCAACATCCTGTGGGGCATGTGGCCCAGTGTTGCCAAGTCCACGGATTTCCCGGTGAATTTTATACACTGGTTATTTTTTTAGAATGCAAATGCGATTTTGAGAAAGTGAAAGTGTTTGGGCTGTTACTTAAGCAACTAGTTGAAATAAAAATAAGTTGACTTTTTATATTTTATTTCAAAAAACGAAAATGCTTTTTATGGTTTTAGTTTTAGTTAACTAGAGTAACTCTGAGAGGGAATAAGTGAAAGGAGAAGGAAAAGAGCTAGAAATGGAGGGCTGGAGCGAGTGAACGAAGGAGAAAGAGAAAACAGCGCAGTTTATCGGTAGCTGAAGGAAGTCAGGCCTGACCCTCAGTGTTTCTGTGCTGCTTAACGCTTCTGGCAACTTAATGATCAAACAGAGCCTGTGTGGAGCATCACATCACAGCGCTGTAATCCAGCACTCCAGGGACAAAGATAAAACACTGAGAAGACCTCGCATTCTTCTCCTGTGGCTTTCAATTTTTATTACAAGAAAAATAGTGTTACATACAATTACAGGCAATAATGACAAATAGAAAGCCCATTCATCTTAATAAAGAGGGAGATGATTAGGTGTTGTTATAGCTTTCAGGACACAGCTGAAAAACAGATCATTAGACCGATCAGGGTAACAGATAATCCATAAACGCTTGAGCCTATGTTTCTAACATACTTTTCTATTTAATCGGTTCTGTAATATCGGTTTACAGATCAATGCCAGCATTTGGTGGGTTTCTACAGAACAGACCCCTAAAACACTATTAAAGCACTGTGTGTTCAACCAGAAACAAGACACAACAAGAAACAAGACTGTTCAGGTAGAGTGACTTTCTTAATGCATTGCTTATGTAAATTATTCAGCTGTTTACTGAATATTCATTCACTCTCAAAAGTGAAATGCAAAGCATTTTAGGCTTAATGTAAAATAGTTACAGCCTAACATTAACATGAAATTAGTTTTGCCACCATATTATTATTAGTAGTATTATTAATGCTATTATATTCATGGCATAAAAATGGCATTATAATATACATTATTATTATTATTACAAATTTTATGGTTTTTAATAGTATTTTTCAATATTATGTTTTGATAAAACAAACTAAAATAAAAGGCCTTCTGCATACTGGTTATTTATTATTATTATTATTATTATTATTATTACTACTATTTTTTAATTTGGCTTAAATATATTAAAATAAGTAAATAATTATAATATGCAAATATTACTATTATTGTTAAAACAATTTATTGTTTTCAATATTTTTATAAAATGTTTAATAAAATGAAATAAAATAAAGTACAATAAAAATAATTCTACATACTGGTTATCAGTAAATAATAAAAACAATCATTTTAATATTATAGTTATAATGATTATTGGTGTTGTTGTTGTAATTATAAATATTATAATAATACACTATTTATAAATTACTATTATCATTACTATTTCCTATTATTAGTAGTAATCATAATAATTACTATTATTATTGCATATTATACATTGCATATTTTATAGCTTTTAATAATGATAATAAATGTAATTATTTTTCATTTTGTTGTTTTTTTAAATAAAATAAAATAACATAATAATTCTGCCTATTAGTTATCATAAGTGGTCAACCGATACATCACCAAAGCCGATATATCGGCTGATATTTGGAATTTTATTAACGCCGGCATTGGTCGATAATTTTTTCTTTTTATCCAATGCATTCACGGTGGGACTTTTATTTTACAATGCTAAGAGCAGCAACGCCTGAGCACACATTGCTCACATCCTCCCTCTTGTTTGCTGTCCTCGTTAACAGTTCTGTCTAATATAGATAGAAATCTGTCTAATAATCCGAAAGAACTGTTAAAGAAATTAAAATGTATACAAAAAATATAATAAGGATTGCTTTTATATTATTAGTAATAGAAAGGCAAACATTATAATAGTTTCTCGTTTGCTGTCAGCATTCAGCAAATACACATTTATATCATTTAAACCAACGTTTGAATGGCTAATGAGAATTGAAATTCACAAACCTTGCAAACTTAGTCGAATCCAGCTGTGAGATCTTGTGAAGTGTGCATGTGACCACAAATTATGCTGTGCATAATATGCTGTGCATAATATGCTATGCATTTGCCCACTGTCATATTCATGTCCTTTTCTCTGTGTGCTATCAGATCTATCAGATCTATCAGATCTATCAGTGACCAATTCTCCACACCGCAGACTGAGGACAACTTCACAATGACCGACGCACACTCTTTCTCCTCCTTCTCCCCACTCTCAGAGATGGACGTCTCCAAACTTCTCCTGTCCAATCATCCTACTACTTGTCCACTTTTTTGATCCCCACTCACCTCCTTCAAGCGTTTTCTTCTTCAGTCATACCTTTGCTTACTCACATTATCAACTCCTCTCTTCACTCTGGAACATTTCCCTCAGCATTCAAGCAGGCTCGGGTAAGCCCACTGCTCAAGAAACCCTCTCTAAATCCAGCGCATCTTGAAAACTACAGACCGGTATCCCTTCTTCCATTCATTGCAAAGACACTTGAGCGAGCTGTGTTCAACCAGTTTTCTATGTTCCTTGTACAGAACAACCTCCTGGACAGCAACCAATCTGGCTTCAAAAGTGGCCACTCAACTGAGACTGCTCTGCTCTCCGTTACTGAAGCTCTGCGACTAGCAAGAGCAGCTTCAAAATCCTCGGTACTCATCTTACTGGACCTTTCTGCTGCTTTTGACACTGTTAATCACCAGATTCTCCTGTCCACCCTCAGAAAGATGGGCATCTCTGGAACTGCACTCCTGTGGGTTAAGTCCTACCTCTCTGACAGATCCTTCAGTGTGTCTTGGAGGGGTGATGTTTCTAAGTCACACCACCTTGCTACTGGGGTTCCTCAAGGCTCAGTACTTGGACCACTTCTCTTCTCCATCTACATGACATCATTAGGATCTGTCATTCAGAAGCATGGCTTTTCTTATCACTGCTACGCTGATGACACCCGACTCTACCTCTCATTCCAACCAGATGACCCGACGGTAGCTGCTCGCATTTCAGCCTGTCTGTGTGACATCTCTAGCTGGATGAATGACCATCACCTTCAGCTTAACCTTACGAAGACAGAACTCCTGGTGATTCCAGCTAACCCATTGCTTCATCACAACTTCTCTATACAGCTGGGCTCATCAACCATTACTCCTTCGAGGACAGCTAGAAACCTAGGAGTTGTGATGGATCATCAGTTAGGCTTCACAGACCACATTGCTACAACTACCCGGTCCTGCAGGTTTGCCTTATACAACAATAGGAAGATTAGACCCTTCCTGTCAGAAAAAGCAACCCAACTTCTTGTCCAAGCTCTTGTTCTCTCCAGACTGGACTATTGTAATGCTCTCCTGGCTCTTCCTGCATGTACTATCAAGCCTCTGCAATTGATCCAGAATGCAGCAGCGAGGGTTGTCTTCAATGAGCCAAAAAAAGCTCACGTTACTCCTCTCCTCATCAGGTTACACTGGCTACCAGTAGCTGCTCGCATCAAATTCAAGGTACTGATGCTTGCCTACACTGTCAGAAAAAAGGGTACGGTTGGGGTCCGTTTGTGAACACTTAGGGTACAAATGGTGAAGTCGTACCCTAAATGGGTCATAGTTGCACCTTAGGGTACTTAAATATACCATTTAAGGGTAAAAAAGGTACAAATATGTTTTCAACTGTCAGAGGGTCCATGTTTGGACCATTTAATCCCCCCAAAAAGGTATAATTACTTGTGTGACAAAAGGACTAAGCCAAAGTGTATGAAACAGTCACCCAAAATAGATTAAACAGTAAGTTCCCTTTCAAGGGAACTTCGAACTGCGTCCTCTGAGGGGACACTATGGGGAACACCTCGTCGTGACCCGTGTCTGAAGCATACTTTGAAAAACGCCAACGTGTTGGCCGGCGACAGCCTCTGACGTCACTACCAGCGCGACTATAAATACGCGCCCGTAGGACCCGTCACTATCTTCTTCGTCTTCAGTTGACTGTTTTGTTTGAAGCGTGCATCTGAGAAACGACCAAAACGGTAAGAGCGATCTATTACTGTTTTCATCATGGCTTCCACTAGCAAGGCGTTTAGACAGTGTGTGCATCCGTGTCAGCGTTATCTGACACCCGATGACACGCACACTCTTTGCGTCTCTTGTTTGGGCGAAGAGCACGCGCGCGATGTCCTTGAGGGGGCGGTCTGCGTGCACTGCGAGCGTTTCTCTCTGAGAAAGCTCCACTCTCGTTTGTCTCTCTTTTCGAGGAAAGAGGGACAGCCATCTGGATCCCGCGGCTCAGGTCCCGCCGTTGCCGAGGCACGGAGGAGAATGAGCTCGTGGGGATCACAAATGGATCTCGCTGAGGAGTGTAGAGAGGGACCTTCCTTTTCACACTCTCTGGCGGCGAACGAGAGCGAACTTCGGGAGGCAGATGTGGTATCATTAACCCATTCTGACACTGAAGTTAGTGCTCTGCTGGGTTCTACCCAGGAAGAGCAGGAGATGTCTGAGAGTGGTGAAGAAGCTGAGGCTGAGCCTTCTCAATCCTCCTGTCCCGCGTATGAGGAGCTGTTAGAGGTTATGGATCGCGCCACGGCAAAATTAGATTTGCCATGGAAGCGTGCCAGCAAGGTGGCGCCACGAGGTCGCCTTGCTGAGCGGTACTTGTCTGACCATAGCCCTCCAGCCCAGGTGAGCCTTCCATTCTTGCCTGACTTACATGCAGAAGTCGAAAAGGAATGGAAGAGGCCGTTTTCCTCTCGCATCCACCGGTTTCAGCATACGAGCTATGCTAATATCGAGGGCTTGCATGAGAACGGCTATGAGAGGATGCCCCCTGTAGAAGAGACGCTGGCTTGCTATCTCTCTGTGGGGCAAACATCCTCTCTTAAATCTCCCGCTTTGCCATCTAAGCCCCTCCAAGATACATCCCGCTTAAATGGCAGGTCATACGCGGCAGCCGGTCAGGCTGTGGCTTCACTGCACACGATGGCGGTGCTCCAGGCCTACCAGGCTGACCTGCTGAAGGACCTGGATACAGGTGAGGGCCTTTCACCTGACCAGGTAGCCGAGCTGCGCCGCACCACAGACCTCTCTCTCCGAGCTACCAAGCAGGCCGCCTCCGCCATGGGCAGGTCTATGGCGGCCATGGTGGTGACGGAGAGACATCTGTGGGTGAACCTGGCTGACATCGGGAAGGAAGAAAGGGGGTTTCTTCTCGATGCTCCGGTCTCGCCTTCTGAGCTTTTTGGTACCTCCATCGAGATGGTGGTCGGGAAGTTCAGGGAGGCAAGGGCGCGCTCAGCGGCCTTTAAATCCTTCATTCCACGAAGGTCCAGGTCCGAGCCCGAGCAACTCAGGGGTCCTGGCTCATCTCGATCTGAGGGTCGTAGAGGGGCGCAGAAGGCTAGTGTTGCGGCTCGCGCTCCTCCCCCGCCTAAGGGCAGGGGCAAGAGGAACCGCGGGTCACGGAGCGGTAAGCAGGGTCTGAGGGACGTGATTCGGACGAGGCAGCGTCCTCGCCCGGGTCAGAGCGGTAGTATGACCTAGTAGCTCCGGATGTTTTTAACCTCTGTTTTTAACCTCTGTTTTTGTCCTCCCCTGCCTAATTCCCCTGTAGCCACCAGCTTCCACCTGATCGAGGTTAGGTGGACGGTGCTGGTGGTTATATGTCTACTAACAATCTCTGTGAGTTTCCTTACAGTAGCTAGGTGGCCAAAGAATTGGCACAGCACTGCAGGGAATTCCATAGATGTCCGGCTAGAGGACGCAGTGTCTCGTTCCCTCTCAGGGAACCATGGTTACATTCGTAACCTGAGACGTTCCCTTTCAAGGGAACTTCGAACTGCATCCTCTGAGGGGCCGCCTGGCGAGGTGATGCTCCCCTCGCCTAGAAAAGAGGGTTGGAGCTCACCGCTCCCGTGCGATCCAGCGCCTCTGCGATGCTTGGGAACCTCTCTGTACACACGCTTGCCTGTGTACTTTCTCAAAGCCACATAATGGTCAGTGTGCACGTTAACGCTTTGCACACTGTCTGAAATCCACGTAAAGTGGTAAGTGTGCACGCAAGACTCTGCGCACTTTCTGAAATCCACATAAAGTGGTAAGTGTGCACGCAAGACTCTGCGCACTTTTCTAAAATCCTGTATGGTAAGGGTTACGCGCTCCGCTTCGTTCCCTTTCTTGGGATGATTCGCCCCCGGTGTTCCTTGGGCTTCATCCAACCAGTGTGTATTTGTTATGCACCTCAAGCATCGCTTCCCTCAACATGAGGGGCTGGGTGGTCTCCCTGGAGATTTGGCTCCCACATACTGTGTGTCTCCACTAAATAGCATATTGTGGTTTTCAGATAGTAGGCTTCACCAGGTCTCTCTGAAGGTGAGCTCCCACGTTCGGTGGTCGCCAGGTAGTAGGCCTCACCAGGCCTCCCTGGAGATTTAGCTCCCACATACTATGCGTTTCCACGGAATAGCATGTTGTGGCTTTTTTCAGATAGTAGGCTTCACCAGGTCTCTCTGAAGACGAGCTCCCACATACTGTGGTTGCCAGGTAGTAGGCCTCACCAGGCCTCCCTGGAGATTTAGCTCCCACATATTGTGCGTTCCACTAAATAGCACATTGTGGTTTTCAGATAGTAGGCTTCATCAGGTCTCTCTGAAGACGAGCTCCCACATACTGTGGTTGCCAGGTGGTAGGCCTCACCAGGCCTCCCTGGAGATTTAGCTCCCACATATTGTGCGTTCCACTAAATAGCACATTGTGGTTTTCAGATAGTAGGCTTCATCAGGTCTCTCTGAAGACGAGCTCCCACATACTGTGGTTGCCAGGTGGTAGGCCTCACCAGGCCTCCCTGGAGATTTAGCTCCCACATACTGTGCGTTTCATAAAGAAAATACGAGCTCCCGCGATTTGTGGTTGTCAGGTGGTAGGCCTCACCAAGCCTCCCTGGAGTTGAGTTCCATATTGCTTTCAGTTTCCACTGAGGTGGTTATCTGGTAACAGATAGTAAGCCTCTCTAGGCCTCTCTGTAGATGAACTCCCACATATTGTGGTTATCAGGTAGCAGGCTTCACAGGCCTCTCTGAATGTGAGCTCCCACATACTGTGGTTGTCAGGTAACCTTTCAGTACACACGCTTGCCTGTGTACTTTCTCAAATCCACGTAAAGTGGTAAGTGTGCACGCAAGACTCTGCGCACTTTCTGAAATCCACGTAAAGTGGTAAGTGTGCACGCAAGACTCTGCGCACTTTCTAAAATCCTGTATGGTAAGGGTTACGCGCTCCGCTTCGTTCCCTTTCTCGGGATGATTCGCCCCGGTGTTCCTTGGGCTTCATCCAACCGGTGTGTACTTATTGTACACCCCAAGCCCCCTCAACTTGGGGGGGCTGTGTGGGCAATTCTCGGGTAGTTCAGCAGCACCCCCCTTTTCTGAAAGGGTCACCTATGAGCATGCTGCTCGGAGCTCGGAGTCTTCCTCTCTTGGGAGACTGATTCCCGGTTCTTCAGAGCGCTCCAGTACCACATACTGTTTGAGACGCTCTGTGAGAGCAGGCATCCTGCTGAGGCAGGGGCTGAGGCCTCCAATTGCTCTGCTCCCGGGCCATTCTTCTACGAGCTGCTCTGACAGAGTCCCACGAGAACCCCTCCTTAGAACAGTATTTTAAATCCATGTTATGGTAAGTGTGCACGGGAGTCTTTGCGCACTTTCTAAAATCCACATTGTGGTAAGTTCGCACGCTAGTCTCTGCGTTCTTTCTAAAATCCCTAGATGGTAAGGGCTTCGCGCTGCTGCTTCGTGCCCTTTTCTTGAGTTGGTTTAAGCCCCGTTCATCTTGGGCACCACTCCACCTAGGTATCCTCGGATACCTATCTAGAACAGGGCGCCGCTACTAGAGTGCTGTAGGGACAGCCCTTTCGGCAGGTTTTTGCGAAAGCTAGCAGTAGCCCCTGTGTGACAGGCAAAGACTTGGTAGAGGAAAGTGCCAGGCTCTTAGCCGTATCCCTTTAAAGGAATCTCCGTGATTCCAAGCCTTTAGCTCTACCCCGGGCCAAGGCCCTACAGGATAAGTTGGGTATGTAGCTTAGGCCTTTGGCCGTAAGGGATAATGTCATAAGGCAGCCGTCAGACCGTCCCAGGGGCGACTCCCGGTGAAGAGAAAAGCGGTAGAGTTGGTACTTAGTGTTTGCCATGATTCTGGTCTGCACTCCCCTCAGCATGGCGGCGTGGGTATACTGTTCCCCATAGTGTCCCCTCAGAGGACGCAGTTCGAAGTTCCCTTGAAAGGGAACGTCTCAGGTTACGAATGTAACCATGGTTCCCTGAGAGGGAACGAGACACTGCGTCCTCTAGCTCCCTGCCATGCTTCGGACGCAAGCTTCACGAAGAAGATAGTGACGGGTCCTACGGGCGCGTATTTATAGTCGCGCTGGTAGTGACGTCAGAGGCTGTCGCCGGCCAACACGTTGGCGTTTTTCAAAGTATGCTTCAGACACGGGTCACGACGAGGTGTTCCCCATAGTGTCCCCTCAGAGGACGCAGTGTCTCGTTCCCTCTCAGGGAACCATGGTTACATTCGTAACCTGAGACGATATTAATTTTCATGAGTTGTTGGTTATCTGGAAAAGATGAGATGCAAAGTTGAGATGTGCATGAGCACGACGGTTATTCGATATCATGGCTGTCTCACTTCTGATGCTGTCGACGAAGGATCTTCAAAAATTGAAAAGAAGCTGGAATACATGTCACTGAAGACGAAACACAGAAATTCAGAGGTAAGTTTACTTTTAAGTACTGTGGAAATCCGTTCTTTCCGTTTCCACTTTCCAGTCATATTCACTTGCTCTGCTAGGCCTAATGTTACGTTTCCTGACGCGTAAGGGAAACCTTTGTTCGAAAACACTGACATGATAAAACCAACGCATTATTATTACATTTTAAGCTTATCGTTATTATTACAATTATTTAGCCAGAAATTAAACTTTAACTTTTTGCATCACACATCGGCGAGACGCTGATTAAAAACAGCGGTGAAACGGCAAGTTAACGCTAAGTCTATGGTTCAAACCCATCGCGTTTTGTGTGAATCGGCTTTTATTTTAACTAAAGCTGGGTATCAGTATGAAACAACAGATTTATAAATTAAGTTTCCCAGAATTGTCTTACTGTTAACATTACGTTACCCATGTTCACTCCTGACGCGAGTGAACGCTACGTTACTCCTAGTCAGTCTGAAATTATATAATTTACGAATATCCTTCGTGTTGATTTTTATCAGTTTTACTTGGTACACACACACACACACACATATATATATATAAATATATATATATATATATATATATATATATATATATATATATATATATATATATATATATATATATATATATATATATATATATATATATATATGTATATATAATACTTCAAATGTATAAGTCAAGGAGAGTCCTAATCATTTAACGTTAGTCCTGTCAGTCATCACGAGCGATCAACTGTACCTCGGAGATCGAGGCGTGCAGCATCGGCTTTGAGCCTTTCCAAGGACAGCAAGTCAAGTGAATCATTATTTATCAAAACTGGCAAAAACTTGTAAAATAAGTTTCTAGTCTTTGAGCTGCTAATTGAAATAATATTGCTTCTAATTGTACACTTTCAGAAAAAAAAATTATTCTCTGTTAGTGTACATATTAGTACTTTTAAGATTCTGTACCTTTTGCATAAGTTTTTTAACCTTTCCTGAGTGAATACATACAGTTATTGTGTATTTTTCTAAATTGAAGTATTGTTTTTTTTATACTGATGAATGTCAATTCAAAAATACATTGTATTGTAATTTTTGCTGTTAACCTCAAGCTTACAGTGATCATGCTTTTTTTTCAGAAAATGAAGTGGATGGGGAAACAGCAGAGTGTGGTCTCACGGAGAACATGATCTCATTTATTTCATGGCTCCTTTAAAAAACAGGCCAAGTTTAACAAATTTGTGTCACGAGATGGTAACAATAACCCTAGAATCCGTGTCAGCAGAATCCCATCAACAAACTTACACCTCAGAAATGTAAGTATAACATTGAGTATTGTGTATTATATTTGTCCTATATTTAGTGATTGACTGATGCAGATATCTTAGAAAGCAGGGTGACACAGCAGCACACACAAAGAGAGTCAGTTTACATGATGTGCTAAACATTCAAAATGTGGAGTTTTTATATTTATAATATATGATGCAGTTAAGTTAGGGCTGGAATGACGAATGAAGGGAAGTTTCTGAAATTTGGTTGATTTGAGATGTAATGACTGATTTGTATAATAACTCATGGAATTCTTATGGAATTTGATCCAATATACAGTGATATTACTAAAGAGAAATGGCAACAAAAGAGGCAGCAAAGAATATTAAAATGTCAGATTTGTTTTTAGTTAATGTGAACGATTAACTGTATCTTTCTGTTAGTTTTCAGTTGTGTGATGAAGCTGACTGAATACATTCAACTGTCAGTTTAAGCCAGAGCTTCAAGGACGGCTTAACCAGTATTGTGCCAAAGGAGCTTGAGCTTGTTCAAAGAAATTCTCCATTGGCCAAAGTCTACTAAGAAGCAAAAGAAGAGATGCTTGCAGAAGATCTACCAGGTATTGACATAAAACATATTGATTTTGTGATGATCTTTTTCTGAACTTTTTTTAAGAACTAATAGTTATGTTAATTAAAAGTAGAGGTGCTCAACAAATATAATTGTTGGAAATTTGTGCTTCATGTCCATGCAGTATCCCCATGAGAAACTGTGATCTAGCAGTGGCCAATATGACCAACATCTTGCATCACAATATGAGTAATTTTGTTTCACAATAATAATATATGGCAATATAGTAATTTTACCAGGAAATAAGTTTAATTTAAAAAAAAAAAGTCTATAAAAATACTAATCTAATGTAGGGGAAAATATTCTCAAATGTATTAAATTAAACAGTAATAAAATAAGAACAAATTATGTAATCACAAATTATGTGACAAAAAAAAAAAAAGCACACATTGGTGGGCGAGGCTGGTGTGTCTGCCAAAAAGGTTAGTTTTTTATTATTATTCCCAACAGTTAAAAAGTTGTCCAAAAAATAAAACCAGGTGCTGCAGCACCCTCACTTCCCACGCGCCTATGTTAAACTCTCACTTTGTAATACTCTGATACAGGTCTGGTTATGCAGTTCTGATAGATGTTGCCTTGTTTTACTGATAGATGTTCAACGTTTTCTTTTCACAGTGTGATGCTGATACTCCATACCCAACCAAACAGTTCGTAGAAACTGACTGGAAAATGGCTTTCTCCAAGAGGGTTCAAGTCCTTGTCAAAGTGGATGGTGTGGAGGTGTGCAGGGGAATAGGATTTGAAGAAAGGATAATTTCGCCTTCAGTGCTTACTATGTTTTCAACTTGGCATATACAGTACACCCTACATGAAGAATATACTGACCTTCTTGCAGCATGCCATAGCAAAGATTAGTAAGGTGGGTGGCAAGCCCCTTCCAATAATGGTCAACCAAATAATTAATATTCTGTGCTACAAATGTCAATACTGTATGATTTCTGTGTGGGAAGTTTTTAATACCAGTATCATATGATTCACACTTCCATGCGAACGAAGTAAAAGTTCACTTTGAATGGAGTGTTATAAAACCATGGCAAGAGATGGACTTTCAGATTAAATGTTAAAATGTGTGTTTGTGATAAAAATGTTTTAAGGGTATAAAGTTACAATTAATGAAATGTGGACTATTGGGAAAATATTGCTTTGTGATTATTGATGTTCAAAACTGTTTTTAGAAAATGTGTAATGTAGTAAAAAAGTAACAGTAGTGCTGTTTTGAAAAGTTAAATAACTTTATTCTTAATGTTTTATTATATGGTAAAAAAAAAGATAATGAAATAGCATGTACTGATTTAGATTTTTTAAAATATTTTAAGCTTAATAGTATTGCTGTTTAAAATTTTATAAAACATTTTACAAAATTAAAGTTTGTAATCAAATTTTTCAGTTAATGAAATGTGTACTGTTGGAAAAAAATGCTTTTTGATTATTGCTGTTTACAATTTTGAGTATAGGTTTTATTTTTTTTTTAGTGTGAAATTGCGCTGTTATGGCATTGTGATGTAACTTAAAACATTCATCCTGTGAGAATGTAATGATTTTGAATGTTTAATAAATGTGATAAACAGCATTCTGGCTTTTTTAATGTGCTGTATGGAGTACAAATTTGCCATCACAAGGTACAAAAGGCTTGTCACTGGGGCAGTACCCTTAAAAGGACGAATTTGCACCTTTTTTAAAGGTACATTATGGTACCATAGCACTATAAGGTACAATTTAGTCAGCGGAGGTACATATTTGCCTTTGAAAGGTACATACTGCAAGGGTACATATATGTACCCATGTGAAAGGGTACAACGGGTGTACCCTTGAGGGTACTGCCCCAGTGACAAGCCGTTGTACCCCTGAAGGTACAAATTTTGCACATTTTTTCTGACAGTGTACAAGACGACCACTGGCACGGCACCAACTTACCTAAACTCACTGGTTAAATCTTATGTGCCCTCCAGAAGTTTGCGCTCTGCAAGTGAACGACGCCTTGTGGTGCCATCCCAAAGAAGTTCAAAATCACTCTCACGGAGCTTTTCCTGGACTGTGTCCAGCTGGTGGAATGACCTCCCAATCTCAATTCGTACAGCTGAGTCTTTACTCATTTTCAAGAAACAGCTAAAGACTCATCTTTTTCGACAGCACTTAACCAACTAACACTAGAACTTTTCCTTTTCTTGTCTTTTAATTTTATTAAAAAAAAAAAAAAAAAAAAAACTACCTTTGCATTCTATACTAGACTAACTGAGTCTTGTCATGGCACTTGTACACTGTTGTTGTTCTCTTGTTGACCTGACTGCTTCTATTGTTCTCATTTGTAAGTCGCTTTGGATAAAAGCGTCTGATAAACGATTAAATGTAAAATGTAAATGTGTGCTGTATGTAAGATGAGTGTTACCTTGGCTTTATTTGAAAAATATGATTCCCAATGCACACAAACTTCACAGAATACTGTGTGCCCTTTTGGTTACAGTGTACTTCTATATACAGTATTCAATATTTTTATAAAATATTTACTTCTTTGTGGAAAAAAATTTTTGTCATCAAAAGTATAAGTATGCTTATTTTACAAATTATATATATGTTTATCCATTTTCAAATGATTTCTTAAATATTAATTAAAATAAATACAATTATATGGGCTTTATATCGGCCATCAGACACCATGCTTGCCAAGATATCGGCATCGGGTGTCAAAAAGAAAATCATCAAATATTGTCCAAAAAACAATATCAGTTGACCTCTAGTGAGGGTATTCATGAAAAACAGATGCATAGATCTGGTGCTGTGAATCTGAGCTGGGTCAAGAAGGACAAAAGGTGCAGCACTTACAGCTCTCGATCTCCAGCGTGCAGTTCTGCTCATCCAGCGGGTATCGCCTCAGGTCCATCATACAGGCCGCAGTGGTGGTGATCCTGAATGCAGAGCAGAGACAGAGGACTGTGGAGATTACTGACGCTTCTCAAGGACAAGAGCAGCCTTCCTCCCTCATCTACAGCAGCGCAGCACGCTCACATCCACACATACAAACGGGCTGCAGATCTGTCTTTAAAATACCTTCCTGTTGCTCAAACAGTGGAGAACAGTGTCAGCTACACCAAGGTCATGGGTTTGAATCCCAGGAAGTGCATTAGCTGATAAATTGTGTACGTTCCATGCAATGCAAGTAGCTTTTGATAAAAGTGTCTGCCAAATGTAAGTACATTGTATAATGAGCAGATATTAATTTTAACACAATCTTGAGTGGACAACCAACGTCCTTGTTACCTGAAGAAATACAATCCTCTGAGTCGGACCCAACTGCAGCAGCAAAGCCATTCTCACAAAAAATGGAAACCAGGTCTAGAAGCTACAGTTCAATAGATGCCTCTGAACTTCATGTGGGTTGTTAAAACTTAATCTGAAGAACTACTTATTTTTAACAGTTTAGCACACAACTCAATTCAAAATCCTTTTGCTTGAAGTCTCCAATGGACGTCTCCTTTTACTTTTTCTTCTTCTTCTTTTTTTTTATGAAATAATCTCTTATTTATTTCAATTTCAATCAAATGATCAATAATACAGTAATATTGTGAAATACTGTATTATTATAATTTAAAACAGCTTGTTTTCTATGTGAATACATTGTAAAGTGTAATGTATTTCTGTGATGCTCCGCTGTATTTTCAGCATCATTCCTCCAGTCTTCAGTGTCACATGATCTTCAGAAATCATGAAAAATGATGATTTACTGCTCGAGAATCTTTGCTATGGCATGCTGCACAATATTTTTGTGAAAACTGTGAAACATTTCCTTTTGAAATATCATGAAGTATATATAACATCAATATTATACATATATACAAATTATAAATATAAATCTTTTTACTTTTTATTTTAATAAATAATTTTATATTTCTACCCAGTTCTACTCAGTTTTGTATATATATATATTTTTCCATGTAGGTTATGGTTTATTATGGAGAACAAGCCTCATCTCTTTCTTTGTTCACCAAGACAACATTTGGGGTCAGTCAGATGTGAAAGAAATTCATATTTTTTTGTATGAAGGCTGCATTAAATTGATTAAGCAAGACATTAAAGACATTTATAATGTAACAAAAAAAGAATCTGTTCCAAATAAATTCTCCTCTTTTTGTTTTAATGTAAAGCAGCAATTTTTGGATTTTTGTGGGTTGCAATTTTTACCGTATAGAGTTCTGTTTTGTCTCTTTGTTCCCGGTCATAAATCAGCATGCTAAAAACATCAATACTCCTGAGGTTCCTACTGCATCGTCCCACAATCACAGTTCCACGGGAAGCACTGGAAGAACTGGGAGCTCTGGGAAATCAGGAAATCAGGCCAAGATGGCAGAGGTAAAAATAACAGGCTATTTATAGGTCACTACATCATCAGCAAAAGTCTCAGTGCATTTAGGTGTCTAAGAGATGGATGGATGAGAGTCATTGGTCCATCTATCCATTGAGCTTTGGTGTTTCTGGAAGCGTGTCATTGGAAAGCATTTGAGGTGGAGTTGATCAGCGTCTTTCTCTTTCTCTCTTGATTCCACCATCCCTTCTTACCATCTCTAAACCCTCTCTTCTTCTCATTCTCCATTGTCCATCTTTCTTTCACTACATACAACACGTTATTTTTCTCTGTGTTGGTATGGGGTCCATTTATGACACTAAGTTGAATCATCAATAAGCTTGAATGATGACATTTATTCAGCACACGCTCAGTTCAGTTTTCCATCTAAGTACAATTGATTAGACATTACTGTTCAAAAGTCTGGGGTCATTTTTTAAATAAATGAATGTTTTATTCATCAAGGATACATTAAGCATGAAGGGACAGTAATGGCATTTATAATGCTACAAATAAATGCTGTGTGTTCTTTTGAACTTTCTATTCATCTGTGAATCAAAAATGTTTCTTGAGCAGCAAATCATCATATTATTCTGATTTCTGAAGATCATGTGACACTGAAGACTGGAGGAATGATGCTGAAAATACAGATTTGATCACAGGAATAAATTACATTTTAACAGATATTCATACAGAAAAAACTTATTTTAAATTGTAAAAATATGTAACAGTTTTTACTGTAGTTTTTATCAAATAAATGCAGCCGTGATGACCTGAAGAGACTTAATTATATACATATATATTTAGTTTGAAGAAAATATATAATAAGGTATACTTTCTGTTTAAAGTTTTGATGCTTTTGAATCATATAATGGTAATAATGAACACTATTTAATCAATAGTTTTGTCTAGTTGTGGATTTGCTTTGAACAATTATAATTTAAGTGCCACTTAAAACTTTTCCTTTAAACATGCATTATCCCTGAGAGAAAAAATAAGAATTAGTACGATATAAAGTAGAATGCAAAGGAACAAATCCATATTTTAAAAAAAATGACATTATAACCTAGATGTGTTTTTTCATCATGGGGGGCTAATATGATTTATTTGTCAGGTGTTATTATTGCCCCCAACCACTCCAAACACTAATTTCTATTCAAAGTGATATAATGATATATATTGCTGAAAACATATGTTCATTGTACTAAAAGATGGTAGGTGTATTTTTAGCAGTTAGGAAGAAAACGTAAACAGATTTTGCCCCAGTCTCTCTATTTCTCTGCTCTCCGTCTCACTGTGACCTGCTGCTTACTGCTTGATTTGTATCCGCTTGAAGAGGGCTTGGCTCAATATATTAAGAGCAGAAGGAAGCTAGGCCTGGCCCTCACTGGTTTAGTGCCGCTTAACGCCTGTGGCAGCTTGTATCAGCTTGAAAAGGGTCTGAGGAATAAAAGTCAGAGCTGTTTACTCTCTAGTGCTGCTAGACTGCTACTTCCCTGCATTGAAACCCACCAACGCCGAGGTCTTCTCATCCACATGCATTCAAGAGTGATCTCTTTATCAACACACTGGACTTCATCTATCCATCTATCACTGGTGGGCCGCAGCGCTATGGTTTCCCAGCGCACCGCACAGGTTCATGTAAGGCTTGGGTACAGACCCCAAGGCAGCATGTGTACCTTTATTCCAAACGACCTTGTTTACTAAGGCTTGTGCTGAAGCACACCATGCAGGGGTCTGACTAAATTACATTATGATGGTGGAGACAGGATGAGATGGAAACACAGCAGCTAATGTGGTAGTCCTGAATTGGATCAAGGATTTTGCATATAAAACTACTGGAATATGATTTTACTGGAATGTGATTCAATAATAATCTTCAGCCAAATGTCTTCTTTTAAAAGAGGTCTTAAGTTGAGTTAAGCATTTATTGCTTTGTCGTAAATAAGCAAGCTTTATTATAGTTTAACTTAGAAAATTTCATTTTCAGGTCTATGCTGAAAAAGTGGTTAACAGGTAAAACAAAAAGGGTCATAACTATTCAATAAATACCATAAAATATTAAATAATAAAATATTATATAAGAATAATAAATGAAAACAACATCAAACTTAAATATGGTAAATTTCATTGAAATAATAATAATAATAAAATCTGTCATTTTTTACCACAACGTGAACAGTTGAAAAATAGTTTCTATATGGTTTAAGGGAAGGGGCTAATGTCAACAGACATGGAAAGTTATTTGAGTGCACATACAGGCTAGGAATGTGTACTAGAAAGTGTTTCTGCATAGCATTAAAGATACCAGGGCCATTGGGTTTGATTCCCGAGAAATGCATGAACTGATAAAATGTGTACTTTGAATGCAGTTTAAGTTGCTTTTGATAAAAACATGTTCCAAATACAAAAAAAGTACATTAAATGAATATGCATATACTGACTAGGAATGTGCATTAAGAAAGTGTAAAGCACAGCATTAAAAATAGCAAGGTCATGGGTTGGATTCCCAGGAAATGCATGAACTGAAAAAAAAGTGTTTTGAATGCAATATAAGTTGCTTTGGATAAAAGCGTGTGTCAAATGCAAAAGAATATATATATATATATATATATATATATATATATATATATATATATATATATATATATATTAAAAAACATTCTCATAGGGAGGCAGAACAAGGACACGTGACATAAAGATCAGAGCATTTACTTTTATTTTACTTTAATATAGATTTATTTTGTGTTTCTGCGAGGCCACTATTCACAGAATCAGACATAAAAGTGTGAGAGAATGACATGGTATTGAAATCTGCTACCAGTTCAGCAATTTTCCTTGCAGTGAAGGAAATCCTATCTGAGATTTCCTGTTGTTGCTGGTATATTCACCTACCTTAACCTTAACACAGAAAGATGGCACAGTTATGCGTGATTACACAAACTAAAATAATGCCTGTTATAAATAGAAGCTGTCCTATTCTGTCCTTAGACATCTTTAAGTCGCTGGGAAAAAAATAACACCAATGCACTTCACCTCCATATAATAGGCAACCTTTTCTGTAAATGAGAATTAATGATGATGTCTCCATTTTATTGTGTGGCTCATCCACTGTAAATGAGAAGGTAAACAGAAGACCTCTTCTTCTCTCAGTCACTATGTGTAGCAATTTAGATTTGCTTAAGTCTATTTTGTCCTAAATTAGTCAGCTGCATTTAGACAGAAGTGGCCCTAACTGCACTGTAACGCTTCTTAATTGGGCCTAGTACATAGCCTTGCTGAACACCTCATAGTGTGTGCTTAGTGAGTTATGCTGTGTACTATAACGCTATGAATGGGACACATCACAACACAAAACTATACTCATTGGCTAAATTTACAACAAAACTTGCAGGAGTGAAGGCATACAAGTTTTTTTATCAGTCCATATGGAAACAGAGTATAGTTTAAAAAAGCAATACCCTTATGAAAATTAACCATGGTTTTAAATAAAACCAAAAGACCATGGTTATAACAGTTAAACCATAACCACAAATTAACCGTAGTTTTTCTACACTAACAGTATTTTAACAATGGCATTTGTAATAAAACTTTAATTATACAAATGGTAATAAATCCGCCAAACAAACAAAAAAAGAAGAAGAAAAACATGGTTACATAACTTTAATAAATCCATGGTTCATTTTCATAAGGGTAGGGTCAACACGATACGTTTTTGGGAAAGTACTAATCACTGGATTGAATGATACTAAGAGATTTGTTTGATTCATTCATTAGCATTTAAAATTAAAGAAATATAATTTGACATGCCAGTCTGGCAGTCTTTTTTGTGTTTAAGCAGATCAATTACTCTGCAACTGATTTTAAATCAACACTGTACAATGCATAAGA
The DNA here is from genome assembly GCF_963082965.1 of Carassius carassius. Taxonomy (NCBI): domain Eukaryota; kingdom Metazoa; phylum Chordata; class Actinopteri; order Cypriniformes; family Cyprinidae; genus Carassius; species Carassius carassius. The sequence continues at coordinate 1,343,288 of NC_081787.1, read as the reverse complement.
AAGTTTCTTGTAACTTTAAAGGCTACAAACAATGAAAGTTCAAGGTGAAACTAAATGAATATGAAAATATCTTTGGCATAATAATAGAAAATATTTTGACATTAGACTGTTCAAACAAGGACGACAGAGACTTCTAAGCTGTAACATGATTCACTTGTTGTATTATGACTCAGAAATTGTATTTAAGCCTGTGTATTTTTATCTCCTGGCCAGTGTTTGTGTTATTGGTTGAAGTCTTTAAGGAGCAAGATAATCAGATCTACCTGCCTGTGCTAAATTGTCAGACTGGGCTCTCTTAGACAGCTATAGAAGAGCACTGTTATTTTCTTCTTCTCCTGGTAATTGAGGAACATGCTTTGGCAGGCTTAGTGGAGCAGGGCACCCGAGGAACACGGACAACACACACACCCCAACTCATCTCAAACACACACTCCCATATGCATTTACAAACCCAGAAAGCCCATCTTCTTCTTACAATCTTTTGTGTCAAACTGCAACCGAGCAGAGAATCGCACTAAATTTCGGATGTCACATAAGAGGATGCTCTATTACTGCCTTCTCCACACATGCTCACACACACACACACACACAGACGCTGTCTCACTTGCGAAGGTCTCCATTGACAAAGTAGCGTGCTGGCAGTCCCAGCAACAATGTTCTGCAGGCCAGGTCACGGCACTCTCACACATTCCCATCAATGTTTCATCATGTGCATTTAGTGTTTCTCCATGCAGTTTGTTATGTAAAAATAGCTTATGTAAGTGGGCACTTACATAATGAAGCATTGTGAATTCTATTTATTGATTATGGTCGCCTTAATAACAGTGAATTATCTGCTGCAATGCAGATTTTTAGTTTTTAAGCACTCTTCTGATAAGGACACTGCTGTCAGGCTGAGGAACAGAACGCACAATGCACAGCTTTGGAATTAGCAACAACAATTTCATCCCTTCTAAACATAGACAGCGATGTTGAGTCATTTAATGCATCAGCAGCCAGGGAAAATAAAAACAGGGCGCAGAACACATTGTGGACACGTTATGTGGGTGGTTTGCAAATAGTTTGCACGGACAGAATGATGAGAGGAGTCAAACGTGATTACTGGTCGACAATGACAATGGCGATGACCTCACAGGACGCACCTTAATCCGTAGAGCACAGTGCCGTCGGGATGCAGGCGTATCATTCGGTTCTTGACTGTCACTCCGTGAACGAAGGATTTCTTATCGTTGAGGAAGTAGGTGTCAGGCACCCACAGCTGGTCAGCCACGCGGTTATCCAAGGTTAGATTCAGAGGGATCTCTGTGTACGACAAGCGCTTGTCTCGCCAAGCCTGCTGGAAATACATGGTCAGGGTGTAGTCCTAAAAAAACAGAGGAAATTTGGAGAAGATGAGATCATGAAGACTACTGGGAAATACAACATTCTTCCTATCCCTCTCTGTCCTCTCTCTGCATTTGGGTTTTAATGTCATGTTCAATTTTATGTTTCCAGGTATTTAAAGAAATATGGCCATGCATGAACATGCAACCATCACTATTTTTATATGTTTACAACATCAGTATTTAATATTAATATGACTGATGTTAATATTTAAAACTGATTAATATTTAAGTACGGTATTATTATTAATTTTTAAACACTGTAAAAATGTTACTTCAATGACCTTTTTTTTCCGTCTTAATGTATGTACAGTATACCATTCAAAAGGCTTTTTGTTTCTTTGTATGTATTGGAAATAAATATCTGCTCACCGAGAATGCATTTATTTGATCAGAAATACAGAAAAACAGTAATGCTATAAAATGTTATTATACTATAAAATAATTATTTATATCTTAGTATATTTTAGAAATATTTTATCATGATAAATTGTTGCATAAGAAATATTTCTTATTATAATCAATGATGAAAACAGTTGTACTGCTTAATATTTTAGTAGAAACCATTTTTTTTGAGTATTCTTTGATGAATAGAAAATGCAATGAACAGCATTTGTGTGAAACCATTGGTAACATTATAAATGTCTTTACTGTCACTTTTGATTGATTTCACGCATGCTTGCTGATTAAAATGATTAATTCCTTAAAATAAAACAAACATTTAAATTAAATTTAAAATATCAGCGATATTATTTTTAAATGTAAATATTAATTTAAAATGCAAATATTGATTTAAAATGAAAATTTATTTAATTTGAAATAAATACATTTACTTCAATTATTTCATTGATTTAGATGTTACCACATAAAGCAAGTAATGTTTAGTTAATAATTTTTTGTCCCAATATCAGTGTCTCATCAAGATGCTTATAAAATAAGAGCTAATAACACTGTACCAATGACATATATTGTCTGTTTGATTAGTTACTAATTGTTGCTGAGCTGTTTTTATTAACATTCAGCATCTTTCAGATCATTAGTAAACAAATCCAGTGTAAACTCTGTAGGTGGTGTCAGGATCGCAGATGTGCCTTTTAATTTAACCCAGCTGATTGCTCACTAAAAACCACTTCGCTCACAAATCACTCAAGTCATTACAAGTTCATTTCGATTCGGATGTGACCACAAGTGATGATGTCCGAGGGTGTGAGATGTTTACTCATTAATTAGCCCATCCATTCCCACCCGTCTGACACATTCAGGCCGATATGTTGACGGGCTGATCAGCCAATCACAGAGAAGCATCAGCTGATGTCTAATGCTCATATATTTCTCATTTTAATTCTGTCCCATCCATTATTTTCTTATCCGCATGTTTTTAAGCATGCACTTTTCTCTTGCCTCCTGGGATGAAATGCCCCTGATTTTATCTAAGGGTTTGTTTCGGGAATGCTAGCCCCATATTTATCTCTCTGTGCTTCTCCAGCGGTGACCTGTGAGGGATCTCTTAAAACTGCCAATCGCCTTGTGCCAAAAATAACCAGCACACTTGATAAAGTTACTCTCAGGCATTAAAGAACCAAACCTCCCTCTGATTCAAAAACCAATGAAAGAACCAGCTGCGACTCACACTCTCCTGCATGTGCACATTCACTTCAGCATCAGCAAACACACGCTAAACACATCTGAACACACACACACCAATTCTCCATGAAACATCCTGTACACAAATATAGTTTTTGCACCACATTTCTGTTACTGAAAATAAGACTTGCTCATCTACTCTCATAATATCCTCTCATCTCCAACATTTGTCATTATGCGTAGAGGAGGTTAAGGATGGTGCTGAGCATCGACGCTCCCTCTGGAGAAGCGTCAGAGTCACTTCAGCAAACTCTTAAAGGGACAGTTCACCCAAAAATGAAAATGTGCCGATAATTTACTCCCTCTCGAGCTATAAAATGGAGGTGACTCTATCTCTTTAGCAGAACAGTGAAGAAGAAGCTGAATTCATGGACAATGGTGGTTTATTAAATGTAAGTCAATGGCTTCTGTCGTTTTGAATGTAAAAACGTATATCAAGGAACACAAAATACCAGTGACGCCTGACGATATATTGAGGTCTTATGAAGCGAAATGATCAGTCTGTGCAAGAAACTGAACATTATTTACAGCATTATTACCTGTAATCATGAGACTCAGACAAACGGTCCGCAGTGATGTCAGGTTCACGAACGAATCATTCTTTTGAACCGATTCTTTTTAGTGAACTGGATGAATCAAGCAGCACAGATCTACAAGTTACTCAATCAAAACTCACTTTCAGACGCCTGACAGTCACTCCGAATGGAAATGAGCCGAAATAGAAGCGTCTCTGATCCTGTGATGAATGAATCATTCAGTGCTCGTGAACTGAGGAAACAGTTCGACTCGGACCGAAGGCAGACGAGCTGCTGATGTTCACATGCATGAACCGAACACTTGAATGAAGGGCGAAAAAAAAGGTTTTTATGGTTTGTCTCACAACTGACTTAATTTCTTGTGTGCAACGAAACTGTTTAGTTACCAACTTCTTTCATAGAAGAAAGTAAGTTATACAGCTTTGGACTGACATTAGAGTGAGTAAATAATGCAAGTATTTAAATTTTAGGGTGAACTATCTGTTTAATAAAACCCTAATCATCATGTCTGCTTACTGAAACATTCTGGGAATAAATTTGCCTTGTGCATTTGTGTTGATAAACCTGATACAACCAAGAAATTTTTTAACATTTATAGAGACTGTAAGGGGAATTAAAAAAATAAATAAAAAAGCATAGAGAATAAGGCTACATCAAAACATCACTTCACAGGATGTGGAGAAGGAAATTCACCTACTAGTAAATTCACATCACTCCAGTACTTAAAGACGTTTGACTGAAATAAACAAGATTAAAATGATTTGAGGCTTGAGCATTTTTATTGAGTTTAATTAATCCCAGGTGTGGTTTGTATGCGGCTGTTTGCAGGTATAAAGTGCAACGGTTAAATTAGATAAAATACACATCTAATATAGCTAAATCAAATTTATTTTATTATTAATCAATGCAACTCTCTCCTTAGTGCTGTCTAATTTATTTGCATTATTACATGAATGAGTTATATACAAATATCTATTAAATGAAAGTATGGTCATGTATATTACATTACATTTATGAAGTAATGGGAATAAGTTTTCCCATTTATTCGCTCACACCTTTCCTGTCCTTGTGTTACAGTTGATAAAAAAAAAATATATTACTTTTGGGTTTTTTGTTATAAAAAATTGTAATAATCCGACCTGTGGACCACTTTAATCATGGTATGGAAAAGAGCAACATGAATATTCTGCTAATTATCTGCATTTGTGCTCCATGTAAGAAAGACCGTGTTTTGAACAGCATGAGGTTGGGTAAACTATCCATAAAGTTTTACATTTTGGAGGAACTAAGCCTTTGATAAAGAAAGATGATTTGCGCAGTTTTGATGATATTTATCCCAAATTATATTCCTCCATTCTGAGCTTTTTAAGCACAGCGTTCCAGTGAAGTACTACGGTGAAACAGGACTACATACAGCATATGCTGATGTTTTACAGTTATTAATCACAAAGACAAAAACTGGAGAAAAAAAAAAGACTGTAGGTTAACATTTTTAGGAAAAGAGGTTAAATATACGTTTTTTCTGAGCGGCGTGTGGATGCCAGTGTACAGAATGTGGAACACCTGGGCTTGAAACTTTCCTCTTGGCTTCAGTGCCAAATGTGAGCATAATTACTATGGTCACAGATGGTAGCAGATGCCTTTTTGGGCACTGTTTACTCTTCTTTGACTTCAATAGATCTCAAACCGAGATGCAAACACAAGGCTTCTGTAAGCTCACATGCAAACAAGTGGATTTATCACCATTTCTCTATTGCTAGAATCATGCATGAAAATAGAGGTGTTATTGATACATAATGGGTTATTGACAAAATAACTTGTTTTTACATTATTTCATATGATGAAAATTTGAAACATGTACTAGCTGTTCTTTTTTCAATCAATGCTATGCACCATAAAAGTATTTAGGTGCATAGAAAACAAGCATTAAATGATTTAGAAAGTATTCTTTCAAGTTCCACAGAAGAAAGTAAGTTACACTTTGGATCAACATGCAACTCTCCTTTTAAAAAGTTGTTTTGAGAAGCAGAGATGTTCTGCAAGAGTGAAAAAGCATCTGTTAGGTTGTGCTGTTTAATCATCGTTAACAGTGCTGAAATTTGCAAGTGCAAATTAATTTAATCAAGGACGTCTCTAAATCTGCAGCATAAATGTACTAATTAAGGGCGCATCGGTTATGAATTCTTTATGTGACATGAAAAATCGGCAACTAAAGAAATCTGGCTTGAGCAAGACGACACTTAAAAAAATACTTAAAAATACCAAACCAGGATGCAACACTTAGGATGAACTTATGATGTAACACTATGGTTTAGTTGATTAACATGGACAAGATTCTGTCAAAATTGCAAGAATTATTTGTGATAGTCTTGAAAGCATAGATAAGGAAGGAGAGAAAATTATGAATAAATAAATAAAAAATTACAAAGAAATTGCAAGTAACATCATTTTAAATCAATTAGAATTTCCTGTTTTAAAAGTACAATTAAATTTTATTTATTTATTTATTCATTTATTTATTTTTACAGTGATGTAAAAAATAAACAAACACATATATACCAAAACAAGGATGCAAATTTATCTTCCATTAAGCCATCACTCACTGCTGGATAGCTAGTTTGGGTCTTTTATTTTGTATTTATTGGTAAACGTCCCATAAATTAATTTTAATGATGATTTTTTTCTTACAATAACTTGTGTAGCAGGGTGGAATTGTGTGCTTGATCAATGCTTTCAACACTGTAATCGATTATTTGGAGTCTAGATCATGTTTTTTATTATTTTGCTTTAGAGCAAAGCCAATGTAAATGTCAGTTGCTTAATTGTTTTTCTCACAATAACATGCGTAACAGGGTGGAATCGTCATGCTTAATGAATGTTTACTTTGTTTTTATGGCTGCATAAATATGGTCTAGCTGGTTAACATCAACTATTTGGTCAAAATTGCAAGAATTATTTGGGATAGTATTGGAAGCATCAGTTAGAAAGAAGTGAAAAATAGAAGCGGATGCTCAAAACTTGCTAGTAATTTTTAGAAATAGTTGCAAAGCAACCGCAAGTAACACATCAAATTAAATGTGATTTTTTTGAAGAAGAAAAACTGGAATAGTGTTTTCTGTAAAAAATACTCTGTACTTCTAACAAAATGTGTTGTTAAAGGTATAATTTGGGTGCATAATGTTGGAAGAAGTACAAATCAAACCTAATGAACTGACTTGGCTTTCAGCAGAAAAAGCACACCAGATCTGAGAGACAAGCATACAAAGATAAAGTGGAGCATGCCAGCTCTTCAGATGGATATCCAGATCGATAGATCATATTGAGATTGTTAAAGGATGACACGACGTCATTTGTCAGGTCTCTCCCGTTGAGCTGACACTGAAGCAGAGGCTGCTGGGAGTTCTCCATGAAGCCTGTCACAACCCAAATCCAACACTCGTCACGTTCAGCACACATCCATCTCCACGGCACACAACAGAAGTCAGCAAAATTAACTGAACACAAAACAAAAGATGACTGTTTTCCAGGAATAAATGGCACTTTCCAAGAATAGGCTAGAGCATCTTTTAAACAGATAGTCAATGAAAGGAGGTGTTAACCGTTAACAGTAACACTTTACAATAAGGTTCCATTAGTTACTGTTAGTTACTGTATGAACTAATTTAATTTAATTTTAGTAATTCATAGTAAATGTTGAAATTAACATTAGCTAAGATTAAAAATGCTGTGGAAGCATTGTACATTCTTAGTTTATGTTAACTAAAGTAGTTAACTAATGAACCTTATTGTAAAGTGTTACCTGGTAACTTAAATAACTAAATTATGTTCCTCGACCTAAGACTGCAAATTATATTAACAATTATTTTTCTATTTATTTGATTTGAGGTTTGTAATTTTTGCCACTCTGTATGATCTATTTAAAATCATGTCTAAAATTATTAAACATTAGATAAACATGCAAATTACACTTGGGTAACAGGGTGGAATTGGGAGCTTGATCAATGCTTTCAACACTACAATCAATTATGTTGAGTCCAGATTATATTTAAACTGTAATTCATTACAATATTGTGTCACTCCCTAAAAAAGTAACTTGCTGTATACTTTTTACGTTACTTTTGCATTACTTTTTCTCAATATATAAACATTTTTTGCTAAATGTAAAAGCCCTTTCACACTGAAAGTAAAACTAATGAAGTCCATTCTGGACTGCATGAAGAATAGGATGCAGAAAGTAGAAGAAAGTTCGACACAAATGTCATGTTTATCTAAAGTCGTTTTACTTATTATTATAGTTGAATTGGATCATCGTATTGCAAGTTTCCATTTCACAGTTTTTATTTATTTTGAGGAATGCTGAATCTGTTTTTGTGCGATATGAGTAAATACATTTTCACATTTACTCTAGAAGAACTACTGTACTGTAAGAACTACACAACACGCTTTACTTATTTGAAAAAGTAACTCAGATATTTTCTTGTAAATTGAAAAGTAATGCATTACTTTACTAGTTACTTGAAAAAAAGTAATCTGATTACGTAACTTTTAATGCGTTTCCAAAAACACTCTTCAGAAGAGAACATAAATGCAAGTTGTGTAATTGTTAAATAACATGTCTTTATATAATATAATATCACATGTACAAGGCTTTTAATGTTTTTCTACAATAACTTGAGTAACAGGGTGGAACTGTCAAGCTTAATGAATGCAGTCAACACATCAGTCAATGCAGAAATTTAGAAAATTAAATTATTTGGCCTTAATAATGGTAAATCATGTGGTAACAGGGTTGAGTACAAAATGTTTATAATTAAACCGAGCTACTTCTTATTCTAGGCTAGTTTTCCATTTAAAAAAAAACATGGGATTTGTTCCTCTAATGCTTTAAATAAGTCATGAGGGACCAAAGTGTTTCTGCTCGTCCCTATTTGTGGAAAGTGCCAAATGAGGACTTGAGGAGATTGTGATGGAAAACGCTGATAACGGAGCACTTAACATCACCGCCGCCGTAGTCCCAGTGTCTCTCCAAATAAGAGAAACACCAGCACAGCTGCTGCGGAGCCGAAGACTTCATTAATCAGTCATGACAACGAAACCATGCGAAAGACTGGTAAAGCACAAGCCTCTGAAAATATTGTAGGTTGTTAGAGAGATGGACTTAAGATGCAGCGGTCACACCCGGGGTGCTGATAGCATGACTGCCCCGATTAGCCTTTATTCCCAACGGAGCGTTTTTTACAGCTACTTAAACACGTTTGATTTAACACCCCATCACAGGATGATATATTAACAGATCACACAAGCCAAATCTGTCACATTAACTTCACTTAATCTAAGCTCAAAACTGCAAGTGCCGTGATGAGGATGTTGATGACATGTTTGAAGATAAACGGTTGATGTCGAAGACGTGATTAAGTGGCAAAGTTTATTGCAAAGTCAGACAGACTCCAAACGCCAGGTGTTTCAAATTAATCTACAACTGAGTGCCTCTTCGCAGAATTGGCTTGGAAATTAGACTTTAATGTTGTTTATTTGATTCAACTTTTTTACGAAAACATTCCGTGTTTGATTTTTACAAATAAGCAGATGCTAGCAAACTTGTGCAAAGCATCGTCCTGCTTATTACATGCCTACTAAAACAATACATTTATTAAATTAATATCTTAAAGACCCCTCTAGTGAAAAATTAGGTTGCACAAGAAAATACAAATAACGATGAGCGTGCCACCACGGTTTATTCAAGAATTACTGAATATAGTAGATTTTTTTGTTGTTTTTTTTGTATTCTCATCATATGGACTATTTTAATGATGCATTTACTATCTTTCTATGCCTCGAATGTGGTCGTTTCATTGCTGTCTATGCAGGGTCAGGTTTCATCATAAATATCTTAATTTGTGTTCTGATGATGAACGTAGGTCTTATGGATTTGGAATGACATGAGGGTAAATAATAAATGACCAAATTTTCATTTTTGAAAATCTCCTTAATACAATATTGCCACTTGGGGTTGTGTAGCGTTTAGTACTTTAATTAAAGGGACAGTGCACCCAAAAATAAAAATCTGACATCATTTACTCACCCGTTAAGTTGTTCCAAACCTGTATGAGTTTCTTTCTTCTGTTAAGCATAAAAAATATGTTTTGAAGAATGTTGTAAACCAAACAGTCAACGGTACCTAGTTATACATATATATTGTATATATCTATACAGAAACTCAAACAGGTTTGGATCAACTTGGGGGTGTCCGAATGGTAAGATTTTCATTTTTGTATGCACTGTCCCTTTAAGTGAGTGAAATTGGAGCAGATAGTCTAAACTAATGCAAATGAGTAGGGGCGGGGACTAATTTGCATATTCATGATTCTGCGTATAATATATGAGGCAAGGGTGTAGAATTATATTCAAGCAATTTTAAAGCATTAATAAATTATTTCTTTGCAAAAAACCAAAAACCAAAGATTATCAAAGATGAGTTTACCGGGATACGTGATGACTGCATATATATTGTTTAATAAATTGACATTTTTAATATAAAAGAATAAAGACTAATAGACACGTGAAACTATCACAGCAATGTATGCAGTGAGTAGCCATGGACAATTTATAGCAGCCATTTAACATCAGTGTTTCTTAGTGCTGGTTAGTAACAGATTACATAATCAGATTCAATACATGTAATTACATTATATTACATTTTAAAATGCTCATATCAGATTACAGTCGCTTTTTTATGGATTACATGATTATCCACACAACGGCAGACAATTATTAATAATTTATTGATTGATCTTCTCTGTACAAGTTTGGGAAACCATGATGTAATATGATGTTTAATGCACTTCATGCTTCATGCAATGGAATATATTCTCTCTCTCTCTTTTGTTTGTCAATATTTTATATAATGCATTACCTAAAATCAATAATCTAGCAGATAACATTTCTAATTTCAATTTTTGTCATGCAATTTGAAACCAGGAATGGACTATAATTTGCAAGTATTTTTTGACTCCAGATTATATTTAACCATTTCTTTTGGCTTTAGAAAAATGCAGACATAAATGCCATTTGCTTCATTGTTGTCTTTATAATACCACATAGACAGACCGACCCATCTTTAAAAAATAACAATAATAAAAATAAAAGGTAGACTTCATAATCTGGGAATTATATTTGGGGATCCTTGGCATAAAAAAAAAATAATATTTTACAAATTTTATTAGTCATTATGCAACCATATATACATATACAGTATATATATATATACATATAGGACCACAGATGCAACACAGAAAAATATTAACCTAAAGGCTTTAGGTAAGCAGTTAAATAAATGCAAGCAAGATAAGACCAATAATAATTCAGTAAGCAACTATAACAATCAAGACAGCAGCTGCATTCTCTAAATATGTTTTCTTTAATCTTAAACATCTCAGACAAAGTCTAAAAGCAGTCGTGCTAGGTGCACGTTAACAGATCGTGCTGAATTATCAGCAGAAATTAGCGGAGAAGAAAAAAAGCCTGGCAAGGACTATAACAAGTTTCTCGGTAGAGTGAGATGTGCTGCAGATCTCATCAGTGTATGAAATTATAATACAAGCTGCTGCTGTCTGAGGGAACGTCATGTGACTTCACCCCTGCTCCTCTATTTCTGGCAGTAGCGTAATCAAACATGTAAGTAACTACACGGCACGACGTTAAGTACGAGAGAATCCATCAAAACACAAATCTGCAGCCTCGCTTTAAACAAAACCCATCGAAACAGAGATGAGCCCACATTAACCCCGTGGTTTCAGAGAAGGGTGGTGTAGTCATAGCAACAAACAGTAAAAATAACACTAAACAACACACTGTTTATCAGCTCGCAATTCAATAAACCTGGACTAAACAGACACTAACTGACTACAGCCAGAAATGAGCAACAATTACACACACTTGTACTAATTAAGTCGAGCGATCTAATTGAGTCTAAATTTGTCTTTTCATCCATTTGTTATTTCGCAGGCTATCATTGCACGGCCCTGCCTCTTATTCATGTAAGCAATTAATGCTTGTCAGGATAATGATACATATAAGGGCAATGTTTCCGCCCCGGTAATTATTTAGCCCATGAGCTAACACAAGCATGCTCCCATCTTTTTCTTTGAAGTGACTATTATGTTTTCAGAGAAAACCGTTCAACGTGTCCTCCGTCCCGTCCGTAAACAAAGGGCATTTCAAGTGTAATTTATGCGAGCAAGCCGGAGATGCACTCAGCCAGTGTGAAAAGTATGGGTGACAAACAGATCGATCAGAATCTCATAATATCCCATTTATATTACGCTTCCTCCAAACTCAAATGAGTCATCAGAAAGCGCCTGAGCCGGGGAGCACGGCCTGCGTTTGCTTCTTCTCCAAAAATAGCCCGCATTTTAATGTCAAGCAACGAAAACGCAACTCGCGTAGACTGGCCTCAAGATTTGCATTGCCAAACGACACGGGTGCCCTTCTTTGGCCACGTTTAAACACAGCGGATGCTCTTGTTTACATGCATGTGAAATAGCAGACAGGAGGAGATGAAGAGAAGGGGGCTGCTTCGTTTTTATATTAAAATGCTTGAAGCAAAGACACCTGGGGCATCACTGCCACTCCTAATTGAGAGATCATACATCTGTCTGAGATGCATGCATCGCGCTGGACTAATGAGACTGGTACGAGGCAGCAAAGAGTGTATAAGAGAGAGTGAGACATGATGCATGTTGGCTTTGAATGGAAATATCAGATACTAATGGCTGCAAGGCTCCCAGATCAACCCTGTCAATCCTTGGGATAGGGGAGGACCCTGTCGGCTGTAAGCTCAAGTGAAAATCCAATTTTGCTGGAGCTGCAGAAAACAAAGATTGTCATATTTTTTTTCTTTTTTTTTTTTTTTACTCTTGAGGATTCCAGAGCTCGGCCGAGCAAGCAACAAACCTGACAGATCTATAAAGGTGATCTGTAAGCACATCACTGCACTGTATGAAGCATCTGCTGTTATTTTTAAGTGCTATATATCTGTCGTTCATGATTAGTAAATGGAAAATCAAAATGCGTAGCATTCAGAAAATGGTGATGATCATCAAAGGTTGAAATACATTTTTTAAGAGTTGTTTTATTTTGCAATTAATTTTCAATGAGGTTTGCAATTTTATATAAAAATAATAATAATAATCACAAAAAATAATAATAATACAATAAAAAATAAATAAAACAGAAAATGTCCAATTAAATATCATCGTAAAGCTTGAAATAAATTTTTTAAGAGTTGTTTTATTTTGTAATCAATTTTCAATGAGTTTTGCAATTTTATAAAAAATTATATTAACAATAATAATAATAATAAAAACAAAAAATTTAAATAAAATAAAAATAATAATATAATAAAAAATAAATATAACCTAGAAAAATGAAAACATTTAATATAATTATACAGTGGGTTGGATGTAACAGGATTGAAGAATTAGCCTAATTAATCTATTAATTAGTAGTTTGGGACCAAACAGTTCTTGATCAACTTTAAATTTAAGAAAATGATTTGTTTTGTCATTCTTTATAAAAATAACATTGGCAGCGAGTCTGAAGTTCAAGATATGAAACCAATCCAAATCATGTTTTATGTCTGATTTTAATCGTTGGATACAGTCGAAAAGGCCAAAATCACATTTAAAGAGGGGGAGATAGATTGGTCTATATTTCTATGAATAGGTTAATAATGTTAAATATATTAATGAATTATAAATCCTATAATTTACCAAATATAGCCTATTTAATAGATATCATAACAAAAAAAAGATATCTGCCTATAATTATATTATATTATAAATAATAATACTAAATAATGGGGGAAAAGTTTGCTTTATTTGTGGAATATGATTTATAAGCACTTAAAAAATAAAACAAAACACATTTGTCCAATATCCCAGTAAACTGTAGCTGAAGAAATATTTTAAAGTTGAGGAAAAGTACAAAAAAATTATAATAATTTACAGAAATTGCTGTTTTATTTTAGGATTTTATTCATTTAAGTGACTCGACCAAACAGTTCTATGTCCATGGGATTTCTTGACCTTGATGGACAATGGCTGAAGCCCTGGTTCAAGCATCCACTCCAGGACAAACAGGTAAGATAATTCACACCATTCAAAGTTTAATGAAATTCCATTATAGATTTGATCATTTGCGTGCATGCACCACCTACAGCGCTATAAATATATGTGTGAACTCAGCTGGCAAAGGAGGCATGCTTTTGTTTTAAACATAGATTATAGTGAAGGAAATGTAGAGCTCCTGGCACAGGCCACTTCACCTTCATCGAGTTAAAAGGAGCGACTGGGAAATGAATTGAATGCAAACTCTATCACCCCCACTGAAATGATAAAGCTGCAATGAGTACGAGCCATAAATCTTTAATTTCACAGCCATGCATATTCGCCTGCAATTACATCCACCTCCGACAGAGGCTGCGCTTGCGCGAGATGAACTTTTCAGGGGTCCCCATCAACAGTATGTTGCTTTACATCACAGTTTCATGCATGAGCGTTTTAAAACAAAGATGCATCAATAAAAACGTCGATGGATACTGTTTATAGACGTGCATCTCCCAAAACCCCTCTCTATCGACAAAGAAACGCGTGGTTCGGTCAGCATCCGCCGCACGTGCTGTCTTTCTCCTTGAGAGGGCGACGCTCACCTTGAACTAGATGTGCGATTAAACCCAAGTCACAGCGTGTAAAGGTGCGTCCACGAACGTGCCTGTTTCTATCAAACAGCTGGGCATGAGACATGCGGAGCGCGTGCGGGTGCGCGTGCGAGTTCGCCAGTGCGCGTGTGTTTTGAATTCAAATGTCAGCAGCGAAATGCAGAGCAGATACCGCAGCATGCCAATGAACTTCTGCAGTTTCACATGTATTCATCATGTGTGAGCCACATCAGCTGGTGCGCCTCAAGTTAGCGTGCATACGCATTGCATTTTAACACAGGTACACATAACACCAATGGAAAACTGTTCCATGCAACATACCATGTTTACTTCGGATACCATGTCTATGCTGGCTATGTCTATATTCATCCCCACCGCCACAGGAGCGCCTGATGGAGAGAAAGGAAAAATTATTAAAAAGGAAATTGCATGCATGCACATAACCACACTTGAACCTTCAGGTACCTATAGATTGTACCAAATTACACTAAATGCATTCTATCATTAGAAACAGCATGTATTATATGTACATGAAACATCAGCACCCCAAATTCACGTGGCATTGCGCATGAAATTGTTGATTTGTTACAGCCACTGGAGGTGAAGGCACAAATGCAACTGCATGACTGACAAACGCTTCCTTCTATCGATAACAGCTTGAGCATCTTCTACGATGGACTCGTATGTGTGCGCGTGCATCAAAGGAGATTTTAAAGCATGCCATTTAATTTGCTGTCATGATGCAACAAAAGTTGCGATGCAAATCGAATCGATCCCCAAGTTAGCGTCCCTCTCTGGGAAAAGATAAAATGGCAAAATTGCAGGAAATAAACATGCGTTCATTTTTCTCAAGCATTGACATGCACGCCTGATCAGAGACTGGGATGAATGAACAAGGTTTGCATGGATAATTGGGCATGTTAGTGCGCGTGACAACCCAAATGCAACAATTATACGAATTTTACACATGCATTAGCTTACCTCCGAAATCTGGCCTCAGCCGAATGTCGTATCCTTTCATGAGTCTGTCCACGGTGTCTTTGACCACCGGCATGTTGCTCGGGTCTCTGCTACTGCAATAATATCACGAGATGTTCTTAAATTCTTCTTGCATCCAAAAACACAGCATTTTCTGTTCCGAAACGTCACATAATGCAACCCTACCTTTGCGCGCACGCCACGGCCACGATCAGCGGACATAAGAAGAAGATATGTGGGGTTTTTCCGATACTCTCCATTGCAACAGTTTTGATGGGTTATGGATGTGATGATGAAGACAGCGCACATCCAACTTACTGAAGCCAGTGCAGCGAAGGCAATGATCTGCGCATGCGCACACGCAGCTCCAGATCAAAGAGCAGCTCCTGATGATGCTGGATGAGCTGTTTCCATTGCGGGGGAAAAATTAAAGGGACGACTGAATAAACCAAGTCAAGAAGAAGAAGACATCAGGTGATCTTCATGCAGCATTTTCAGTCCTGTGTAAATGTGTAAGTTGATGGATTCCTGAAGGTGACACGAAGGGGTTTCAGTCATACTGAACTTAAGGTAGCCCGTCATAGTCTTTAAGGTCTCAAAATAAAGAGCGACTGAGAGTTTCTTCGCAATGTGTTTATTGTGAGAGAAACTGACGAAACATATTCAACACAGTACATTTAAAGAACAAAATAAATGCTTCATAATCGCCATTTAGCTCCTATTGAAACAGGACAGCTGTCTTGTTTGAAAGACACAACCGTGAAGAGTAGCCTGCTATTGCTAGTAAAAAAAATAAATAATAATAAAAAAGTAGGTAGGCTATTAGGGGAGGGGCTTTTCTTTCTAGAAAGCATTTGATTGGACTAAAAGTTAAACACGCCCCTGAGTGCAGGACAAGTCATCGGATATTTTTGGTCCGTCTTCCTGAGGATTTTAATTGCACATCTGTTACAACATATATATATATATATATATATATATATATATATATATATATATATATATATATATATATATATATATAGGTTCGTAGCCAATCTTTTGAAAGGAGGGGTTCTTTTTTTTAAAAAGTGGACCTTTTTGCAGTTTTTCTCCACCTTTTGTATTTAATTATGCGGCACACACACACACACACACACAGACAGACGTCCATCTACAATAATCAATTTGAAACAGCAACCATATTTGTCACAAGCATTGATTAAAACAATGATGACAATAATCACATGAAAAAACGACTTAAATTCGAATTTATTTCAGTAATTCAATGCACACAGACTGAAGTAGTTCAAGTCTTTGGTTCTTTTAATTTTGATTATTTTGGCTCACATTTAACAAAAACCCACCAATTCACTCTGAACAAATTAGAATATGGTGACATGCCAATCAGCTAATCAACTCAAAACACCTGCAAATGTTTCCTGAGCCTTTAAAATGTTCTCTCAGTTTGGTTCAGTAGGCTACACAATCATGGAGAAGACTGTTGGTCTGACAGTTGTCCAGAAGACAATCATTGACACTCTTCACAAGGAGGGTAAGCCACAAACATTGATTGCCAAAGAAGCTGGCTGTTCACAGAGTGCTGTATCCAAGCATGTTAACAGAAAGTTGAGTGGAAGGAAAAAGTGTGGAAGAAAAAGATGCACAACCAACCGAGAGAACCGCAGCCTTATGAGGATTGTCAAGCGAAATCGATTCAAGAATTTGAGTGAACTTCACAAGGAATGGACTGAGGCTGGGGTCAAGGCATCAAGAGCCACCACACACAGACGTGTCGAGAGATTTACTGAACCACAGACAACATCAGAGGCGTCTTACCTGTGCTAAGGAGAAGAAGAACTGGACTGTTGCCCAGTGGTCCAAAGTCCTCTTTTCAGATGAGAGCAAGTTTTGTATTTCATTTGGAAACCAAGGTCCTAGAGTCTGGAGGAAGGGTGGAGAAGCTCATAGCCCAAGTTGCTTGAAGTGAAGGGGTTAAGTTTCCACAGTCTGTGATGATTTGGGTGCAATGTCATCTGCTGGTGTTGGGCCATTGTGTTTTTTGAAAACCAAAGTCACTGCACCCGTTTACCAAGAAATTTTGACACTTCATGGTTCCTTCTGCTGACCAGCTTTTTGAAGATGCTGATTTCATTTTCCAGCAGGATTTGGCACCTGCCCACACTGCCAAAAGCACCACAAGTTGGTTAAAAGACCATGGTGTTGGTGTGCTTGACTGGCCAGCAAACTCACCAGACCTGAACCCCAGAGAGAAACTATGGGCTATTGTCAAGAGGAAGATGAGAAACAAGAGACCAAACCATGAAGATGAGCTGAAGGCCACTGTCAAAGAAACCTGGTCTTCCAGACCACCTCAGCAGTGCCACAGACTGATCACCTCCATGCCACGCCGAAATGAGGCAGTAATTAAAGCAAAAGGAGCCAAGTATATCGAGTACATGTACGGTAAATGAACATACTTTCCAGAAGGCCAACAATTCACTAAAAATTTTTATTTTTTATTTTTTTGAAGTATTATGAAGTATTCTAATTTGTTGAGAGTGAATTGGTGGGTTTTTGTTAAATGTGAGCCCAAATCATCACAATTAAAAGAACCAAAGACTTAAACTACTTCAGTCTGTGTGCACTGAATTTATTTAATACATGAGTTTCACAATTTGAGTTGAATAACTGAAATAAATGAACTTTTCCTCTACATTCTAATTTATTGAGATGCACCTGTATGTATATATATATATATATATATATATATATATATATATATATATATATATATATATATACCCTGTGTGAGCAAACAATAACATGAACTACTATTTAAAAAAAAAAAAACTTTTCAATAATTACTATAACACAACATGAGGGTTTAACATAAAATGTTTAGTGGAATGCATGAGTGGACCATCAGACAAATACAACATATAAAGAAAAAATATCCTAATCGGGCGAAAAAAACTAATGCATGAATGCATTATACAACTACGTAATCAATTAGTGAGATTTTTACACTAGCACCTTCATGTTTATAATTTCAGTGCTACATTGGGTTTTAAAAGCCATTTACAATGTTAAACACAATTGTCTTGAGATATTTGAGTACATCAGCAGCAGCATGCGTTCCTGGGCATGTGCATGTTCTCCCAACAGAGAGAGAGAGACGAGAACTGGATGCACAGAGAAACATCAGACAACATCAAATAGACCGTAAGCTGAGAATACATATTAAATATTATCCACCCCCCACACTGGGATTTACTCCATCCCTCTGTCACAGCGCCACCCCGTCAAGAGAGGCACCGTAAGTGTCTGAAAACGTATGCGTGTGAATGGTGTTAGTAAAAGTTCAGTTCTATGGATGCACTTTTTCTCTTTTATTTTCAAGGTGAAATCTTTGAAGCTGTCAGTATAAACCCGGCGCTTTTGATCTAGTGCAGTGCGAGCCGTGTCTCTGTAGAGGGCAGGCCACTGAAAGCATTGGTTCAATGTTGCATCACCAGTTAGAGAGCTGTAGATTATGTCATCAACTCCTTACACACACACACACACACACACACACATGCAGACGAGCAGAACTAGAGCAGAACCAGAGGAGGGTTTGCAATGGACCAGGGCTAGTATAACGGCGTGGCCCTTGGCTGTGAATATACAGTAAAGGCAAATGGAGTGGAAAGTCTATATGGGTGATAAAACAGGAAAGGAACAGGATCAAATGCTTGTCAAATAGTGTCAGACAGCCTCGTGCTCCATCAGGGATGAAGTTGCTAGAGGATGAAAGTAAGAGAGCGGTCGAAAGGAGAGCACGGTCTTACTGCTGAATACATCTGGAGCCTCTCAGAAGAAACTCACTCGATCTCCCTGTGGAGATAAAACACAACGAAAAGACAAATACAAGATCAGCAGAGATACACGTGGGTCACAGCCTCGCACACGCACACGTGTGAAATCTGGGTGCTAATGCGCAGAGCGATGCCATTTTAAAGTTGTAGATTATCGCATCTTATATTTCAGGCGGTACTTTGCAAAAGGCCTCAAATGACTGCCTTTAGCTCCCCTCAGGAACACAAATAATGAAACTTTAGAGTTTGCGTTTGATAAGTGACTCTATTCTGAGAGGATGTGTTGATTTTCTTGATTCTGTAAATCTCACGCCTTCGGCATTGAGGGAAATTTGGGATTAAGTGTGACGTTTGCATCATGATCCCTTTGAACAAATCAGATGAATAAAAAAAAAAAATACAGAAGATGAATTTTTTTTTTTTTTTGTAAAGAGTTGGCCCTGATAAATCTTGGATGGGGCTCTAACCTCAACAACCGCAGCAACAGAGTCACCCAGAAGGAACATCATCTCTCCTGTTTTCACCTGCTCGAGTCCTGCGGCTGTTTTAGGTTCAGAAATTATTCATGTATTTACAGCCTCGATAACACATCCAGTGCAAACCTGTGTGCCATCATAGTTTCCTGAGAAACACATCTACAGCATTCTGTGGAGCTGGGATGAGAAGATAAGCTAAAGAACAGAAATAAATATGCATAGCCAAACCATTTCCAATTAAGGAAAAATAAATAGCAAAGACCTTGTCCCTATGAGAGGCCTGTATATTTTGCATTTTCTATAACCAAAACCTAATTGCTCTATTTTAAGGCCATGAGAGATAATAAGAGTTCTCATTTATGCTATCAATTTTGTCTCATGTGTTTATCCTACATTCTTTACAGAAAAAATAAATCAATACAGGTCAGACAAGTTAGTCTTTAAAAATGCTTATGGCATAAATTATTACATATTATTCACACCTTGTCAGTAAATTATTTATAATTTATTGATTCACTCCAGTTCTACATTTTTGTATCTTCCACTCATATAAACAATAGTAATAATTATGTATATCTGTGATATACTATAATTTCATCATATCCAGTTTACCTTTACTAATTATTAAAAAGTTTTAGCCTGGAACACTTTGGCCATGTAATATTCATGTTTATTAATGCTTGTTCATGCAGGATTCCCAAGCTTTTGACAATTTTATGACATCATTTTTTACATTATTTCATTAATTATTAGTTTTTCATAAACACCCTACAGCTGGTTCATGAACCCCAGTTTGGGAAACCCTGCTTGATTTTTTGTTTTGTTTTTCCCCATCAATATGGTACACAATAATCCCCTGATAAACAAGGTCAAAGGTAATCTAAAAGTAGTGAATTTAAATTGTGCCCAGCACAGTGTACTGTATTGTATTAAATATATTGTATGTCGTTAGGTTGCTTTTAGATTAATCTTGCATTAAGACATAAAAAATAGTGATTTATGGGAATTATTAAATAGAAATATTACAAGGTACCGTCTTAACTAGATTTTACATCTTAATCAGCATTATTTTGAGCGTTTCTGCATAACAGTTATCAGGAGGTACAAGATCATTTTCAAAATAAAACAAAAATGTTGTATTTGAGCCCTACATGGATGCGAGAACACATTTAATCTCATTACATGCTAATAAAACTGAAAGAAAGAAAGAACAAAACGTAATAATAAATACAAAAACCTCCCTCTTTGATGTAAAGTGGTTCTAGGAGATATCAGACCACAGACCTGGGCTTTTCCAAGGTGTCTTTGCTGAGGTAGATGAACCAGTAGATGAGGTTGAAGATCCCGAAGGCCAGAGGGAAGAGGATGCGGGCGTATTTGTCTATGGCACTGGTGCCTGCAAGCATCATATTGGGAGGGACGGCCGAGCCCTGAAGGAAGATGGGATAGCGAGTCCTGGGCACCTCGGACACAGAGTTCGCCCGTCTTCTGCGGCTAAAGCCACTGGTATCAGACTGAGGCTAAAACAAAACAGACAGCGAATGACTTGAATCAGTCCCTCTATTGAATCAGTCCCTCTCTATCTATCTATCTATCTATCTATCTATTAATTTTTATTGAAGCAAAAAAGAGGCTTTTCAAAAATGATCATCAATTTGAAACTTTTTTGTTACAATAAATAATGTTCATCATTTAAAAGCTATTTTCTATTTACTCAGGTTGCCTTTGTTTTATTTTAGATTTTGTTCTCATTTCTGAAAGACTTTATTATGAGATATACACAAAAAGTGAAGAAATCGGAATGGGGGCAAATACTTTTTCACAGCACTGTATAACATTTTACGGATAGGAAAACGCATAGCTTTAAATGATAATAAAATTGTTATTGAAGACTTAAAGGTGCAGTCACATTTAACATTGTTCAGTGATTTTTCACAGGCGAAAACTAGACATTTCTTTTGGAATTCACACAACTGAGAATTTTGTTTTGCTGAAAGATTTCCACACACATTCCATTTGCAAGGGTTCAAGTTTGTCACACAAATTCACCATGTTGAACAAAAGAAAGCTGTTTGGCTTGACTTATTAGCACTTTATATACCTCTATTAGTGGTTGACCGATATGTACTTTTCAGACCTGATGCCGATACCAATTATTGGAGATCAAGTAGACCGATAACCGATATATATGTCTAGTGTAAAAATTAAAATGAATGTCAAAATTAAGAATAACAAGGGCTCTGACAAAATTATTATTATTTAAATGCTTTTAAATTATTTAAATGGCAAATCGGTTTTTAAAATGACTGATACCGATAACAATAAAAAATTATTAATATCGGCACCGATAATCGGTCGACCCCTAATTTCTACACGTCATAATAGACAGTGGCGCTTCTTCAAACATTCTCCAAAATTTGGTTCATTCTGCATGAAATCTTTCTAGATTTCATGGATTTCTATTAAAATGACTGGATTTCAGCAGCTGAACAGTGTCGAAACAGCCAAATATTGATTAGCCTAGCTATAATTCTAAAATATTTTTTTCACTTTATAAAAATAAGAGGTTAAACTTCACCCCTCATGCTGGCACTTAATGTGCCTGTATATTTCCTTCCCATCCAGTCTCTAAGCCAGAGAGAGTACTGGAGCAAGTGGATCCACAGCACAGGTGAGAGATTATAAGAGTCATGGCTCGCAGTTTTAATACCGGTGGCTATTTTTAAAACACCAACCATGAGCTCCCCCTGTGAGAGCGGTCCCAGGAGACTCCACACGTCTGTCGAATTACCATATCCAGCTCAGCACAACAGATAAGAACGACAATTCACACGTGGCATCAAGAGAACAGGTAATTGACTCACAGAACACCAGAACAATTTGCTTCTGAACACAGCAGTGGACACATTAAAAGTTGAGCCATGTGTTACAATTAGTTATGCGTGCTAAATATGTCTTTAGAGGTATTTAACTGTCCCTTTGGGAGGTGCATATATGCAGCTGCAGCGACACTCATTTAGCATCACAATAACTGTGACACAGCTCATTGGTTTGTGAAGAAAAGCGCTTGTGTGGTGCATATCTTATAACCAGGAGCTCCGTCAGCTGTGCTCTTTAACCACAGTACAGTGTTAATTGGAGATAGTTACCGTCTCCGGCTCGTCGTCGCTTCCTTGGGCTATAGACTCCAGAATGGAGGCCCTGGAGAGCCGGCGTTTTTCCCTGTTGGCCTCAAGCGTGGCAAAGTAGTTGACCGCAGCAAACTCAACGAGGGCCGAAGCCACAAAGGCAAAGCAGACGGCGATGAACCAGTCCATGGCAGTGGCGTAGGAGACTTTGGGCAGCGAGGAGCGGGCGCTGATGCTCAGAGTGGTCATGGTGAGCACAGTGGTGATTCCTGAAGATCAGAAGATATTATGTGAACTCTCAACTATAGAGTTACATGGAAAATTATACCAGAAACATTGAGAACATGAAAAAAAAACTAAACATTTAATAGTTAAAGGGATAGTTCGCCTAAAACAAATTTACTATGGAAGTCAATGGCTACCAGCAGCTGTCTGGTTACTAACATTCTTCAAAATATCTTCTTTTGTGTTTAACAGAAAAAGGAAACTCAGACAGGTTTAGAACAACTTGAGGTTGAACAAATAATGACAAAATTTTAGTTTTTGGGTGTACTGTCCCTTTATGACCATTAGTATATGTACTATATTTTTAAATAGCATGTGAAATAATATTAATTATGTTTTTAGCCATTGTGGTTGTGCTCATCTTTATGTTGTTTAATTCAGCAAATGGCGTTCAGTTTACATCTTTGAAATTAAAATGATTTTTTTAAAATGTAGTTTTACACAGAAACTATTGGCAGGTTGATTTAATAATCAAGAAAAAATAAATTATAAACCATTCTCTGTTTTATAAATCACAGCATACTCCGCACACTGCACATTTTGGTATATTATCTGTATATAGATTTATTAATTGTATTAAGTATTAATTGTTGTTATTGTTAACCTAAATGCAAAATATTAAGTTGCAGATTAAATTTTAGTAATTAAATTACTATAATGAAAAATGTATTATATACAAAAGCAAAGTTATACATGTATGTAAAATAATAATACAAATTCTAAACACTATTATACAGTTATTTTGCTATTTTTTTTGTAAAATGCAAAATTTTGTTGTACAATAAAATAACGGGTCAAGAAACCAATTAGGAATTGAGGCTGACATAAAAAAAATTGAAGCTCATATTAGTTTTTAGTTCATTTATACTGGAAATGAAAGGTCAAATCAAGCGCATTGCATTGTGGGATGTTTTACACAGTGTCTATGCTCTATCCAGTTACTCCATACATACAGAAAAACTGCATACTGTACAAAGTATACATACTCTGTATTGCAACAGTAAGAGTAGTATGCTATTCTATTGAATAAATATGGACCACAGCATGTTGTGAGTGAAGCTCTTTACTGAGATGGGAGGCAAGCAGCTATTAAGAAATATTATGATTCTTATTATTTATTTATTTATTTTACAATAGGTGCATTTAAATCTTAAAACTGCGCCTCAAATTTCACAATGAAACCATAAAACATAACATAAACTACCGTTCAAAAGTATACTTAGTATATATATATATATATATATATATATATATATATATATATATATATATACTTTCATTGAGCAAGGATGCATTAAACTGACTGTAAGTGACAGTAAAGACATTTAAATCAAGATATTACAATGATTTCTGAAGATCACGTGACACTGAAGACTGGAGGAATGATGCTGAAAATTCAGCTGTGCATCACAGAAATAAATTACTGTTGAATATATATTATAATAGAAAACTGCAATTTTAAATTGTAATAATATTTCAACATTTGACTGTTTTTACTGTATTTTGATTGAATAAATGCAGCCTTGGAGAGCATAACAGACTTCTTTCAGAAATAGAGTAGATGTTCAATGTAATTTTCATACTCAAAGAAATATGGCACACTCATACCAGCCACCGTCCGAGCCGGGACAGACTCCTTGTTGATCCAGAATGCGACTTGTGACAGCACAACTACCATAATCAATGGGATGTACGTTTGGATGAGATGGTAGCCGAGCTTCCTCTGAAGATAGAAATGGACAACCTGGACAGAATACAGACCTAGACGGAGCCAAGACATTAGAGGAGGACACTGATGAAGACAAATCCTGCAAATTCGATACATCCATATGGTGCTCTGATCAAGCCCATTTGGCTGAACACAACTCCAAAACATTTAGAGAGAGTTTTGGCTCTCGGCTCTTAATTCCTGTCCTTAATTACAAGAAAAGGCAAAGTCATACAGACACACAACTTTCTTTCGGATGTGAGCCTGATCCATTTCTCACAGATCTGATGGGTAGCACGTTTTGCTTGCCAATAAATCCCTCATTACTGATCCCTGTCATCCTCGGGACTCGATCAGAGACTGAACGGGCTTATTGTAACGCAGCTATTTTTAAAGACAGACAGCATGAATCAGACCTGATCAGTTAAGCATCTTAGTTTGCCTCTCAGAAGGGAAGCTGGATAGGAATCAGCCATGATTTGTCACTCTTAACACACACACAATTAAATAAATAATTTTCCGTAGCAATAAGGGTGTGTGATATTGATTTTGTGATTTTCCTATAATGATAATCAAACCATATTTTGCGTATTGTGTTTTTGGTACCTTGGCTCGTTATGGATAAATAAATATGACAATAAAATCACCAATAGGTGGCAGCAAGCCCCTGTCTTAATGAGTGATTCATTGGAATCATTCATTCAAATGATTCGTTCAAAACGGATGATTCATTTAGAAATGAAGCAAGTGGCTGTCTGTATAAATGGAACATTGAGTCATTGACTCAAATGATTCGTTCAAAACGGATGATTCATTTAGAAATGAAGCAAGTGGCTGTCTGTATAAATGGAACATTGAGTCATTGACTCAAATGATTCGTTCAAAACGGATGATTCATTTAGAAATGAAGCAAGTGGCTGTCTGTATAAATGGAACATTGAGTCATTGACTCAAATGATTCGTTCAAAACGGATGATTCATTTAGAAATGAAGCAAGTGGCTGTCTGTATAAATGGAACATTGAGTCATTGACTCAAATGATTCGTTCAAAAGCAGATTCATCCAGGATCAAGGCACAGATGTTCTGCTCTGGCTTTGTATTGTTTGTGTCTATTTTCTGTGAGACGTCTATTTGACGTCTGCATTTACATTTGCAAGACATTTGCAAGATTGTTTGCTCATCTGCAATACGACTATAGGATGTTTCCTATGTCAACTAGATGTTTAGAATATTTCTTTAAGATGTTTATGATTTAAAATGTAGGTTATGAAAAACTAACATCTTAAAGGTGTCTATCAAATGTTTGTGCTGTGTAAAAAAACAACTGATAGACATCTTTAAGACGTCAGTTATGATATCATATTTTCTGCTTTAGTAACTTGAATTAAAGGGTCATTTAACATTTTTACATTCATCATGCAGTCAATGCTTTTGGACTCTCAAGACGTGTTTTTTTAATTTTTTTTTTGCTTTGCTTTTTTCTTTGCAAAGTGAGTGACACATTCCATAATATCAGCCAATAAATAGACATCTGGCATGCTACATATGTAATATTTAGGGAAGATTGCACATGAAATAAAAACATACCAGTGCTGAATTTATATGTTTCACTGAATAAAGTCTGACCCACAAGATCATACTGAAGTAAGCTTGATGATTCTGGAGGAAAGTCTACTGATGCTTGAAGACCCTTCCTCCACGTGTAGACGATTTCACGATTAGTGTAAGCATCTGAAGGTATTAGAGAAAGCAGGTGAGGAATGATGGATGGAAGGATGGATAGATAGAAAACAGACAAACAGACAGATCTTACAGCTTCCAAACAGGAGAGGACATGTATGTCCATCCATTGGAAAGTCCATCAACACCATTGGACACACCGCACTCACAGTCAGCCTAAAACATGCATTTATTTGGTGACCTAAATTATTTGCTATTATAATATCCTAATGAAAGCATTCACATTTATACTGAGACCTATCCTATCAAGGGTTTTTCAAAACTCTGATTGTTTTACCTCATGGTGTAAAAGACCGTCCCATTTTGCATG
The DNA here is from genome assembly GCF_963082965.1 of Carassius carassius. Taxonomy (NCBI): domain Eukaryota; kingdom Metazoa; phylum Chordata; class Actinopteri; order Cypriniformes; family Cyprinidae; genus Carassius; species Carassius carassius. The sequence goes on along the minus strand of NC_081787.1, from coordinate 1,316,547 downwards.
ATCCGAAACAGCTTGTTAGGAGACGTCATGTTGTGTGCGAGGGATGTCCTTGCATTGCGAAAAAACGTGTCGGGCGTCCAGATCTTGTCCACCATGCGGTTGTTCAAAGGCAAGATTTCGACAGGCCCCTGAAAGGCTAACCTCTCGTCAACCCACATTTGGCGGAAAAACATATCCATAGTGAACTCCTTAGAGACAGAAAAATGTCTTTCTGTGAATCATGATCTTTTTATATAGTTACAACTGATATGAATTCATTATTTAAGTTATTTTTAAGCATAGCGTGGGTGTGGCTTGACATACTGATATTAGTTTGAGCAGACGTGAGACGGAAATAAAACAGCAGCTTATTATCTGCTTTAGCCACAAGACATGAAATTGAATTTGTACAATAATAAAACACAAGAATAAAGATGTAACTTGCTGTATTTTCTTACCATCTTAACATCAGATACTGGTCCAAAACTTGTGACAAATATGTCTGTTTTGACCTCAGTTACAGACACTGCAAAGTTAATCACAGATTACATTTACATGTAGTGATGTGAGTCCATTATATTGTTACAGCTAAATTAAGTGAAATACATAAAGGGTTATTCAAGCATGTAAACAATAGATGTTTAATGCAGCTTTAATTCATCAGAACGTGTCCCGTTTTACTTTATATATTTATTTCCTGAGCAAAAATTCATAAGTTTTTACCATGATTTAACAGAAAATTTAATTCAGTGTAACAATACAAAAAAGTCTTGTTATGCACATTTAGAACAAGAATCATTAGATGACATTAAAAGACTCTATTTAAGGATTTCCAAATCTTTGCCACAATCCTTTAAACCACAGGTTTTACAAATTTGTCAAAAATAAGTATTTAATCATTTAAAATACAATAAGAGTTTAGTATGATCTCTTATTCTTCTATATATTTTAAGAATAAGTTTGTTGTTTTATTTTTGCGCTGAATGACGATGGAACTTTATTTCACCCATATTTTATTTTGACAAAAGTAATTTGAAACATTAAATTCGAGACTTTACTTATGCTTTCTGAGTATAATAAAATCACTTTGTAAATTGCATTCGATATGAGTAAAAAATAAACGTCTCGACTTTGAAACACGGAATGTCGAAACTTTGACAAATTATTCAAATTTCTAATAATTTCTTATTTAAATCATTTAATTTCTGTGCTGGGAGGCCTGTGCTTACCTCCAGATCCCGGGCGCAGGCGATTGTCATAACCCTCAAGAAGTCGGTGTAGAATCCATGTTATATTTTCTGAATTTATCCTTTGCTTTCCTAAAACATTTGCAACACTACACAAAGATACTGCCATCTTGATTAGTCCTTTACGTGAATTTAGACCTAAATAGGCATCAAAGTTAACTTATTTAAAGTTAGTATACCATGCTTAATCCATTAACTCACCTTGTGAGACATAACAAGGCCAAAAGAAGAGTCATTTCTGTTGTGAAAAAGTCAATAGCTAAATACTAAATAAAATAAACTAAGCCTTCAATGCTTAGAGGTCATAATGTAATGTATAATGCACTCTAGATGTACAGATGAACTGAAGCACTGTCTTATGTATGACTGTCAGTCAGTAAATGAGGGGCTGAATGTGACTTAAAATGCTTTCAAGATTATCAAATTAAAGGATTAGGAAAATCCACTTGCTTTTTTAGCAGCAGGTTACAGTGTGGTTATATCTAGCAAAGTACACACCATCTACCCTGATAGCAAACGTCGAGGCGTCTGTTTGAGCTCTGCATTTACATCTTTAAGACGTATTTTAAGTGTTTACTCATCTGCAAGACATCTATGGGATGTTTCTTTTCTTTAAGATGTATATAATGTAGAATGAATGTAAAACTGACATCTTATAAAGATCTAAAGGGAATTGTTCAGCTTCAATAAACATCGCCCATTCGTTGCTTTGTCTGATTTTCCCTAAAATAGGGTTATAATAAACTTAGCAAGCTAATATGCCCCTGCTGAAACCAAGAAGACCAGCTTTTTTAACATCTTTTGATTAAAACACTACATATATAGAGAGGTAATATGTTAGTTAAGTATTGCATTACACTGATAAACAACACATATAATAATATAGTCTATAATAATATAGTTATATTGCAGCCTTGTTGCTAGCCTGTTTGTTTATGATGCAATCGATTATTTCTCTTAACTATAAGAGTAAAATAAGTGTCAGCTAAACTCAGTCGATGTATTTTACACAAAATAAACAATATTTCACGAAAATGGGACGCTGGGTGTATATTATCACGTATATATTTGATAAAACTTTACAAATTAGCTCTCGTTTACCCGCTCTCCGATACACTAGAAGGCGCGCTCGAGCGGTTAACAGCAGGAGAAGAAGACATTTCGACAATGCATGAGAGCTATAGCTCGAAAGTGTCATCTGTTATTGAATCTGATGTGAGTTTGTAGGGTGTCAAGCAGACGTTTTAATGAAAGCGCACTGAAGCGAGCAGTATGTCGGTGCATTTTGAGGAGAGGAGCGGCGTGATCCCGTGTAAAACAGCGTGGGGCTCGTGGTACCAGACTATGGAAGAGGTTTTCATCGAAGTCAATGTTCCTCCTGGAACTTCAGCCAAAGAGATCAAGTGTGAGCTCGCGAGCAAACACATCGATCTGCGCGTGAGAGAGCAGCAGGTCTTCAAGGTACGAGCATCAAGAAGATCAACCAGTTATTATGAGATCCACACGAGATTATGTTGAGAGATTAGAAACGTTCCATCTTCTGCTAACTATACATTAATCAGACTATGCACATCATTTTTCAATTCTGCTATCAAAGATTTTGTCAGAAATTTTGTCATTCATTTATTACACATTTTATGTAAACATGGGCAAAAACGTAAACATACAGTACTTTATAAAACATAATACTTTTTAAAAGTCTCTCATGCTCGCTAATTGCATTATTATTTACATTTTTTTAGCATTGATAATAATTGGAAAGTTTCATCATATTAAATCATCATATTAGAATGATTTCTGAAGATCACGTGACACTGAAGGCTGCTGAAAGTACAGCTTTGATCGCAGAAATAAATTACATTTTAACAGATTTCCACATAGAAAATAGTTATTTTAAATTCTAATAATATTTCGCAATATTTTATATATAGATAGATAGATAAAAATGCTGCCTCTGTGAACAGAAGAGACTTAAAAAAAAAAAAACTTTCATCGTTTTTCATCCAAATCAAGTTTTCTGTAGGTGTCTTTTTTTCTGTCATAAATATTTTATATGATGTATAAGATTTAGGAACAACACATATTGTAAAATATTAATATTTAATAATGAGTTTAATAGGAACAAATGTATAGCCTGAATGCACTGTAAGTCACTTTGGATAAAAGCATCTGCTAAATGCATAAATTATTATTAATAGGAATATTAAACAAGTATTGCATCACTTTAAAGAGGACATGAACTGGAAATCCTGTATAGTTTGTCTAAATAGTTTTTATTAATTTTACTTAAGTTATTTCATGGAAGAATAGATCGCTCAATTGCAACTTAAAAAAAAAAAACAGTGTTTGTTAAATACAGCTTGAATAGAATTCGTCTCTGAATGTTCAAGTTTTCTGTCTCCTCGCAGGGAAAGCTGTTTGGATCGACGGTCAGCGATGAAGCCACGTGGACGTTAGGTGAGACTGAAACTCAATAGTGCATGCATCTTTCCTCAGCTCGCAAAATAAGTCTCTGGAGAAGCTTCATGTGTCTGTTCTGCCGTTCAGAGGATAAAAAGTTGATCCGGATCGTCCTGATGAAGTCGAACCGGGAGGCTGGGAACTGCTGGCAGTCTCTGCTGGAGGGCGAGTACGCGGCCGATCCGTGGGTTCAAGATCAGATGCAGAGGAAGCTGACGCTCGAGAGGTTTCAGAGAGAGGTGCTTCAGTCACATCTGCCCCGACGTCTCCATTTAACTAGCATTTGAAAACCAGTTAAATTGTATAATATTTTTACAATTTAAAACAGCTGTTTCTATGTGAATATCTGTTAAACTGTAATTTATTTCTGTGATCCCGTGCATCATTACTCCAGATTCACACGATCCTTCAGAAATCATTGTAACGTGCTGATTCGACACACAAGAAACATTGGTCTGTGTGGAAACCGATACATTGTATTTCTCAGGATTCCACGAAGATCAAAGGAGCCGCGTTTATTTTGTAACATCAATCAAAAGTTCAGCGGAGACATTTATACGGTTAAAAAAAAATATTAATTTTTTAAATGCTAAACTTTCTATTTATCACAATTCTGAAAAAAAACAAGTAAACAAACTAAATTTTAAATATATAATAAATACATTTTGAAGTGTAATAAAAATAGAAATGTTAAATTATTATTGTTGTTTTGCAGCCTGGGTGAGCATACAATAAGGTTCATTAGTTAATGTTAATTAATGCATTACTTAATATTAATACAAATTTCAATATTGGTATTTAGTTTTTTTTAATTATTATTTTTTTCATACATTTCATTATTTTTATTTTATTTCTTATTAGCTTTTCGTATATTTCATTATTTGTATTTAATTTTCTTATTTTTCCGTAATATTTCATTATTTGTATTCAATTTTCTTATTTTTTCGTATATTTCATTATTTTACTTACATTTTATTTGTATTTTATTATTTTTTCTATTTAATTTATTTTTATATTTCATTATTTGTATTCATTTTTTTTTCTTAAGCTTTTTGTATATTTCATTATTTGTATTTAATTTTCCAGTCAAAAAAAATAAATACAAGACCTACATTTCACTGCTTGTTGTTTGTGATATAATTTATACGTGACAAATAAAATCTTGAATCTAATGCATAAACTAATATTAACCAGCAATACGTTTGTTAAATATTTAAAAAAAAAATTTTACTTTTATTAATAAAAGTACAACTGTTCATTTGTGTAAGCTCAGGTCCATTTGGATTAATGGTTCAAATGAATATGAACGGATTAATAAATGCATCAAGTATTTTCAATGGTTTGTTAACTAATGTTAAAAATCAGAAGCTCATTGTTAAGTGCATTAATATAGAATTATAAAACCCTGACCCCAAACAGAATAGAAGTGCATTTCTATTATCTCTTGATCTAATTCCCCTCTGCACTCTTTCCTACAGAACCCTGGCTTTGACTTCAGTGGAGCAGAGATCTCTGGGAACTTTCACGGTGGAGGACCAGATTTCTCCAGCTTGCAGAAATGAGGACTATTTTCATCCCTGCACTTGATGTAGTTTTTTCCCCCTTGAGAATATATTGTGCGTTCCTTCCTCTGGACACACAAAGCCATAATAGATCACAAGCAGCCTTTACAAGGAGTCTTTAAGATGGTTTTCCTTTACAACAAATGCAAAGTTTTCTTTTTTTTTGAGTGTCAAGAAATCATGCAACTCCAGATTAAACGCCACAAACAAGCACAAGTGTTTCACATTTCAATGTTGTCTTTATTGAAAGGTTCAACTACATCATTTCCACGAACGCTGCTCTCAACTTCAATATTACAGCCAAAGCAGAGTCTAGACTTCAAGCCGCTTTATTTGTAGCACTCATTTTTTATGCGTTTAAATGACTTTAGTAGTAACCAAATGTAAAATGAGCTGGTCGGTTTAGTAACCAATTAGTGATTTTCGTTCCTATTCGAGGCATATCAAAGCCTGCATTTCCATAGCCATCCAGATTATACTAGCAGAACGGCATCATAAATGAAAAAAATAAAATAAAAATCTGGTTTCATCACCTTGGGTAGGAGTGTGCATTACGACAGCTGACAACCTAGGGCTGGAGTTAAGGGTTTTGGGCCTGATCTCTTGGTTCTGATGTTGTTGTGTTGAATCTCAAAACCCTTCTCCCTCCTCTTCCACACGGTGGATTGAGGACCTAGGCGGTTCTATACTTCACCGCTTCAAACAACCAGCGCGTCTGCGCCGATTCAGATGAACATACTGTACACCTGCGAGCCTCACGCGCTCAAACTCACCCTTGACTAGCCATCAAGACGTGAAATAAATACAGTCGGGTTTCAAAGAGAACAAAGACTGAAGGAAAGGAAAGGAAAAGTAAGCAGAGATGTTAAGACTTCAGTGTCAGGCGCCTGTAACCAGTGTTGAGGAATTACAGGTCGCTCGACACCGAGGGGTTAACAGGTGTATTCGGGGATCGTGGGGAGATGGGCGATCTTGTAGTAGCTGTGCTTCAGCTGTCTGGCGGTTCGACCCGAGATCATCCAGCGCAGTCTCTGGCCGTTCGGCCTCAGGGTCTTGGAGGAAGAGTATTCAGACAGACATTTAGCCACGAGCTCCCGCACACAAACCAGCTCTCCAGCTTTAACCTGAAACAAAGAAAAACTCTGTCAAATTAAAACGCTGAACCCAAAGAAGAAAAAAAGTTTTAGTGTCAGGATTAAGTGAAAATTCACTTTTGTAAATGCATGGTATGGTTTTATTCAGTGGGTAATATGTAAGGTTTAAAGTGATGTAACTGGATCGAAACGATGGATTTATTACCGCCCTTTTTCAGTTAAAATTGAGGATTCCATTTTTTTTATGCCATTAAATTTTTTTGCCTCTTTTAAATGGTTAAATAAAAAAAGCACGTCTATTTAACTGAAAAGTCACAACACTTTTTCCACACCATTTAATTACACAAAATAAACTTTTAGGATTCTGATTTTTTATTTTTGAATGCTGGAAGACATCCAGAATTCAGATTTCAATCGTCTTTTTGTGATTTAATCGTCGCAGACACCAGTCCATATCACAATCCGATTTAAATGCACCAACCTACCTTTGATTTATTCTTTCCAAGTTTGACAAATTCGCTGACGGTGTTAAACAGTAAATTCCAGTTTCATTTCCACATCACGGAAATCATAGGGCTCTAATTTAATGTAGGACTTCTCGAAACACCTAGTTCCTTTAAACCCACCTCAAACAATAGATAAACACAACCAAGTCCCGCCCTTCGTTTCTTCTTTTTAATAATACATTAATCTTAAATGAGAGCCACACAATCGGTCATCAACTTCAGCTTCATTGCAACTTAAATTGGATGTCATTTGATGCATCTACACTCCGGTGTGTCTGTTGTACGTTTTCCCCCAGTTTCCAAACAAACTAATCTTTTAGTAGAAATCTGGCAGGACACTTACAGTCAGAGTCTCCTGCAGAGCATCCAGAGCCTCTCTGAGAGCAGGCATCAGCTCACACTCGTGCGGATCGTCAGTCTCCAGAGCCAGAAGAGCCAAGGCAAGCAGAGACGGCTGGAGAGACAGATCTACAGTCAGACTCCACACACACTTTAACGGTTTCCAAACGCTCTGAACCACTGACCTTGATCTTAGTGAAGGTAAAGGAGCAATGGCAAGCCTTCAACTGAGCCTCCAGCCTCTCGATGTTCAGACTCCGCTTACTGAAGAGAAACACGGGAACTTGTTTTAATGCATGTCTATTACACTGTTTAAACCAGACTGTGGTCACTTATTTTCAAGAAATGCTTTTATTTAACAAGCGTGCATTAATTAGAATACATTTATAATGTCAAAACTATTTGAATTTATATAAAAAAAAAATAAATAAAAAACTTTGTGCATCAGTGAAACCTGCAAAATTCCACAAATGTACAGAAAAATAAGCAGCACAGCGGTTTTCGTCATTGATAAAAATAATGTTTTTTTTTGTTGCTCAAGAAACATTTCAGAATGATTTCTGAGGATCATGGGACACTGAAAATTCAGCTTTGATCACATAAATAAATTACAGGTTACTATATTCACATAGTAAACGTTTATTAATTACTTCTAAAAATATTTCAAAATTTTACTGTTTTTGATCAAATTATCTTGTTGTGTGTATACACAAACAAACTCACGTTTCTGCGTCCAGCTGCTGTTGAATGCGAGAGTGAAAGAGTCGGAGGAAGTGAAGGGCGGTCGGAGCCTTGACCTTCCAGTAGAGCTTCTCCAGAACGATCTTCTCCATCCTCATCATGTCGTGGACCGTGAAGCGGTTCTGGCTGATCCTGATGAGGTCGCTGGCCAGAGGAACGCTCTTCTCCTCTTCAGAGGTCTTCACAGCGATGTAGAAGCAGCACAGACCCACACAGGCCAGATGCTTGGGCTGGATCTGATCACACAAAGAACAAAAAAATAAACACCCGTGATTCAAACAGAGAAGATTGAGGACTTAATATAAATATGACCGAAAAAACACACACCTTCATCACAGCCAGGAACCGATCGAGAAGATTCACGGCGAGGGAGAACGTCTCCGAACTGAAGCCAAAGAACCGCGTCAAGGAGAGAAATTCCCGGACTTGAAAGTCTCTCAGCTTGACCGTCATCCTCAGACCGTTGTCTGGAGCGGACTCGATGACCCGCAGGCCACAGAGTTTGGGCTGACATCTGGCTTCATGGTCCAGAAGAGCTTTGAGCTGGAGGGCAAAGGGCAGAGCCCCGGCTCCGGTCACCTGATCAATCATCTAAAATAATAAAATGCATATTAAATAAAATATAAGTAATCTAAAAAAAAAAAAAAATGCAATTTTTTTTTTTGCTCAAGAAACATTTCAGATAATTATTATTATTATCATCAATCCTGAAAACAGCGGTGCTGTATATTGTTATTTTGTGGAAATTATTTATTTTTCACGATTCATCGATGAATAAAGTGCCATAAAACAGCTTTTATTTGAAATAAAATTGTGAAATTATACATTTATTATTTTTGAACAAATCAATGCACGCTTGTTTAAAAAATAAAATAACATTTCTTGCAAATAAATAAGCTTAGCTGGTTAGCTATGACTAACGATATAACGTAAAATGCTAACACAAACTTGTGTGTTACCAGTGCGATAAAGTAATGTTAATGTAAATCAACAAATGTTTGAATGTAGCTTCCAAAATAAATAAAAATTCGAACTTTAAACATGAAAGTTTTTAACTATTTTTAAAAACCACGGTAATCGTGTAACGTTTAACCGTGTCCACATTGTAACCGTGTCCACATTGTAACGTTACACCTCTGGGGACATGCCTGGGCATGTCCTCTAACCATTTCAGCTCTGTTAAAGCGATTAAGCATTTAGGTTTGTGTCAGTCTTCTCTAAATCGCATCTTTAAATACATATATTCATACGATTACACTTTAAATATACTTTCCGAGTCATTTGTGTTACGTTTAGCGTTCGAATAACGAGTCTCGTGCGGTGGAGAACATGTGTAACGTTAGGCCTGCTCGACGATCAGCTTTAAACAAACATCTAGAGCCTGAAAAAACACAGTGTAGCGTAAAAGGAAAACTGCAGCTTTAACGTTACATAAAAAACCCGAAATAATTATATAAGTCAAAGAACTGCTTACCTTTCGTAGAGCTGAAGGATCGTTTTAAAAACTAAAAAGACGAGTCTGTGAGTTTATGAAATAAAATACAAAAGAAAGTTATTAAAAAGAAAGTTTTAAGTATGTAAGTTTAAAGCAATATAACTTCTGCGCCTTGCACACCCCAACCCTCGGCGTCAGGCGATGACGTGCAGTCTGCCTCCATGCTTTATACTCGGAGAAACTCCATATCCAAACATGGGATCACCTTATTGGGCAGAGCTCCGTCTTTCTGAATGCCTATTGGTTCGGGTTCGTCTGTATGCGTTGGCCACGCCCCCACAGGCAGGGGAGAGGCGGGGTTTACGCGTTTCGTAAGTGCAGTGAAATCCAGCATGTTAGATATTCAGCGCACTCCTGTGAAACAAGCTAAAACAACTTTTATATATGAATCTTAATCCAGTCATCTGGGTTAATTGTTTTCTGTGGATATGGAGCATGCAGACTGAAGGCAAAAAGGAATACAAATACATATAATAATATAATATAACATAATACCATGCAATTATATGATATAATATCATCATCAGAAACAGAAGGAAAAAATGGATTGTAAGGCACAAAGGAAAAATAATGCATATAATTCAATATAATTATATAAAATGAAAAACAAAAGCTAGTGCCTGTTTTAAAATCTATTTAATCTATTAATTTATGTATGTAGCCTTCTATATAATATAATATCATATCATTCTGTAGTGTTCAGTTATGTCATCAGACATTACAATATAGTTTAGATATGAAACGAGAACGATATTTTCCTTGAGGTTCGTTTCATGTTCTAGAGGGTTCTAGAAGGTTCTAGAAGGATCCAGGGGTTTTAAGACAACAACATTTGGCTAAAACAACCAAACATCTGAATATAATAAATATGCACTGAGGGAGTGACTCTCATGGTCATGCAAACACTCATATAATGACAGATAATAAAAGAAACACAAATGGTTTGTGTGTGATGATTTTGTTAACATTTATAAACACAAGCTCCAGATTCACAGACACATTCTGTAAAGATATGCGAGGTGAGCATTGATAAAAAAAGAAAGGAAACTGTCAAATATTTATAAGATGTTTTGCAAAGATGTACAATAATGTCCGTGTTGATATTATAAAACAAATTTAATATGTTAGATTGCTTAATGTTTCAGCTCCAACAGATGGCGCCAAACATATCAATAAACCCACTGCAAAAACCTTCACACCTAAAGCAAAGAACATGCATCTTACAAGTATGCTGAGATCATTTTTAGCATTTCATATAAGCATGGATAAAAACAGTTATTTCTAGAATGAGATGACATGACAATCTGACATCTTTGATGCACAGACTGCGCTCAGTTTATTCCAAGATGGTCTTAAAAAGCCAGATCCCCTTCAGAGCTGAGGGTTATAGACCTTCCTTTTCCACAAGCTTTCCCTCGGGATCCTTTTAACCCTGAGCCTAGTTACCAAACTGAGCTTCGGCAAGCTTGAGGGGTTTATTTTCATTGTGTGAGATGTGGAAGTAGGTCTAGATTTCCACGGTTAATGGGCAGTGCAGGAATGCAGAATAAGAGGCAAGTTTCTCCAATGCATAAATGTATTTTCCTCATATATGTGCATGCAGGTCTGGGATGTTAAACAGGCATGACTGTAGCTGCTAATTAAGGATGCTGCAGACCACTGGTGATGAATATGCAGGCTGATTTAAGAATGCTTAATTATTTCCTCCTGATTAAATATTCAGATATTTAAATAATCCTCTGATATAAAACGGGGCAGCTCATTTTATGCCCCCTGTTGCCTTGTTTGGGTGGCAAAGCAAGCATGCTCACAGTCACAGCTTGAACAGGAGAGCATTCAGAGATCCCGCTGTCTGGAGCACATGCCTCATTATTGAGATTCATCTCTAGCACTTTTTTTTTGCCGGAGAGCTTGGCAAGCTGACATTGAGACTCCAGGCCACGAATGAACTGAAAATGCTTGACATAAACGCACCTGACGGCTCACATAGTGAGGGAAGCTGAGCAGATAAACCTGGAGCCCTGAGACAACACAGGAGTCTTAAACACAATGAGCAGCCAAAGCTTCCACTTACACATTCAGTGAAACAGAATGAATACAATTAATAAAAAGCTCTATAATTGACAACGGCTAGCTCCTATGGAGGCTATGTATTATTTATAATATTAATAATATTTCCTAACCATCGTCCAATGCCAACGCATGACACGGTGCTATGAGAAGAAAAATACAGAAATACATTTAAACAAGTTTGATTTTAAAAAGTAATCCTAATATGTTACCACAAATCACAGACCACATCATCTGAAAGCTGAATAAATAAGCTTTCCATTGATGTCTGGTTTGTCAGGAGGACAATATTTAGCTGAGATGCAACTATGTGAAAATCTGGAATCTGAGGGAGCAAAAAAATCGAAATACTGAGAAAATCTCCTTTAAAGTTGTCCTTAACAATGCATATTACTAATCAAACATTACGTTTTGATATATTTAAGGTAGAATATTTACAAAATATCTTCATGGAACATGACCTTAACTTAATATCCTAATGATTTTTGGCATAAAATAAAAATATATTAGAGAGAAAAAAAAAAAAAAAAAAAAAAAATATATATATATATTAGAAAATGTCACGTCTCTTGGATCAAAAGTAAACGACTGTGCTTTGAACCTTCTATACTTCATCAAGGGAAAAAATACAAATATTAATAGCACTACTCTTTTCAACATTGATAATAATCAGAAATATTATTCTGATTTCTGAAGATCATGTGACACTGAAGACTGGAGTAGGCCTAATGATGCTTAAAATACAGCTGCAAATCACAGGAATAAATTACATTTTAACCACTGATTTATAATATAGAACAGTGATTTTAACAGAGATTGAGTCTCCTAGATGACATTTAGAATATTGCATCACACTGTGAAGGATTTAGAAACATTTTCCACAACTGTTGTTACAATACAGCCAGAATTAAAGTCTAACAACACCCCCTTTTTTATTTTTTCTAAAGGAGTGCAAAAGGGTGTCAGCCCTCCTGAGTGGAGTGTGTGATCCACACAGCATTCGCCAAGTGAAGGTCTGCTCTGTCAGCCTCAATCTGTCTCTGTGTCCTCGGCCGTGCCAAGCTGGCATGATGCTCCAGTACTGGAGCGCACTTATCCAGGACTTCTCTCCAGGCATCACAACAAGTGCAAACAATGAGCCTCACAATGATTCACATGTCAATAGAGAGAGAGAGAGAGAGAATGCCACATATTGGCCCTAAAAGGTCTTTATGTGTGCAAAAACACCAATGGTTAAAAACAAATTGTTGCTTATTATTGAAGTCACAATGAAATGAAGATAGCAACAGATTTTTTCTTGTGACTTTTATCCGAGTGAGGAAAATATATGAATTTGTGAATCCATCGATCTGTTTCTGTGAAACTTATTTAGCAAAGACAAGGTGTTGCTTCATTTAAAAACAATAATATTCTTTTCATGCAACATTTAAAGGAATATTTCACCCCTAAAATGTTCTTCATTTGAACATCTCTTGATGCCCAGTGAATGGGTGCCGTCAGAACGAGAGTCCAAACAGCTGATAAAAACATCACAATATTTCACTTTTGAGTAATTCTCAAGTTCTAAACACACTTAAGAACTGTTGCTTCCAGCTAAAATATGAGTCTTTAATAATAAAAAGTGGTCTTTTCTGAATGAGGAGAGCAATATGCACAAGCCAAACCAGTCTAAAACAGCTCTAAACACATAAGTGGGATTAAATCAACTTGTGTTGTAAGGAATGACCTTTACATTTATACATTTATTCACTTAGCTGACGCTTTTATCCAAAGCGACAATTGCCACATATGTCAGAGGTCACACACCTCTGGAGCAACTAGGGGTTAAGTGTCTTGCTCAGGGACACATTGGTGTCTCACAGTGGATTCGAACACAGGTCTCTCACACCACAGACATGTGTCTTATCCACTGCGCTAGCACTATCTAGTAGATATATAGATATACATATATAGATATACATATATAGATAGATAGATAGATAGATAGATAGATAGATAGATAGATAGATAGATAGATAGATAGATAGATAGATAGATAGATAGATAGATAGATAGATAGATAGATACTTTCTTTCTTACTTAAAATTTAAAGATATTAAACAGCGCCCTCCAGTGAAGTCTTTTTCCTCCAGACGTACTTTTATTTCGAAAATAGGGATCAGGACTTTTATTCTAAAATTTGCCAACTCTTCTCCCGGATGTTTTTTTTTCTTCCCCTCAAACATACGGGACCTATTATCATTCATTGTTTTCAAAATGCAAGATATGTGTTTGAGATAGGTCATATTTCTTCTAGGTCGACATTTATTGTAGTTTGTTAGCCTGCATTCCTACAGGAAAACACGAGTAGTTCAGAAATAACTTTACTAGAGCCTTGTAAAGGACACTTTGTTGCTGTGTGTGGTCAGCAAACATGCCTCTCGGGTTAAAACCATGCTGTTCTGTCTGCAAGACCAGCTCTTCCTCCATGTGGAAGAAAGGAAACCAGGGGGAGGTTTTGTGTAATAACTGCACGGGTAAAAACATTACTAGTGGAAGCTCCGGAGCTTCTGCCTCATCCACCATCCAGCAGAATAACGGCGGAGGAAAACAGGTTTGAAGTCGTTTTTTTTAGTTTTATTTTTTTTTGCTTAAGATATTTTATAGATATAGAATTTAGAAACAATTTATATATAGAAACGTCATTTTGGGGGAAAAGAAAAATACAACCGGAAATGATGTACACGCGTAACGGTCTTCTACACGGAGCGGGTCGCCCTTATGTGAGCGCCGCCATCATGACGTCATAATTGTCCAGCGATCACTATCATTTTTTTTTTAATTATTGTTTTTTTATTTCCTTCTCTTAAATGCCATCTTACAGATTAAGATTGTTATTTTTTTAACATTGCTTAAAAATAACGTTTCTAGACAACCACTGATGCTACTACCCTCTGTTTTTTATAGTCCAAACATGAAATCCACAGACGCTCAGCTCGGTTACGGAGCACCAAGTACAAAGCTCCGGCATCCGAGAAGAAAGTCTCAACCAAAGGAAAGGGCAGACGACACATATTCAAATTGAAAAATGTAAGTGCTTTTCAATCAGTATCATTTATGTGTTTTCTTCCTCTATTTGGGTTAAAGGAATGAAAATGTGCTCACCCTCAGGCCAGCTGAGATGTGGATGAATTTGTTTCTTCATCAGATTTAGAGAAATGTAGCATTGCATCACTTGCTCACCAATGGATGTGAATGGGTGCCATCAGAATGAGAGTCTAAACAGCTGATAAAAACATCACAATAATCCACACCTCTCCAGTTCTCCAAATCTAATGAAGAAACAAACTAAATTAAATTAACTAAATTAAAATTTTGGGGTGAACTGTTTCTTTAGTAAAATGCAATGGCATTTATGTTACCTTTTTTAAATTTGCATAGCCTATCAAAGCACCAGAGTCTGTGTCAACGATTATCACTTCAGAGTCCATGTTTTACAAGGTAACCGCATCTTTCTACTGTTCAAACTGTCTTTTAAAGTGTTTTTCTGCCTTTTTCTATTCACTAACCAACACTTGTCTGGTGTTCAGGGCGTCTATTATCAAATAGGAGATGTCATTAAAGTAATAGACGAGGACGACGGTAAACCGTATTACGCACAGATTCGTGGTTTCGTCCAGGATCAGTACTGTGAGAAAAGTGCTGCGTTAACTTGGCTGATCCCGACTCAGAGCAGTCCTCGAGATAGGTTTGATCCTGGCACATACATTGTTGGTAAGTTCATGCAGGAATACTTTGTTTTTGTTCCTTGTTGAATAGAAGTGTGCGATATCTATGATAATATCGTAATTGTTTTAATAGCACGTGAACTTATATTATGGAGTGAGTCGCTTACTTTGCAAAAAACAAATAAATACACGTCTTGAGAGTCCTAAAGCATTGACTGAGTGATGAAGATTATTAGAATGCAGTTAAAATGACCCTATAATTCAAGTTATGAAAGCTTTTGTTTACGTTTTTGTCTTTATATTTATAAGATATGATATAGTTATGTAATAGCACACAAGCAAGAGTACCGTTTTCTTGAATATTTGTGCGTATGATTGCACGTTATCTTAAAATTATATAACAATTTAAAAAATAAGGTAATATTGAGTAAGGTACATTTCACACTTACTATTGTGTTTTTTCAGAAAATGAAAATAGTTCTGACTTTTTTTCTCATATTTGAGTGATACAAACTCGCAGCTCTGGATTTTTGTTTTTCAGAGTTGAGTGATTTAAACTCTCTGACTATTAATTATAAATTCTGAGAAACAAAGTCGCAATTCTGAGAACTAAAGTCAGAACTACGAGATATAAACAATTTCAGAATTGTGTGATATAAACATAATCGCGTGTTATAAAGTCAGAATTGCCAGATATAGACATAATCGCGTGTTATAAAATTAGACTTGTGAGATATAGATATAATCGCGTGTTATAAAGTCAGAATTGTGAGATATAGACAATCGCGTGTTATAGTCAGAATTGTGAGATATAGACATAATCGTGTGTTATAAAGTCAGAATTGCGAGATATAGACATAATCGTGTGTTATAAAGTCAGAATTGCGAGATAGACATAATCGTGTGTTATAAAATCAGAATTGCGAGATAGACATAATCGTGTGTTATAAAGTTAGAATTGCGAGATATGGACATAATCGCGTGTTATAAAGTCAGAATTGCGAGATATAGACATAATTGCGTGTTATAAAGTCAGAATTGCGAGATATAGACATAATCGCGTGTTATAAAGTCAGAATTGCGAGATATAGACAATCGCGTGTTATAAAGTTAGAATTGCGAGATATGGACATAATCGCGTGTTATAAAGTCAGAATTGCGAGATATAGACAATCGCGTGTTATAAAGTTAGAATTGCGAGATATGGACATAATCGCGTGTTATAAAGTCAGAATTGCGAGATATAGACATAATCGCGTGTTATAAAGTTAGACTTGTGAGATATAGACATAATCGCGTGTTATAAAGTTAGACTTGTGAGATATAGACATAATCGCGTGTTATAAAGTTAGACTTGTGAGATATAGACATAATCGCGTGTTATAAAGTCAGAATTGCGAGATAGACATAATCGTGTGTTATAAAGTCAGAATTGCGAGATATAGACATAATCGCGTGTTATAAAGTCAGAATTGTGAGATATAGACATAATCGCGTTATAAAGTCAGAATTGCGAGATACAAAGTCAGAATTGCGAGATATTATAGACATAATCACGTGTTAAGTCAGATTTGCGAGATATAAACATAACCACGTGTTATAAAGTCAGAATATCGATATTGCACATCCTGTCATGTAAAATTTGACACATAGTTAATAATTTGTTATTAAAGCTTCCTTTTTGTAACAGCTGCGATTTCTTTGCTCAGGCCCTGAAGAGGACTTGCCAAGAAAAATGGAGTACCTGGAGTTCGTCTGTCACGCCCCGTCAGAGTACTTCAAATCCAGAAGCTGCCCTTTCCCAACATTACCAATCCGTCCAGAAAAAGGCTACATCTGGACTCATATAGGACCGATGCCTGCTGTGGCCATCAAAGAAACCGTAGGGTGACATCAACCCCCGAAATCAGACTTTTTTTAATTTCCAAGACATTTCAATAGAATTTCAAGAACTGTCATGACGATTGTGTGTGGAGTTGGCCATCGAACAGTAGATCCGAAAGAAACATTTTTATAGTAAAATTGCAAATGGAAACTTTATGCACAAAGTTCAGTTTTGCAACACATCATGCATACTTCAGACGTGTATAAAGTCAAATCCGGTTAACATGTGTTGTCCTTGTGTGTCTTTTAAATGCATTTTCTGAGCTTTTCCAGTGCTTTGGGAAAAGGCAGCAGCTTTAAATACTACACTTTGAGTCTGTACTGGCGTCTTGCTTTAAAAATGGATTCCGATGTGAGCCAAAACAATATAATATATAATTTCTCTAACTCACATGGAGAGTATGTTTCATACTTCTGAGTTTTCTCAAGCTTCAAGACTTCGAACATGCTACTACATTTTTGTTTCAAAGTCCGTATCCATTAAAGTACCTGGAAAGGACCAGAGTAAATATATATATTTCTTAATCTCTACCTACTTTTGAAACAGATTCTCAGTTAACCATACAGTATTTTCAATTAGGTTTCAATGCATTGCCGACATAACAATAACCATGTTTAAGTAGTTTCTGCTCATCTAAATCAATAAATGATTAGTTTTTTGGGGGTGTATATTTTTTTAAGAATGTATCATTTTATTAACTAATGCTCGGACAAACACAAATGACTCCGATTTGAACCTCAAGCGCAAATGCAACACAGGTCACAAGATGATGCACTATTCAGTCCATCTGTTCAGTGTGTGTGGGTTCAGGATCATCATAAATGCTGCATCCCTTTCCGTTCGGTGTCTTATTTGTCTTTCCTGCTCTCTGGTTCCTCCTCCTCATCTTCCTCCTCTTCATCATGTGGCTGCTCTTCTTCAGGAGCCTCCTGTAGGAGTGTCTTCAGCTCCTCTGGCTTCTCTACTTTGCTGAATTTCTTACATCTCTGGAATATCTCATTTAGGTTGAAATCCCGAATGATGTTTTCCTGTTAAACACACAAAGGCATTTCTTGGTGAAGAACAGCGAGTTGCTTTGTGTGCGGTGCTGCTGGGTAGATCAATTACACATTGTTACTGATTACAGAATAAATGATGTGTGTGACTCTGGAGCACAAAACCAGCTGAAGTCCCTGGGGGATAATTGTAGCAATAGCCGAAAGATGATGGATTGTATGGATCAAGATTATCGATTTTTCTTTTATGCCAAAAATAATTAGGATATTAAGTAAAGATCATGTTCCATGAAGATATTTTGTAAATGTCCTACAGTAAATATATCAAAACGTAATGTTTGATTAGTAATATGCATTGCTAAGAAATTAATTTGAACAACTTTAAAGGTGATTTTCTGAATATTTAGATTTTTTTGCTCCCTCAGATTCCAGATTTTCAAATAGTTGCATCTCAGACAAATATTGTCCTCCGAACAAACCACATATCAATGGAGAGATGATTTATTCAGCTTTCAGATGATGCATTAATCTCAATTTCATAAAATTGACCCTTATGACTGGTTTTGTGCTCCATGGTCACATATTAAAGTTTTGTTTAAACTCACCCTTAAATGTACCATATTGAAATAAAAAGCAAAGAGAAAGAACACCATATTCCATTTGTGTTTGGTATAAACATCATAAAATGCATTAAACGTGACATTAAACCAGGGGTTCTCTAAACTGGTCTTAATGTAAGCACTGCAGAGGGTTTGAGAGGTAATAAAAAAACGAAGATTGAATAATCAAATCGTAAAAATGCAAAATTACATTTACATTACATTTATTCATTTAGCAGACGCTTTTATCCAATTTAAAAACCTGAATTATATTTGATTTGTTTAACCTGCATGTTAATGTGACCGTCAATCCACAATAAAAACGTTTGAGAATCCCTGCATTATATAAACAAACATTAATAAACGTGAACACAGATTGCGTTAGATTAGCAGTGTCTGTCCATCTTTCTCTGGAGAAGCTTTACCTCGGTGAAACTCCACCCAATGGCTCTTCCCTTCGTGTCCACTAGAGGACGCCGCACAAGTTCTCGACCTCCTTGAAGGAGCAACAGAGAAGGAAGCTGCTTGCAGAGCGGCGAGGGGTTCACCTTAAACCTGGAATCAGAGCAAAGCTAATGCAACTAGTAATGCAAGATATATCCCTGAACTGGTGCTGAAAGGAGGACACAAGGCAGACAGACTCACCTCTCGGCAGCTGCTGCATATTGTCCAATGTCCACTTTTCCAAATTTGAGACCTAAGCAGTCATACCTAGTGGACATTAAAGTAAGAAGCTGTGAATTTATAACAGCTAAGGCACAGCGTGAAACCAAAGCTTCACAGGACTTCATAAAATGGAGAAAATAAAGTGTAATGATATTAATAAAAACAGCGTAAAGAATGTAGCTCCTCAGAATCAGTTGTGGTTGCAACAAAGTGGTTGCCGAGCAACACACAAACGTAAACAAAGGTGTGTGTTACTTTGTAGCATTATTTAGAACAGCTTTGAACATGGCTCAGCCAATCAGAATCAAGGAGCGGAACTCTGGGCTATATTAAAGGTCATTAACCCTTGACTAACTTGAGTGACAGGTCAGCAAAAATGGGGGCAAATGTCTGACACTCTGGAGACCAGTTGGCATAAAACTCAACGATCCACGTCACACGACCGTCCCTCTGCAGCTCATCCTGAAAAAAAACGAGTAAAACAAAAAAAGAGGATAAAGGTCTTAGTTTCTGACATAAGATAAATAATTTTAGTATAGTATTATAGAGTGAGATATACAATTTGGATGAAGCCTTTTATATTAATATAACATGCTATTTATAAGAATAAGGCATTTTTGACAAATTTGAAATGGATAGAAATCATAAATCACATGGTCAAACTGTCTTAAATAACAAATGGTTAAATTGGAAAGAAAAAAAAAGGAATAGTACACCCATAAAGAAACATGAAAATGTACTCATCCGAGATGCGTTTTTTTCTTCCATCAGATTTGGAGAAATGCATCAGTGTTGCATCAATGGATCCTGTGCAGTAAATGGGTGCCATCAGAATGAGAGTCCAAACAGCTGATAAAAACATCACAAGTAATCCACAGCACTCCAGTCCATTAGTAAATGTCTGGAGAAGCCAAAAGATGAAACAAATCCATCATCAAGTTTTTATCAGCTGTTTGGACTCCTATTCTGACGGCACCCATCCACTGCAGAGAGCATCCATTGATGAGACACTGCTACATTTCTCCAAACCTGATGAAGAAACACATTCTGGGATGACCTGAGGGTGAGAACTATTCCTTTAATGCTGTAATGTTTTACTCACATCTAAAGTGGAGTCACTGAAGTATTTGATGAACTCAGGGCCCATGTAGATCGGTGGTTTACATGTGATAAGGAACACTATAGAAAAGACACTGCAGTTATTTTAAAAACCACAGTTTTTGCTCTTGATTATTTTGACCATGTTTTATATAATTTATTTACCCACACACAGCGTGAGGTAGAGAAGGCCAAGTCTCAGGTCCACTCGGAAAAACAGCACCACGTTCGCCACCTTACTGAAGAGAAATATATTCCCTATGTGCTGCTCCAGTGTTACTGAGAGAGAGGGAAAATTAATAAGGCACCATATATTGATGCAAATATTATTCGTGAATATCTTGTGTGATGAACGCATGCAAACTTACTGGCTCTGCGGTTCTTCATCATGACAATAGCGCTGAGAAACATTAAAATCTCCACCTCCCTCTACACAGAGCAATTACACATTATTCAAATATATAAACACATTTGAAAATGTTTGCACACACACACACACACACACACACACACACACACACATACATATATATATATATAGCTAAATATTTTTACAATTTAAAATATATGTTTTCTGTGCGAATATCTGTTTAAAAATAATTTATTTCTGTGATCAAATCTGTATTTTCAGCATCATTCCTCCAGTCTTCAGTGTTACATGATGTTCAGAAATCAGAATAATATGATGATTTTTATCAATATATTATCAATGGTGAAAACAGATGATCTGCTTCATATTTTCGTGATACATTACCATTAAAAGGTTAGGGGTAAAAAAAAGAATTATATATATACAGTATACAGTACAGACCAAAAGTTTGGAAACATTACCATTTTTAATGTTTTTGAAAGAAGTTTCTTCTGCTCATCAAGCCTGCATTTATTTGATCAAAAATACAGAAAAAAATGTAATATTGTGATATATTATTACAATTTAAAATAATAGTTTTTAAATTTATTATACTTTATAATTTATTTCTGTGATGCAAAGCTGAAGTTTTAGGATCATTATCACATGATCCTTTAGAAATCATTCTAATATGATGATTCATTATCAAAGTTGGAAACAGTTCTGCTGCTTAAAGGGGTGGTTCGGGATTTTTGACATCGGACCTCATTTTTAAGTCAGCCTGGTTGTTATTCATCAGTGGAGACATTTTTTTTTAAAAATGATCCAGTCTTTATATTTGGATAGATAGCCGATGCTAGGCTAGCGCGAGTCAACGGGTATATGTTAGCCAGCCATTAAAAACCGTTTTACCCGCTCCACAGTGCACCAAACGCAAATCAATTATAACACTAGACTATCGATGCAAATGTCCGTTGATAGAATAATGTTAGAAATCAAACTTACCTTTCATCACATTGCATTAGTTATAATTTGTTCCCTGTAATCATAAGCCTTGTCGACAGCAGCAGCGGAGTGATATTGATTACCTAGGCAACCGAGTGAGCCGGTCCACACATGACGCACACTGATCATTACTAACCGGAGCAAAGTAAAATTCCGCAGCGGCTGAGAAACTAGTTCCTTTAGGATCATTGAGATGAAAGGTAATTTTGATTTCTAACATTATTCTCTCAACGGACATTTGCATCGATAGTCTAGTGTTATAATTGATTTGCGTTTGGTGCACTGTGGAGTGGGTAAAACGGGTTTTAATGGCTGGCTAACATATACCCATTGACTCGCGCTAGCCTAGCATCGGCCAACTATCCAAATATAAGTACTGGATAATTTAAAAAAAAAAAATGTCTCCACTGATGAATAACAACCAGGCTGACCTAAAAATGAGGTCCGATGTCAAAAATCCCGAACCACCCCTTTAATATTTTTTCAGAACATGTGATACTTTATTAGGATACTTTGATGAATAAAAAGTAAAAAAAAAAAAAAAGAAGCTATGTTTTTAAAATATAAATATTTTGTAATAACAATATACACTACTGGTCAGTAATTTGGGGTCAGATTTTTTATTTTTTTTTATAAAATCAATACTTTTATTCAGCAAGGGTGTATTAAATTGATAAAAAGTGATAGTACAGAAAATATATTATTAGAATTATTTTTTTTTTTTGAATAAATGCAGTTATTAAATGCAGTCTTTTTAACCTTTTATTGATCAAATATATTAGACAGCAGAACTGTTACCAACACTCATAATAAATCAGAATATTAGAATGATTTCTAAATGATCATGTGATAGACTGGATGTTACATGTGACACTGAAGGCTGGAGGAATGATGCTGAAAATTCAGCTTTTTTCATCACAGGAATAAATTATTTTTTAAAAGTATATTCAAATAGAAAACTATTATTTTAAGTTGTAATAATATTTCACAATATTACTGTTTTTTTCTGTATTTTTGATCAAATAAATGCAGGCTTGATGAGCAGAAGAAACTTCTTTCAAAAACATTAAAAATAGTAATGTTTCCAAACTCTTTGTCTGTACTGTATATATATATATATATTTTTTTTTTTTTTTTTTTTTTTTTAAACCAGGAAGGCCCCATTGAGATACAATATCTCTTCTACCAGGGAGTCGAGATTTATATATCATTATGATTTCTGAAGATCACGTGACAATGAAGACTGGAGTAATGATGATAAAAAATACAGCTTTGATCACAGAAACAAATGATATTTTAAATCACATTCACAAAACAAAACAATTATTTTAAATTCTTCAATTTAACTTAATGTAACTATTTTTACACTATTTGTTATTAAATAAATGCAGAGACTTCTGTAAATAAAATCAAATGTACTGTTCTTACATGCACATTTAAGCTATATAACTATGGCACTGTTATATAAAACACAATACGATGCTGTGAGCATGCATGCACGTGTAAAGTGTTATAATAAAGCAATAATAAAACAGCACAGACCCAGTCGAAGGCGCAGGAGTTGCTGTCCTCTCTCTGGGACGGTAAATGCTCGCAGAGTCCCGGACAGCAGCGGACGAAGGGAAACGCTACGGTCATCAGCAGTGACAGCAGATAATAGGGCCGATAAAACCATTTATAAACCTTTGGAAGACAGTATAAAGTGGAAACCAATCCTTTAATTAAACTCATTGCTGTAGACGTATAACAGACTCCCACGTGCTGAGGTAAAGCGAGGAGAGAGTAGAAATAGATAGAAATAGATCACTGACAGCTGAGTGGTAACTTGATGCTTCAGGTCATAGAAACGCGTTTCGAGAAAACGGTTTGAAACCGAGGCTGCTCGCTTCCCGTAGACTGACGCGTTTTCTCTCGGCGCGGGTTTTTCCAACTTTTGTAAACATCTCGAGCGCGATGGAGGAGCCTGAGAAGAGCAGAGCGTCTGTTTCGGCAAAAACTGATGTGGATTCGTTGAAGGATGTTTCGTGTCGAGCTTCGGCTGATTCGGTTAAGGCATCGCGATCCAAACCGAGACTGAAAGTGTTCAGTAAAGTGATGGAGAAGAGTCTGCAGTGGCTGCTGGACAACGCCAGGTAAGTTAACTGATGAAGCAAACCTCATTCGCGTTCAAACAGATGGTTATATAGTTTGTTCTGTTCACTCTGTGTCAGTTTCGACAGGTTTTCCCACGATTTCCAGCCTCTGTTAAAGCAGAACCCTCAGATGACCGAAGCCATGCACAAACAGTTCATCAGCCAGCTTCAGACTTTAGTTCAGGTAACAGTTAATGTAAATAAGATCTGCGAATGACGAGCGCTGTCCAAACGAAGCTTCGAGTCGTTTGCGAATCATTTGTGTCCGAGTCAGTGATTCGGACCGCGCGTCAACGTTACGTGATCAGATCGTGTTTCGTGTGGGTGTATATATATATATATATATATATATATATATATATATATATATATATATATATATATAATACGTATTTGTGTAATAAAAGTTGCATTACTCTCTTATTGTCCTAAAAAGCAAGCCCTATAATTTAATAGCATATATAATAAATACACACTACTGTTCAAAAGTTTGGGATAAGTAAGATTTTTCATGTTTTTTTAAAGTCTCTTCTGTTTATCAAGACTGGATTTATTTGACCAAGAAAAAATAAAAAACAATATATATATATATATATATATATATATATATATATGTATGTATGTATATATATATATATATATATATATATATATATATATATATATATATATATATATATGTATGTATGTATGTTATGAAATATTATTACCATTTTAAAACTGGTTTTCTATTTTAATTTACTACTTTGATCAAATATGAATTTATTTTTTTTATTTACAGAAGTCTCTTCTGCTCACCAGGGCTCCATTTATTTAATTTAAAAAATCTGAAATATTATTACAATTTAAATCATGTTTTCTGTGTGAATCTGTGTTAAAGTGTAATTTATTTCTGTGATGCGCAGCTGTATTTTCAGCATCATTCCTCCAGTCTTGTTTCACATGATCCTTCAGAAATCATGATAATATGCTGATTTATTATCAATGTTGGAAACAGTTTTGCTGCTTAATATTTTTTAGGAACCTATGAAACTTATTTATAAATAAATAAATATAAATATATATTCTTATTACTGTAATGCAACAGAAGGTGTGGCCTAATGAAAACGGTAAAGTTCAAGTGTATTCTTCAGCCTCATGGTATTACATTTATGCTTTTCCCCAAAGTGACCATATTCAAGGTTGATCAGTTCATGCATTTCCCGGGAATCGAACCCATGACAGTGGCGTTTCTAGTAACATGGAAATCAAATGTATTTTTCTTTCCCTTGGGGAAAGCATGGTCCAGTTTTGTGTGTCATCTCACAGATTACATGACAGATTCAGCTGCATATTAGTGCATTAGCAGTGATGTTTTGTGGTGTGATGCCTGTGTTCAGAAAGAGATCTCCTCTGTGATCGATGAGGGAGAGCTGCAGGTGAAGTTTGAAGAGCTGGACCGACTGGAGGAGCTCGCTAAAGACACAGCACAAGCTGCATGGTGAGATGATAACCAGACCCCACAACGTATTGCCTTTTATAGCAAAAAATTATAAGCAGTTATTCTGCTTTGAAATGTGCGTTCAGTGTTGGAATGTCTGTTTTTGTTTTGGTCTGCGTGACTCCGCCCACTCCCAGTTTACCCAATAGGATTTCGGCACTCTGGGTTGCTGGAAAAGGCGCTCATGTCTTCAATCTGGCAACCCGCATGAGCTTCAAGGACTCTGAGGAGGAGGAGGAGGGTGCGGGGCAAACATCTCTATTTAATATTTAAATTTGGACTGCCAGTGTTACACACTGCACCCTTTAAACCTCTAAACACACTCACCTGTTTGGAGTGAGTCCTGTATGTGTTCTGTGTCGCAGGCGTCCGAGCGGCGCTCCAGAGCAGGACGTGTGCAGTGCTTTAGTGTCTTATTATAAGAAGCAGGAGGAGTACATGCGGATCCAGCTGAAGAAGCTCCAGAAGGAGAACACAGGGCTTGCTCAGAAAGTGCAGTCCGGCCGAGAAAACATCACACACACAGAGAAGCACATCGCTTCAGGAGCGGAGGAGTGGAGGGTACCAGAAAATTAAGTCATTTCACTGATAAACTCACACATTTGTAACCAGAAATTAAGCTTTGTGTCTTCTTGTTCATCTGCAGGCATCACTTGAAGATCTGGAAGCTTTCGTCTCGACTCTTTCTCCGTCTGAACACTTCGGGTCTCTCTAACATCAGTTTTTGTGTGTATTTAGTGAAGCTTGAATATAATTTTATTGTGCATCTTGCAAGGTTTATTTCGATTTTCATTAATATGTGTACTCCATCGTTACTTGTTTCATTGTGGAATAAATCAATAAAAAACATCACAATGGAATCATTGCAATGGAAGAAATAAATAAGTGAAAAATATATGAGATCTCCTGCATTATATGAAGCCTTTGTAATATTGAAAAAATATATATTTTTAATTGTATTATTGATTTAAGTGTTTTATTATTGTATTTAATATATAGTATTGGTGGAAACAATATTCACCATGATAAATAAATACCGTGGTTATGACAATACACTTACACAGATTTGGCATTTTAATAGTAAAAATAGTTAAATGTAACAATTTATTATAAATAAGAGGTGAACTGTGAACCACTAGTGTTTAGAGTCACTGTATTATTATCAGTAGAGTGTGTTTATGATCGTGTTATTACAGTAATGTTGATAAAAAAAAAAATCAGTGTGTGATTTCTGCCTTTTTCTGGTTGTAAAGAAAACCTGAATGAATAAACTCTATTCTTTACACTTGCTTCAAATAAATCTTTTCTACAGCAACAGAGCAAATATAGCAAGTTATATCTTGGACATGACTAGAGAATGAGCACCAGCTAAAAGTGGATCAATTTAGTAGCTTTCGAAAGGGTACCGTCCCAGTGACAGCTGTTGTACCTTTTTCTGTTTTGTTTGGATACATATAAATGAGAGTGGGGTGATTAGAGCCTGTGGGGAAGATGAGCCACCCCTTGTTTCCAGGCAACCTTAGACAAAATCAGTGATATATGAGGATTCTTTCATGTGACTCTCCCTGTGATGGAGAGAGGCCTGTGAGATAATTGGTAACTACATTTAGAATAAAAGGACACATGCTTCTTGTGTCTGAACAATTACAGACACATCTGAAAATATCCTGTGTTTGTGTTTTAGGAGGTTATAATACGAGGCTGTACTGTGAGCGTGATAAAGCTTGTTAAAACAATAGGACTAGTATGCTAGGAATCATACTCCTGCTATCGAAGGCGGATTTGCTTGTGTGTCAATGAAAAGCAGCGTCAGAAAAGTGGTAATTCTTTTAAGTTTCAGATTTCTGTTTAGAATTTAATATTTGTATTGATGGTTCTTCACAGACAGTGCATACATTATTGTTATATTTCCCGTTTAAATGCACGTATATTTGTGCTTTTTAACTCTATAATCCTTGTATTTGTATATAGTGCTATCTGTTTTGTAAATAATAATTTTAAATTAGGTTATTTTACCCGAATACAGAGTACCCGAAAACCATACTTGATTAAAGTACAGATAACTTACAGTGAAAATACTCTATTACAAGGTACAGTAAAAGACTCTCATTTTAACAGAACTTAAGTATTTTACTTTTACTAAAATACAAGCTCAAAGTTTCACTAGTCAAAGAAAACTAGTGTTTTGTGTCATACACCTCAAAATTAAATAAATAAATAAAAATAAACAATATCCTTCAAAAAGTTCTCTTCAGCATAACGGATGAATACAATTATGTTACGTCAAATTAAAAAGTCAAAGGCTTCTGTCAAGAAAAGAGGCAAAAGTTGCGAATATCTTTGTAAAACTACAAAGTAGCCAAAAAGAGACATTTACTGAATAAAACCAGTGTTGGGGTTGTTAACCAAGACTATTAAAAACACAAAATGCATTTTCCTTAACTGAAAAAAAGTAAATATTAGATGAAAAAATTAGAAATGTTGCATTGGCAAATGACTGAAATAAACCAATAACTGAAGTTACTAAATAGAAATATGAAAAACGCACACAATTGCCGAACATAAACTAAAATAAAAGCTAATTTAAAATAAGAAATATTGCGGTATAAATAAGACTTCGGATCTCAGGACTTGATGGTTAGTTTTTATACCTCAGACTCCACCAGATGGAGACATGCTTCAAGTGAACTCAATCAAGACTCACAAGGACTGACTGCAGATTTATTTTGGTGCTTTCTTCCTCTTGCACATTCTCCACTGCTCCCATACGGCTTCACTGCATCCATGTCTAAGAATGGCTTTGGTTTCCCACATTCAATATTAACACACAGTAAGGCACTCGACTCACACGAAACATCTGAAAGAGGAACTGCTTTACGCACATCATCTAAAGCTCCTCCCGGCTGCACCCTGACCTTTAAAAAACCCACTAAACCCATCCCGCAAACTAACCGTAAATATCCTCTCACACTATTTACAGAGCACATCTACTGCAAGCTTCACATAAATACAAAAATACATTTCCCTTTCAGTGACTAAAACTAACACAAACACAGAAGGAATCTCGTTTGGGATAACACTTAACGTAGCGAACCTGAGGTTCAAGAAGCAGTGTCTTTGGTGGCATCTGAGATGCAGATGTTGAATGTTTCTCAAGTTTTCAAAAGATAGATAAACACGATCGAGCGTTGCTCTTTCTCTTTGGTGAAGACGCCGAGCAGACGGACGCCGCTCCAGCCAATGTGTGCAAAGTTCAAGAAAAAACTCTCTAAAAACATTGCATTGTTTTCTCGAGCAGAGCTCCAGTACAAATACTGTCGAGTCATGGAACAAGACAACACTGATCTGACGTTTGCTTCAGCAGCCATCAGCCGAATGTCTCTCATACATCAACAACAACAAATAAAAAACAGAAGGGGTTTGGTGTTTAATGAGGATGGCATGTTGAAATGTGAGCGGTCCCGTGACAGTCCTGTGATGCTCCACTAGTCATCCAGCGGGACGTGACCGTTGCTGTGTCCGTTGACCAGCGGATGGTTTAGCGGTTTATTCTCAACAAGCGTGTGTCCGTTTGCTTTTCCCTCGGCCTTCATCTGAAGCAGCCGTCTGCGGTGGTAGAACAAGTACCCCGGCAACAAGAAACCGGCAAATGAGAAGATCAGAAGCCACACGTTGATCTGATCAGAGTGAAAGAAAGCACATTTATCATCGAAATTGCATGCAGAGATGAAACGGTTAGAAAATGCATATCACGACTACAGTGACCAACATGTGACCCTAGACCACACACAAAAAAAAAAAAGGTTACATTGAGATTTATACGTCCTCTGAAAGCTGACTTAATAAGCTTATGTTTGTTGGGATCAGATAATATTTGTCTGGGATACAACTATTTGAAAATCTGGAATCTGAGGGTGCAAAAATATAAAATCTTTAAAGTTGTCCAAATGAATTCTTAGCGATGCATATTACTAATCAAATATTACGTTTTTATATATGTAAGGTAAGAAATTTACAAAATATTTTCATGGAACATGATCTTTACTTAATATCCTAATGATTTTTGGCATAAAAGAAAGATTTATCATTGTGACCCATACAATGTGTTTTTGGCTGTTTCTACAAATATACCCCAGAGACTTCAGAGGGGTTAAACTTTTTTTTTGTTTTTTTTTAATTCAACACAACATCAGTTCAAACTGAAATGCTTGAATTAAAACTGCACTTAATGTTACGTTTGTGAAGGAGAGCCACTGGATAAAGCCTTTGAGCAGTAACCATAAACAATGTATTTTAGGTATGGAAATTACATTTTGATATTTTTCATTGTGGAACTTTGGGCTAGTTTTTCACGCAGGCGAGGCATAACTTTTTAGCAATTTTTAGCAATAAAAATGTATGTGTATCATATTTCCGTAATGTCTAGGTGTTAAACATGGTGTTACGTGGATGGGAATATGCATGGAAATGATATGCAGATGAGGTCATGCATAATAAAACTAGGCGTTGAAAGCTCCATATATGGTGATTTCGGGAAGGAGGGATTTTCCCACAAGTTCTGGCGTATGCATAGTTTTATAAATCTGAAAACGTTTGTGCGTATGCAAAATCTAGCTTTTGTGCATACGTACACTTTTAGGATGAAATCTACAGAGAGTTTTATAAATGAGACCCCTGATGCTTTCAGTTTAGAACTGTACTGTATGTCTTCTAGCTCCACTAAATTATTTGTATTTCTATAAACAAGTGAAATGACAGTGTGTGGACAAGTAATATAATCGGTATAGGACTTAACGCTTGTATAACAGACAACCGCAGCAAGCCTTGTGTTTATGTAGAACTCATCTGATCGCCCCCCGTGAGATCTGCATTGACTACACAGCCCTCAAATATGAGATCACATGACTTTATGACTTATACTTTCGGGTAAAGAAGTGCGCTTCTTACCCAGTAAGCGTCTCCATTGCAGTGTCCCAGCATTATAATGAAGAGCGGCTGCTGCAGCAGAGCCACCACTGCACTGATCATAGACTGCAGCCCGGTCAGCGTGCCAAAGTGATTGGACGGGTACCTGAGAGAGAGAGAGAGAGAGAGAGAGAGAGAGAGAGAGAGAGGCTTCTTTCATTTTGACATGTGGCACTGAAATGAAAGACATATAAAGGCGACAGAACCTATGTTCCTCTGCGCTAAACTTCACACAGACAGAGCAAACCTGATAAAGGTTTTATAAACATCTGATTTTATAAGAGCGGGATGAGTCTTTGCTTGCTGTTTAACAGGTTTAGAGGAAGCAGTGTGTGTGTGTGTGTGTGTACTCACACAGCAGCATAAAGTCCTCCACAACACGAGTGAATGAAACCTCGTACCATAGTGTGCAAAATAAACGTCAGAATCTGGATGAAGAGAACGAAAGTCATTAGAACATTCCCATTTACTGTAATTAAACCAGTTCTCATGCAAATAAACTCATGCTCCATAGTTAGGGATTTACAAATAAATAAATAAATACTTTTAAGACCCATCCACATCAAGAACAATAACTATAAAGATTGTTCTGTTTATTATTTGTGTATACGGCTGATGTCATCCAACGCTTGATTCTGATTGGCTGTCATTGTTTTTATCATTAATCAGCTGGGGGGGGGGGGGGTATGACATCATTCCCCTGTGGTGTTATCATAACATCGGGATTGTTTTTTTTTACATTCATAATGATTTTTAAAACTATTTTTATCATTAGTTGTCATTCTTTATTAAACAAGGATGGTTAACCCTTACCCTAAATAGACCAAAAGACATGTATAATTTCTGTTAATTAAAGCTGTTTTTTAACTTTCTGTTTCTAAATAACCTGAAAAACTCATTTTTCACAACAATATTTGTCCAGCACAATAGTTTTCAACATGCTAAAAAAAATAAATGATATTAATACTTTATGTTCCTAAGACTTATTAATTTGCGGCCACACTCCATGTTTCTTTAATTTCTTCTCGTGTTAACCCATGATTTAACTAAAATGAGAGAAAGAACAAATTAATGAGTCATAGGAATTAATTCATGTCATGTCCAGGACTTTATAAAAATAAACTTGACCTGCTTTGTCTAATAAACACAAAAAAACGTGTTAAAATTGAATATTACGAGAGATACAGACAGAAACCCAGGAGATTTCTCTAAAATAATCAGGTTAGTTTAAGCTTACAATGCTATCTGTATTCGACAACTAGGCTTTAGTTTAGACTTTTACACAGTTCTGAAACTGAACCGAATCTACGCTGAACTGACTTTAACTAAAAGAGCGACTGTTTAACATCATCTCTTCAGAGCTGATTCACAGCAGAACTGAATTTAACACTCTTTGGCACAGCGCTGTAGAAATGAAGCAGACTTGACACCGAGGCTGATCAGATTGTTCGACCTGTAGAGGAAGGTTGTCTACGAGCGAGAGGATCCCAAACAAGATGAGCAGCACGTTAGTGAAGATGAAGGCTCTCATGGCGTTGGTCAGCTTCTGGATCTTTCCGTCACGCTTCGGCACCACAGCAGATCTGACAGGAGACAACAAGTCAAAGAGCCGTCAGGAGAGAGTCGGTTTGTTTGCTTCTTATATGCTCTTCCCGGGCAAAAAATGAAAAGAAAGAGAAGTAGCCGTTTGTATTTAAATATGCAAATAGTGAAGAGTCTAGGATTTCAGTTAAACTCATGCAGGATGCGCTTTTCTTTTCTTAAACTACCGTGCTGATAGATGTACCCATGTCTATATCTCAGGACGACAATGTCACGATTCATTGGACCCAAGTTGTGAAATAGTGCTTCATTGAGCATGAGGAATCATTTTCATGCATGAGTTGATTGATTGATCTTAACCTCACCATATTTTGATTCGATTTATGCATTGATTTGATTCTAGTTTAATGTTTAGTGTTATTTTTCCTATTTGACTACAGTAGATAGTTTAATAAGTACTAAAGAAAAAAATCTCACAGAACCTTAAAATATGTTTTTTCTTCTTTCCTATTTTAGTCAACCTCGTATTATAAAACAAATGCCATTTCAGCAGACTGCAATTATGACACTGTAATAAAGCAATGCAACCCTGAAACAAACTTCTTAGTACATAAAATCATTTGATACAAAAATATGGTAACACGTTATTATAAGGATCAGTTGTCACTGTTAACTACTTGCTTGTTAGCATGCCTATCATTAACATCTAGGCTTTTTATTAGTACTTTTAAAGCATATTCGACATCCATAATTCTACCAAATACCTCAACTTAATTATTAATAAGTAGCAAATTAAGAGTTTGAGCCTAAAGTCATAGTTAATGGTTTGTTAATAGTGAGAACTGGACCTTAAAATAAAGTGTGAGCCAAAATTTAAGTCTTTTATATAAAAAAATAATGCTAAATAAAATAAACAGATATATATATATATACAATTTAATGTTTTTCAGGTACAGTAGCCAAGGTTTAACATTTTTAGAAATAATTAAATAATCAAATATAAAAATAAAACATTAGATATAAACTGACTCTTATTCTCTAGTTTTGTTTGTTTTTTTTATTAACATTGATGTTACCGTTTATTAGTCTGCTGTTCCTTTAAGAACGAACGCACCGATCTAATACTGTTACACATCTGATTTGCTCTGAATCTGCTTGCGTAAGACATAACAGACTGAGTTTATGTGGATATGTTTGAAGTAATTGCATGTGTGTTTGACTGTTCAAGCGCAATAAGCTGTGAAAGAGAAGCTCGGGCTCTTGCTGTACGTTCATCAGTGAAGTTACAGTGATCCAATAATGCAATAACACTCCAATCTTACATTTTCTTCTTTAAATCCAGATGGCGACATTATTTCTGAAAGCAGAAGGACTTTAGTTTCTTACTCTTTTCCTCCCCGTGCCGTCTTCTGATCCACCTCGCACTCTTTCATCCTCCAGTCCATGATGTATCCGATCAGAGGACAGGTGACCAGACACAAGAGCTGCAGCGTGCCGAAGATGGACGAGTAGAAGCTCACTGCAAGTTCAAATACACACTGTATAAAAGCATTGAATATACTGTAAATATGGCCCTAAAAACGTTCTTGGTTTTGGTGGACAGTATCAGACTAAGAAGGGTTCATCTCACCTGTCTCCTGAGCCTCATGCGCCAGTACTCCAGAAGCTAAACAAGACAGAAACACATTATAAGACAGCTTTATACAGTGAATAGGCATGGGTTTGGTGGCTGGGCTTACGGTGCTGCTCTCCGTGGGTCACCAGGAACTCCAGCAACTTGTTCATGGCTCCCATAAAGAAGATGATTCTCAGCTGAGTCATTCCCATAGTGATCAGACTCCACAAGAAGATGGGAGAGAACACGGAGCGCCGGAACGGCACCGAAGCTGAGGAACAGATTTCCAGGAGTTCACACATTATATTTCACATCATCAGATACACTTTCACACAACTGTAACAAACGGCCTCAAAATGTATCACTCCGACTCGAGATGTCTTACGTTGTGCGTCCTGAGCTACAGCCGACAGCTTCTCTGTTTCTCCCGTCGCTTCTTCAACAGAAGACTTGTGGTTTTCATCTGAACGCATCTCTTTCCTACTAAATGGTTGCAAAAAGGATTTATTATTCAGAGCTGATTGCATGTGATCAGATTGCAAAAATCCTTGCAGTTATATATATTGCATTTTAAAATACTCACAATCAGATTCAGTTCATTTTTTATGGATTGCATATTATTTACACATCGTTCATAATTTATTGATTCTCCCTAATTCCTCTTTTAAATGTGTCCTTCTAAAACAGCCTTTTATTTTTAGCGTTTAATTTTGATTGATGTTATTTAAAAATCATTTATTTGAATTTTACATTTTTATTTGATTATTAGCTTTTCATTAAACTCACAGTTTTTAAGAAACCTCCACATAATGTAATGTTTAGTGCACTTAGTGTTTTTAAAAACAAAAAATGGAATATATTTTCAATCTATTTGTATTTTTATATCAATATTGTACAAGATTATCTTATTTAAATCAATTTGATAAATGCGTTACATCAAGAGTAGTCTATTATATTACTTAAAAAGTGTACTGTAATGGATTGCATTACTAACTACATTTTTGTCATGTAATTTGAAATCAGTAATGTGTTATAATTTAAGTAATCTACCCCGCTCTGAAGGTTTCAGTGATACTCCTCAAAGAGGGTAAAGGTTAGTGACATCACAGATCTGTTTTCAGACTAATAGAGTCATCTGTTGAGGTTAACAGGACTTGTACTAACTTCTTAATCTCTTCCGGTGTAGCAAAGCCTTTTTCTGGCCAGTTCAGGAAACAGTTGAGAAAGACCAGAGCTGCCAGACCAGCCCACATCCACATGATAACAGTAAACGAGACCCCGGCATCATATATCAGCTGGAGAAAGAGACCCACACAAAGAGCAGATGCAATATTGATGAGTTTGTCCCATTTGTATGACATGCTTGATTGCATTTCGCTTGTCTGCAGTGTCTGGTTGATGGGTTTAGGTCTAAATGAGGCTGAGGAAAGTGTTGAACAATGGGTTCAGCTTGACAAAATATCAAAGAACAACCTGGTCCTAATATCATCTATTCTTTAGTTTTTTTTTGTTGTTGAAAGAAATTACTTCTATTTATCAAGGATGCTTTAAAATAATTAAAAAAAGTGACAGAATCTGGAAAAATTAAAATGCATCACCAGTTCCACACACAATATTGAGCAGCACAACTGTGTTTAACATTGATAATAATCAGAAATGTTTTTTGAGCAGTACGTAAATCATCATATTATTCTGATTTCTGAAGATCATGTGACACTGAAGACTGGAGGAATGATGCTGAAAATACAGCGGAGCATCACATTTTAAAATTTATTACAATAGAAAAAAACTGATATTTTAAACTGTAATAATTTTTCACAATTGTACTGTTTTTACAGCACATTTAATCAAATAAGTGCAGCCATGGTAATGTCTTTTAAATTACTTTCATTACATTCAATAAAAAAAATAATTTCTATCAAAATAGTACACTTACATTATGAAAGAAATGGTTATGAAAACACAAATTTTATTTTTTTAGAGTAACACTAACAGCAGATGTGTTTTAAATCAAATGTAATGTATTAATGTATTTAATTTATATTTGATTGTACACAAGCATAGCTCAAAACCTTGAATTAATAAATGAATTCATACTTTAGGCTAACTGCTTTTATATTATGAAGTTAAAGGCAATGAGTTCTAAACTTGCGATGTAGGTGATTCAGTTTCATTCAATCTGATGCAACATTTCATCAGGCTTTAATTCAGAGCAAACTGTACACGTCAAACAGGTTTAACCTTTATTTACACAAAGAAAATACCTTGACTCCAGGGAAGGTGACGGCCGATGAAGCATAGGAGCCGATCATCAGCGACATAACAGTAGAGCTCAGACTTCCAAACATGTTTGGCAGCTATCAGATGAAGAGAGGAAACACAATCATTATCAGTATTGGAAAAAAACCACAACAAAGGCAGCAGAGCCTACACTTGCATTGAACAAATGATGCTAATACATCTGGGTGGCTGCCTAATGGCTCAAATTAAGTGTCAAGTGAACATAATATCCAACCACAAGTATCACTAATTGAGTGAAAAACAAACGCATTGCTGCGTGAGAAATATATATGCTTCAGTAAGCAGGAAGTCCTGCTGTGGAGTGTGGACATATATCAAATTTGTTTTCCAAGAATTTCCAAGCACTGCTTCATTTTTCCAGACTCTAACAAGGATGTGTGAGTGTGTTTTACTCCACTGTGTGAAATGAGAAGGTTAAAAACACACACTTCTGTGAAAACGCACATTTGTATTCCTTGTGCTTTTCACACACAAACACAGAGTGGCATAACAACCTCAACCTGAACTTGTAACAGAAGGCAGCACACCTTTAACACCAATACAGTATCCAAAGCAATGTTCATTATTTCTCAGATGTTCTTGTCTCAAGAGAGATCTCAGCAATGCTTATTGCAAGCACTTTAAAAACTTTATCTCAGATGTTTCTCTTTTAAATTTCCTCATCAATATATATAGACATAAAACAGACAATTATTGACAAAGTGTGAGTGTATGGCAATAAAAGCTAAGTGGACGATAGATGCCAATGACGTTATATTCTAAAAAGAGGAAGGGACCCCAACACAGATCCTTGAGGTACACCAACGGTTATTTGATAAGAAATGTTAAGGTTCACATTACAGAGGTATGTAAAAAATAAAAATAAAATCTATAATTTAGCACAGCTTGGATCATACAGAATGAGACAGAGTTAAAGCGATGTGTCATCAGCCAGAGTCCTTTCCAGGTCAAGAAAATATGATCATATTACCCCAATTCTACAGTCTCTGCACTGGCTACCTATTAAGTTCTGTATCAGTTACAAAATAGTATCACTTGCCTACAAGGCCCTTAATGGTTTAGCTCCTGCGTACCTAACTAGCCTTATACCATGTTACAATCCATCAAGCTCCCTAAGGACACAAAACGCTGGACTTTTGGTAGTTCCTAGGATAGCAAAGTCCACTAAAGGAGGTAGAGCTTCTTCGCATTTGGCTCCCAAACTCTGGAATAGCCTTCCTGAAAATGTTCGGGGTTCAGAGACACTTGCTCTGTTTAAAGCTAGATTAAAGACACATCTCTTTGGGCAGGTATTCTAAAAGTAATGCATCTCATAATCTTGAACTGCAGTTATATGTAATAAAATGCACATTATTGTGCTCTTGTGGCTCAGTGGTAAAGCATTGTGTCAGCAGCCCAAAAGGTTGTGGGTTCTATTCCCAGGGAACAGGCATTCTAGTAAAAAAAAGGTTTATAGCTAAAATGCACTGTAAGTCGCTTTAGATAAAAGCGTCTGATAAATGTAATGTAAAATGTTATTATTCTTTAGCTTGGGTTAAACTTATTAATTTTG
The DNA here is from genome assembly GCF_963082965.1 of Carassius carassius. Classification (NCBI taxonomy): domain Eukaryota; kingdom Metazoa; phylum Chordata; class Actinopteri; order Cypriniformes; family Cyprinidae; genus Carassius; species Carassius carassius. The sequence goes on along the minus strand of NC_081787.1, from coordinate 1,279,163 downwards.
CTTGGTTGGAAAAGCAGCTACACTTATTATGTCTATTTGTTTCTCTGTTTCTGCCACGGTATTTACATCCCGTGATAACTAGGATTTACACAAGCTTCATTCTGGATCCAGAACACCTGAGAAGAGATGATGTCACCCCCTCAAAGGACTTCAGATGATGCCAACTCTGAAATAACATACAGAACTACCAAATTTTGCTATAAGTTTGATTGCATCATATAATAACTAGTGTTCATCGTCTGTATGGATACGTCTTTAATTGTTTTATTTCTTCCGTACATTTCTGCCATATGTTCATAAACTGACATTCAACACTGAAAAGCTGCTACTAAATATATAGTAAAAACTTTGTATTGTAAAAAGTGCTATACCTGGATGATAGATGCCAGAGAGGTTATATATACTAAGAAAGAGGAAGGGGCCCAATACAGAACCTTGAGGCACACCAATGGTAGTTTCATCTTGGAAGAATTTGATAAGAAATGTAAAGGTTCCTATTTAATTCTATAAATTCTGATTTCAGGCATTGGTTTTTAGAAAAATCTGAGCACAGTGTGAGACTGTTGGGTATGAGGTTGGTGAGGCCCTTTGATTGTAAGAAACATCTTAAGCAAAAGTTTGCATTTGCTTTCGTCTTAATATCGGCATGACAAATATTGGTCTATTACAATTAGTCAAGGGATTAAAGAGATCTTATTTTTGATGGGTCTTTCTTATGGTTGGTTCCCTGCCAATTTGAAGGAACTAGGAAAAATAGCACACAAAGTCATGGAGGTCATTGACTTGTTGAGTTCAGATAACATCAAATCACGCACAAAGTGAAAAAGGGTAAATAAAGTGATCAGAGGAATATCAGCTGCTATTGTCTCCATGCTGGTAGTAATACACTGTTAAAGACACAGAGCATGTGCTTTTCTCAGAAGCGTACAACAGGACACTGAAATGAAGCAGTGTGTGTTGTCATGTGTAGGACAGTGTGCACACATACCTGTGCAACCCTAGATTAGCCATGTGTATGAACAAGGATAAGTGTGTTTTGGCATCTGCATGATAGCAGTGGGCTATCTGAGGGCAGCTGATATATATAGTCATTCTTTCCCACACCAGGTGATATTACTAAACAGATTGGAAAGTCACAATCTGTTTGTTGATGTGGGTACAACGTCTGTGCCCTTGCCCATTTCATCTAGAGGTTGATGGGAGGGAGAGGGCGTAAGAGAAGGCGTGTGGGCAGTTTAGCCTTCTGATTGGTGGGCACTGAAAAAGCCAGAATTTCTCCTTCAGATATGTGCGTCAATCCTCTTACTGGCCCAAACACATAAATACACAAACACACACACCTGTCCGGACAAAATAAACTTCAAAAAGCTTTGTGTGTCAGTTGCACCACAAAACATCCATGTGTACTCCCTTCTCCACCATTTTCTCTTTTTTCTTACCGTGAGAGATGTGAAGGTCAGACAGATCCCTCCGAAGCCGTTGAGTGAAAGCGCCAGAAAAATGAGTGCAGAGAGGACTAGAACAGAAGGCACAAACCATCATTACACAATCAAAAGATGTGCTTTAACAACTCAAAACTGTGGCAATGACTTTGATATGACAAATCTAATTTTATGTGTCTTCTGTACACAGTAGAATTCATATGCTAAATTTGCTACTAAATGCAACATTTGAGAATCCGGGTATGACTGTGAATATTTATGAACACAAAAATTCTACACAAAATTGACTTGTAAATATAAAATACCATTTTACATTTTTTTAATTAAAGGAGGAATGACCACTTCTGTTAATTCACAAAATTGGTCAAAAAATGTCTAATTAATCATTCCTGCCAGTATACTGATTGCACATTGATCTATATTTAAATTCAGCAACAATAGCCTAAAATAGCCTCTACTGACTATCAATTTTTTTTTTGAATGTTAATATTTATAAAAAAAAACTCCAGCCATTATTGGAAGAATGACGGATAGATTATTTCTGTAATTTGAAGACTCATGCAGATTATTTGTGTATTTTTTCTTTGCAGCTCACCTTCTGGATGATAGGCTGATATGGACATCATCCCACAAGAGAGCGCAAAACACGCACTAAGTAAAAAAACACAACACACAAATGATTATTAAATAAATTCCCACTTGAATGTAAAAGTGCTCTTACATGCATAAATTAATTAGTGCTTTGATGTGCACAAACGCATGCAGAGATTTCATGACTCAAGTGCTTTCTTAAAAAATGTGTTTCTACTTGATGGAGTGATGGCATTGTAAAACACAGCAAGCACTCAAAGAATTAGTGTGTAGGAGTGTCTTCACCTTCCCCCGAGGCGCAGAGGCCTGGGGCCAAACCGGTCCATCAATATACCCAAAGGCAATGTGGCGGCACTGAGCAGAAATGAGCCAATGGTGAAGCCCAAGTTCAGCATTTCTTCCTGTTCCACACAACTGGGCCAATCATCTTGTGCACTAGTGTTCACACTCTCAGTCTTATTTTCTACATAAAGAGAGAGTGGAGGTCAATTAAAGAAAGAGACAGAGACTTATTAAGTTTTAAAGTCTCCATTCAGTTCAAGTTTCCCAGGAACCCTGGCTCGGTTTTCTTTTGGAGCTTGTTAGTGACCGTCTTGTGATCTGCTTGACTTCTATGACTGATTACCTTCACACAAGTGGGAGTAAAAGCCCTGTCCTTTGAGCATGATGAGCAGAGAGCCCCAGCCCAACAGCACGGCTGAACACGACAGATTCTCCAACACGGCTGTGACGGCCATCCACCAGCGCCTCCTGTACGCCAGCGACTCAGACGGAGCAAACATCCTATCATCCAGACAGAGAAAAACAGTGTCAGGGCTCAGTCAGTAAACACTAGCATGTAAAAAATATATACGTTTCTGGAAACCCAATTTAGCTACTTTAGCTGATTTACTGGCATAATCTTTTGAGGACTGCATTTTAAAGATGTGCAATCTTGTCAGCTTTTGTGGGCCCAAGTCATTACCATACACAAATCTTTAAACCAAATCTTTTAAAAACAACATAAAATCAATAATGTGATGGTGTAAATAATACTGAAATCTCTTCTCTGTGATTTATGAATTCCACTCCGCAATCACTTTATGGTATAATATAATTTAATATACGTGCATGAATACATAGGCTGCATTATAAATTACATTTATAGATGAATATTTATACAATACATTTGTTTTTTTATACACTACCGTTAAACATTTTGGGGTTGGTAAGATTTATACAGTAATGTTTTTTAAATATTATTACAATTTAAAACGTTTTCTATGTGAATATATAGTAAACTGTAATTTATTTCTATGATGCAATGCTGAATTTTCAGCATCATTACTCTACTCTTCAATGTGGAGTTTACTGTGAGATGTAAAACAGAGACACTCCCTAACATTTGCTACAACTGACACACAAAAGCTTTCTCTTAATAGGGGTGTACCCAACCGAATTGCATGCACTGCTGTTTGTGAAACCACTTGCAATAAAACCCACAAGCAATACAAATTACACATGCACATGCATATTACAGGTAAAGCAAGTTTATCAAGTCTGCTTTATTCTCAATTCTTTCACATGTACAGCACATACATAGAGAACATTTAAACTGTGTTGCTCTCAGACCATTGGTGCATACAGTTACCACTAACAGTAGAGCATAAAAATAGAGACAGATACAGATTAAATATAAAATACAACAATACAAATAAGGGCATGTGAAAAAAATAAATGAATAAATAAATTTAAATAAAGCAATTCAAGGCACGTGGCAGATAGTGCAAACCAGTAAAGTAAACAAACAGTGCAGATAAAATGATTGTAGTGCAAAAAAGCTTATTCAGTCTGATTAAAATGTCAAAAAGCTCAGAGAGCAGTTCTTTATTGAAACTGACAGAAGAGGTAGTTGAATGAGGTAGTAATGCTGCACAAAGTGAGTCCACTGATCGTCAAAGGAGTATGTTGAGTGTGCACTCTCCTGAAGTCAACAACAATCTCCTTCGTCTTCTCCACATTCAGAGAGAGATTGTTGTTACTGCAACATCCGGCCAGGCGGCTCACCTCGCTCCTGTAGTTTGTCTTATCTCTGTTGCTAATGAAACCCACCACAGTTGTGTCATCCGCAAACTTAATGAAGAGGTGGGAGTTGTGTGACGGTGTGCAGTCATGGGTCAGTAGAGTGAAGAGGAGGGGGCTCAGCACACATCCTTGGGGGACCCCAGTGTTCAGTGTGATGGTGCTGGATGTGTTGCTGCCATCAGGTCTTCCAGTCAGAAAGTCCAACAGCCAGTTGCACAGTGAAGTGTTGAGCCCCAGCTGGGATGATTGTGTTGAATGCTGAAAGTCGATGAACAGCATTCTGACGTATGAGTCTTTTTTGTCTAGTGGTGAGTGGAGGGCCGTGGTGATGGCTATGTGCAACAGGACGGTAGTCATTGAAGCAGGATGGAGACGGCTTCTTCGGGACTGGAATGATGGTTGTAGTTTTGAAGCATGTGGGAACAACAGCCTGACTCAGTGAGATGTTGAAAATGTCTGTGAAGACATCAGTGAGTTCTGCTGCACAGTCTCTCAGTAAACTCCCAGGGATGTTGTCAGGACCCGGAGCTTTGCGTGCATTGATCCTACTGAAGGATCTGCTCATGCTGTCTGGGGTCAGCGTCATCACCTGGTCACCGGGAGGAGGTGGACTCTTCTGTGCAGTGGTGCCTCAAAGCAAGCAAAGAAGGTGTTCAGCTCGTTCAGTAGAGAGGGGTTGCTGTTACAGGTCTGTTGTGTCGCTAAATCGATGGGCTGTCCTCCTGGAGTTCTGAGTTATGTAATCAGATTACTTTTTTCAAGTAACTAGTAAAGTAACGCATTACTTTTTAATCTACAAGAAAATATCTGAGTTACTTTTTCCAAAAAGTAACACCAGTTACTTTGTTTGTCTATTTACTGACTGACAAGTCTCCTGTCCCCATATTGGGAGAAATCAAAAGTACAGAGTAGTTGTGTGCGCGAAGGAAACAATATGTAGCTCTAGACAAAATGTGAAATGTGCATTAATTCATCCCACTCGCAAAAATAAAAAATTGTATTCATCAATATAAATTAAAACATTGAAATGCAAACTAAGAATATCACGCAGACCTGCAATAATTAAACATGTTAAATAACACAAATTTATCTAATCCCAATTTATTAACTAATGTCTTTGCTGCTGATCTTTGAAGATCCAGTTCAACCATACTAACAAGACTCTTCTTATTCTAGAGATAATTTGACTTTGCTCTAATGCGTCAATGTTTTTGTTTGTAAAACAGGGTCAACTTATGCCATGACATGACAGAAAGGGATCGGTCATTATAACTCAGATAACCAAAACACCCACTATCATGCACACACACACACACACACACACACACACACACACACACACACACACACACACACACACACACACACACACACACACACAGAAAAAAAAGAGATCAGAGTAATGGTGGGAGAATACAGGCAATACAAAGAAAGAGAGCAGAAAGTGCAGGGATCTTAGCAGGACACTGATTCGGATTAGACACAGTCCACTAGACTTCTTTGTCCTCAAAAGCTAGGCTTATGAATGGATTTTTTTTGTAATGCACACAGCATGTTAAGACACGTGCTTAAAAAGATCTCCATTCACCTTCTCCTGAATGAGGAATAGCAGGTTTGGCAGTGATCGAAATCAATCCGCATTTGGACAGATCACACTTTTTCAGTTTTCCTCGGGATCGAGTCGTGGTCAGTTGCACGTGTGTGTGTGTGTGTGTGTTTGTTTACAGTAAGCATGAAGATGGTTTCGGGCGTCTTGTGTTTAGTAAAAACATTAGGCATCTGCTGTAGACCTCTTGGTATACAGGTGTGCAAGCCACATTTCTCACACTGCACAGTTAAAAATTAACTATTAACAGCTCTGTCTACTGAGTTGAGCGTCACTCGACTTGAACAACGTGACGTTCAGTGTGTTTGTTTAAAGGGGTCCGCTAATGTCCTCTAAAGTACGTATGAGCAGAGAAATAGAGGATGGCCTGTATGAAGTGCTAGTTCTGGACCCTGGCCCAGTGAATTTTTACCATTGACCCTGTGTGTACACATGAAAGAGCAGATGCATCTTTCTCTAAAAGTTTAAGCAGAAAATGTTTTATAATAAAGTCCAGGTCATGAGAGCATTTTATGATTGAAATATTAAGTGTGCCCTTAAGTTTTCATTTGTGTCCTCTCTCTATCTATGCCTGACCCTGAGTGACCCTCACTAAAAGCCACATGATGTCAGGATATATTACCATCTTCCCCACCTCCAATGAAGTGACTATGGTCTGGTGGAGAATGAAATATAAAGTGTCGAGTCCTTTACGCTCTCTAGTAATAATCGAATCAACTCTTTTCGTGAGCTCCTCTGATAAAGAATCAAATCTTTTAAATGGAAAAATCTTTCTTAAAAAATAAAATAAGCAGAATTGTTTGATATAAACTCAGAATAGAGAGATATTAAAATTTCTGAGAAGAAAAGTCAGAATTGTAGAAAAAATGTATAAAAGTCAGAATTACTTTTATTTTGCAAAACTGAAACTTGAAAAGAAAAATCTGATGGGAAACAGTCAGAATTGTGACATGTAAAGTCTCACTCTAAAAAATATGTCTTTTAGATGTTAAATAGACGTCTCCATGATATATGTATGCTATCAGACTCTAATTCTGCTATTCCATCAGCGCCACCTGCTGACAGAGAGTGCATTTACAGAGAGCTACATCTACATTTGCCTGTGTGTGTGCAGTTTTTGTCTGGCCACAAAAAAAATGGATTGATTTTAATGCCCTGCCGTAAATTTTGACCAGTTGATTCTCTATATTTAAAGAATTCGGATAAGGAACCTAGAATTACTCACAGAGCAGATAAAATATATAATCATTTATTAATCAACTATCATTTTGACTTAAATATTTTCTTTATTTAAAGGCTGAAATGTGAGGTTTAACATTTTATTTTGTCAGTCAAGTTGTCCATTACAATTCAGACATTTGTTATGTTACTGTTTTTAGTGTTTATGTAAACAAAATGTAACTACTGATTTTAAATGCAGACACACACACACGCGCGCGCACACACACACACACACACACACACACATACATACATATATATAAAACTTGGTGGAACGATCTATATGTCAGCACTTTACCGTGATTATTCCGATATCAAAATGTTAATATCGTCATCTCTAGTCACTAAACGGGAAATGGTTTTCTGTTCCATGTATGGACCCTTTCTGAAACCAGAATTTTGGCCTCTCCCTTTCCCCCAAGGACAAAAGGCTTGGTTTCTCAGCGTGTCTCACTGAGAAACACCACTGGACTGTCGATTTCTCTTCTGGATCAAACAAACTCAAAGTTTCTCCAGCTCGCGCCATATGCTACAATAAAACAAGCCTTCCACAATATAATAAAACGTTAATAGCTCATGTAAAATACATTTGAGTTAATTTAAAACACTAAACATGGGCTTTCCAGTTTTTTTATATATATATAGAAAATACATATTTGAGAAATAAGTGAAACGCGGGAAAACAAAGCAAGTATTCACGTCTCAGTCGCCACGTGTCTCCACTGTACTATTTGTAGTTACCAAAGTCTGTATTTACACTGAATCCATCAACTCAAAACGACCGTTTGTCCCCAAATATATATATTTTTGTAATACTAGATGTAGTAAGCATATAACTCAATTTAAACAACTTACTTCATTTTTTGTTCAATTTCCAGATGCCAGCCGCGCGTTATTTCCTGGTTTTCTCTCTCGTGCCGGCGTTCAAACAAAATACAAATGTAACAAAGTATTCTTTTTGCCGCCAAACTAGTTTATCTGAGCGGAGCTTCGGCTTCTTGTGTCTTCAGAGCAGCTGGGATAGATCTCCAGAAGTCTTCATACTAACCTCTCATGTTTAACAGAAGCTCCCTCCTCACTATTCCTCTTTTAACACACATGCTCGTTGGTTTGTTCATGGGCGTAACTTACAGTAACACACTCTCTGTTCTGAATCAGGCCGTTATAAGCCAATGCATCCATACCTCAGTTATTAGATCCTCAATTTAAACAGAGCAGTCCTTAAATGTTATAAGGGGTTCTGTTTTGATAACTTTGACATCTTATGTATCAGTTTTTGATGTAAAAAAGTCGGCACGGTTTTATTGTGGCAACTGTTGCATTTTTTCGAACACGTTTACCATGGTAACCTTCTTACAGCGAGTTTCATTGTAAAGTAAACAGTAAACTGACTGCACATGTTAAACAATACAAATATCCTTTATGTATTTAATTCTATTTTATTAACGAGATTCTTTGCTGCTGACCTTCGATGATACTATACCAACCATACTAATGACTTTAGATAAACATGTTTCTTTTTGTTTGTTTGTTTCTGAATAGGGGAAAATGAGGCAGATGATAAGTAACATAATGCAGTACATACCATAAGAGTAACTAAGTAACTTATTTTGTTACTTTGTTTTAGGAAGTACTTTGCTTTAAAAAGTAGCCTAACTTTCGTCAACACTGGTCATATTATAATCCTTTAAACTTTATTTTAATATTTTACACTAAGTGTTTTGATCATTTATGTATAACAGGCTTGTTGGGTATGGACCATTACTCAGAATATTTAATCACATTAAACAATGCGAAAGATATAAATTAACTATGGTTTTACTAGAAAAAAAAAAAAAAAAAAAATCTTGGCTGCTATAGTTAAACCATGGTAACTACACAGTAATTAACATTAACTACACATTACACAGTAGTCAAAATAATAATAATAATAATAATTAAATAATAACTACACTTTTGCTATAATATGGTTATTTTTCCTAAGGGCCATGTATAAATATAATCAAATATAAAGATTAGTAATGCATTGTGTGAATTTTTCAATACTCAATACACATCCTTTAAATGCAACATATTTGCTTATTAAACGTGAAATTATAAATTAAGAGCTGCCTTACAGTTTTTATTGATTGCAAACACACTATATCTGATTCATTTGGCCCAGTTTTCCAAACATTCATCCAGTTCTCGAAAAACAAAGACCCGTTTCTCAAAACACTTTTCACCTGTTGTGCACACGGTCTGATTTGCTCTACACAAACTCTTCACAGAAACTCCATCATTTTTCTCAGGTTTAACCATGTTCTCATTCAGAAAACACAAACACACAATATAATGAACTTACTCGAGCAGCAAAAAATGAACCCAGACGGCACACAGTTATCCACGTGTGAACATTCAGTGCACACAGGTCAGGATCTCAGGATGATATGGACAGGAGCACAGATGATTATGAAAATGAATCCTGGTAGGGATGAGGTCAAAGCATGTAATTGAGCATGTTCACACTTAAGGAAGTTAGGCCTACAGGTTCAGTTTCAATACTTACACAACACCTACATCACACTTACAGTCCTGTTCATAGCAGCAGTACTTCAGATGACAGAACCTTCATGATTACAGTAAATTCTGTAACACAAACTCTTTACTGTTGAATTGAACTGTAGCCAAGTAGTCCTTACTGTATTTGTGCAGAAATGAGAGACAAGGCAGACAAGTCTGAATGCATTTATTTATTCATTCATTCATTCATGATTTATTTATTTTACAGTAACTGACGGTACAGTCCAACGTGTGTTTACTGTATATTCAGTTTTTGTACTTTACTCTTCTAGTGCTTTTCATCAACTGAAAGATTCTACCGATAGGCAACTTTTCTTTCAGTTTAATGCTGAATTTACTGTATCTGCAGTGTGTGTTTGATAGGTTTGTGTGTCATCTGCGGCCAAACTTTGAGTCTGACAAACGAGAACATGTTTTTAACTAAACTGTTTGAGTTTGACCATGAATCTGAAGTTTGCACAAGTATGTGTTTAGTTTTGAGACTGTGTTTATAGTCGTGAGAAAATGGTGAATTGTTTCATGAATTGTGGGTTAGCCATCTAGAACAACTGTAATAAGAAATATAAATTATATAGTGCCACCTGCTGGCAATTTCTTTGGAATAAGATTTGCTAAATCTCATTGTTTTTAATGGAAAGGCATGCAAATTCAGTATTTAGCAAATTGCATCAAATAAGAATATCACCATAGTCTCAAAATAGTTCACGTTTTAAAATAATTGTATACTTTTATGTTATTATATTATAAACTATGTTTGTATTATTCATATTTGAAATGTATTGATTATAAAAAACTCTGTGTGTGTGTGTGTGTTCAATTGCTCTTGATATTATATATTATAACAGGTTGGATTTATCAGCAGAACAAGAAAACATGCAAACTTTACCAAGTGCTCTTCATATGAGAGCCTTTAATCAGATGATGGGTAATAAAGAGTGAAGATGATGAGGCAAGGCTGACCTCTGCTGGGGGATTGTAAGAATATGTTGAAGTGGATCAAGATCTGGATGTGTAATAAGTGTCTTGTGTACATGTTTAAAGAGCACATGTTTCATTGTAACCTGGCATACACACAACACACTTATCTGTTGAAGGATTGTCATACACACATACACAGGAGAGAAGAAGAACTAGTGAAAACCTTAGCCTTAATTTAACTGCGCTCATGAAACAATTTTAACGAATATTGATAATAGTGGTTGTGTGGAGCTCTGAAAAAAGAGGCACAAAAGCTGTTTGTGTTAAAAATAAATAAATAATACTCATAATAATAATAGATTTATTAACATGTCTAACATAAGATTAACACTGAAATGAACAAACCCTAAGGTAGAACTGTGCTGGCAGATTACAAAATGCAATCCGTTACCGATTCCAAATGAAACAAATTGTAAAGTAACCTGATCCCTTTTTATAAATACACTCAGAATAGATTCAAAGTAATGCCTTCGGTATCAACGACACTGTGAACAATTAAAGCTTCAAAGCTAAATCTGCAGTCCATCAATAAATCATTTCCAAATTCAGTGCTGATGTAATCCAATAATCCAAACATACGAGGGGCGTTCAAAGAGAGAAGTCAGCGTTACAGATTAGGATCATGAACTCAAAGTTATAAACAGAATCCAGACAGGGAAATTACTCCGTGTAAGAAAACATTGGGATGAGAGACTGATGAAGAACAGCTTTGGTGACAGACATCAGTGAAGATGCTGCTGAAGCTGACAATACCGAGGAGCTTTCTACTGCTCCTGCAGTTTTCCAACTTTAACCCTTTACAAGCCAAGCAAAATTGCTACTGTAAATCAGTGGATGCATTGCAGAGATGCATCCACTATGCATTGCATTATTACAATGCATTATTACTTTGTTATTCAACAGATATCTTTACAGTCAGTACGCTAAAATGTACTTACTCACTCAGAAAGTCACAAATAATTACAAAGAAATGGCATGTAACACAATGAATTAAAAGCGGGAAGACTGCAATCTTTCAACATATTTTCAGAACGACTGCACAATTTCTACTGCAAATCAGTGGATGCGTATCAGAAATGGGACATGTTACCAAATCTTTGCATTATTTTGCTCTATACATTGTGATTCGACAAATGTCAGCTGAACTCTACAATCTACAAAAATGTACTTCGAAGCAATTTCCACTCAGAAATTGCATGTAGATCTCACAAATGGCAAGTAACAGTGAAGCAAACATGACATTTTGAAGCAGAAAGACTTTACCTTATTATTACCATGCCCTGTACACAAAATCATTGTCAGTTTTCATGCATATTAAAATAATTTCTATCAGAATGCAAATCCAACAGTGTCTGCTTTCGTTGTCATTTTAGTCGCTTGGGATTCTGGACCCATAAAGATAAGTGTTTTTGTTTTTTACACAGCGCTCATGCTCAATGTGATCTTTTCAATAAAGATTATAATATGTGTTGTCAGCTGACTTCTCTGACTTATACTCAAGACCAATTAATGCAGAAAACCAACCAATTTCGTGGGGTTCACATACTTTTTCTTGCCACTAGATGCTGTTGCTTTATGCTGTTGGGATGTGCTAATAGATTGCATTAAAGTAATAAAAAAAGAATAATAAAAAAAAACCTTAAAAATTGATTGGTAAAAAGAAATCGCTAGAAATGTACACATTTTCAAATGTAAAAATACACTGACAAATTTGCCTCTACCTGTATGTTCACAGTTCATAGCTGTGGGTTTTATTGACTAGTATATAATGTTGATATAACAACCTTGGAAAAATCTAACTTAAACCCTGCGTTTTAAAATAATTAAATAATATTTTACTGTGTTTTTCAATATGAAATCTGAAATTGCCCATTCACACATTTTTTTTTTGTTGAATTACATGAATTGCACAATTTAAGTGAATAATGTTTTTAATAATGACATGTTTTTTTTTTTTGTACATAACCTTCAGGTAAACAATTACATGTCTCAATATGAAAAAAAGTCAAATGTTTAGCATTTGCTTTGTTCAATGATTATAGTTAAATACTATTATTATTGTAATGTTATTTTATATTATTTACATGTACATGTAGTGTTTTTTATATATAATATAGGCCTATATTTTCACCATACATTTTTAAATCATTGAAAAAAAAAACAGTAAAATTGTATTTTATATTTTTACTGTATAAGTTCTCGTGACTCATAATTAATTAATTGCAATTCTCTAGGACAGTATTTTAAATGTAAAATGCGTAGCATATATTGTAAAATCTGCAAGTTTCTAATTGAAAGAGTCAGTAGTGACAATAAAAATATTTCAATCTGAAATACTGTCCAATATGAATTTTCCAAGCATCACATGTTTGTCATCCGGCACAGACACAGATCAGGAAATACATCACAAACAAGCATCTTCCTTCATCTGATTAAATTTAATTTCACATTTTGCAGGAATGACACCCCCCCCCACCCTTTATGCATGTTATGATTTACAAATACAGTCGGACAATAGCAGATCACCTCACAGACGGCCTCAAGTGCTTTGATGAGATTTAAATTCCTCGCAAATTAGCCCTTATTATCATTCCTCAATTTCTGTGTTCTTAATGATGACCAGACTGCAATCAGCACGAACATATAAACAGACATCTCTCTCGCTCTCTCATGTGGTTTTCATTTTCGTCCCCAGGCAACGTTTGCAGTTTGGCTGAGCTTGAGTTTCATTGTAAAACTTCAGTAGAAGACCAGCTCCACTTCTGAGGCAGAAACACACTTGAGTTTATTCTGAGGATCAACTCTTCGGCTCTCAGGGGTCACAGTGAGCAGCTCACTCAGTCAAAAGCTGCTTTTATATCCACATGATGGCACCAGAACACTTAACTTTTTATTAGCACTTTCATGTCTATTTTAAAACATTTCAAATCCATTTATTTTCTGATGTTTCCTTTTTTAGAGGCAAACATATAAAGGGGCTTAGCAGTGATAAATACTGACAAAAAAGGTTTTAAATGATAATTTCTGAACTGGATTTTGAAATTCTAAATGAAGATTATGATTATCGGAGTGTGTTTTTACTAGAAAATACTATTTTGGACTTTCCATATTCCAAGACTTTCTATTCTTCTGCTTCAGTCATTTAATTCAGTGTGTAGCAACTGTTTGCACACCAAATAGTTTTCAGTGTAGTTGCAAGAAATAGAAATGACTGGCTGAAATAGACCTTTAGCATGTAGAAACTCCAAAATCATAATGAATCCGGCTACTATAAAATGTTTAGAAACTTTTTTTTTTTTCACATTGGAAAGCGAAATATTTTATCTGCGTGTTTGTGTCAAAAATGATTTTTTTTTTAGGTTAAGTTTTAATGTCACGTCACATCACTTCACTCACTAAATAAAAAACTTTTTTTTTTGGCATTTTTATTATTATTTTTAAACCTGTGTATAGTTTTTCCATTTTCCATTTTTTTTAGTTTACTATAACAATCCTACCAGAAATGAATGAAATCATGCTGTTGGTTTTAATTTATTGACTGGATCAAAACATTTGATAAAAGTCAGATATTATGTTGCCATGTTACTTTAAGTTCATTTCTCTCATCTTTTTCACTCTCAACAGTGTTTCCTTCCAGGATGTGATGAAAACACTCTCCTATTAATAGTTGAACGTACTGTCGTTCTAGTAGTCATCATT